>NC_056733.1:849269667-849459667 GCF_019279795.1 Protopterus annectens | reverse complement strand
AAATGAGGGCAGGGAGAGAAAGGAGGAGTGAGTCAGAGCATAAGAGGAGAGAAAGAGGGCAAGAAAAAAAGTACGTATATGTGTAGCTAATAAGCAAGTAAATAGTTAAGGAAGAGTAGGGGAATGAAAAGGTTAGTCAGGAGTCCTACAGGAACAAAGCCAGTGATTTTGGAAGTACAGTTTGATTTTTGTTTGAAGAGTGGTAAGGAGGTGATTAGAGTAATATCTGTGGGTAGCAGATTCCATGTCCTACCTACAGTATTAGTGAACAGAGAGTCACCAGCTAAATTATGAGATTTTACAGATTTGGTCATGAGTTTAGAAGAAGATCAAGGAGGTAAGATTGCTATAAGGGATTAAAAGTTTAGAGAGTATAGGGTGTTATCAGGTTGGTAAAGTATCTTGTGGGCAATAGTAAGTTGTGAGATCATAAGACAGTTTTGTAGCTCTAGCCAGCCTAGGAGTTTTAGGTTATGACAGTGATGTGTTCTGAAAGGGTTACCGTGGCAAAGCTGGCAATGCTATTGTAACAAACTGCTAGTTTATTTAGGTTAGCCTTCTTAAGGTTAGTGAAAATAGGTGATGCGAAAAGAGAGTAGATATCAGATGGGAGGCTTATAGTAGCCCTGGTAGTAGGTGTGAGAAAAGGCTTATATAATGATCCTATTTTTGTTAACTGTTTTGATGATGTTGTTGGTATGTTGATCAAAAGTGAGATTGTTATCAATGGTTACTCCTAGTAGTTTTGTTGTCAGGTCAGGAGAGATGACAGTGGTGTCATTTGACAAGATGTTGAAGTTTAATGGGAGGCTCGAGTGGTAGGAGTGAAAAGGAGCAGTTTAGTTTTTAGCATTGAGGAGGAGGTACCGTCTAGTAAACCAGGTTTCTACAGTGTTGAAGGTAGTTTGAGTTAGTGAGAGTAGCTCTGAGGAGGTAGATGCTGAACAAATAATAGTCAAGTCCACAGCGTATTCGATGCAGGTAGCTTGAGGGATTACAGTGTTAAGATCGTTTATGTAAAGGGAAAGAGAAGTGGCCCAAGAATGGAGCCCTGAGGTACTCCAATAGAAACAGGCAATAAGGAAGAGATATGGTTGTCCCAAAGAACGGCTTGTTGTCTGTTGCTTAGATAAGAAGTAAACCATTTAATAGCCAGGTTATCAAATGAGAGGGATTGAAGGATATTAATGAGGGAAGAGTGGTTCACCATGTCAAAAGCTTTAGAGAGGTCAATGAAGAGAGCAGAGGAGAAAAGACTGAGTAGTTGTTAATAGTATCAACAAAGGAAAGGAGGGCAGTGGAGGTGCTATGGTGAGGTCTAAAGCCATGTTGACAGTTGGCTATAATGTTGTGTAAAGAGAGATACTGAACAAGTTGCTGATGGATACATTTCTCCATTATCTTAGCTAGAGGTGAGAGAAGAGCAATAGGTCTATAGTTAGTGTAATCAATAGAGCTACCACCTTTGTGTAGTGGGATAATAATTTTGCTATGTGCAGTGGCTTGTACAGAAGCAGGCTTTTGCCTGTTAATATTAATACAGGCACTTGCTAAGAGCTATGGTACTCTGTTGTGGCCATGTCACACACTGGATCAAATGCATATAAAAGTATCCACCTCAGTTTTCAGAATTAACCATTGCACCACATTTTCAGCACATACCTTTACTGTAACAGTAACTATTTCAAAACCTAAGAAAGCAGAAAATACATAATATCCTAAATACATTTTTATGTATCCTTCCTTTTTAACAGGGACAAATGCACTAAGAACATAATGCTAAACAAAGTTAATCAACTCTCCATCTAATAAGTTACCCTGTTCTGATTTTTGGAGGTTTTATCTACAAAAATTGCTAAGCAGTGAATGTTCTGGCTTCAGTGCAGAATAAAAGCAATAACTTGGAGAACAAAGATCCATTTTCCATGCAAATATCCTCAAAGAGGGAAAAATATCTTCATTATGAAGAATAAAAACATACTAAAAACATAGCAGTATGAAATGAAATGCATTACACGATACTGTTACTCAATTTCAATTGCTATTTAAGATCCATTCATCAAATCACTCACTCTCCAAAGCTGGGGACTGAACTTGATATGCTCCAAAATCAGTGATGGTAAGAACTGAAAGTAATGTTGTGGGTGGGTAGTTCAATTCCATAGATGGTAAATAAGAGATGCCTGAGACAAATGGAGTCTGTCTGGAGTTTTAACAGCTCAAATCTGGAAATGGAGCACCTTGAACCTGCTAATGTGAGACACACAGATCTCAAGGCTTCACAGATGATGAGAGATACTGTACCTTTGTATTTTCCTAAGGCTGCTTAGACAGAAATAACAGAAAACTAATTAGAGAGCAGTAGGAGGAGCCAAATAATGTGAAGAGGCCTGCTATTGAAAAGCTGCAAATCATATGCGAAAGTGACTCACTGCTACAGGGTACTGGGACAAACAGATCACTCATGAAAGCTTACAACACAATAATTAAATTACTGGCATGCATTCAAATAAGTAGAATGTGACTTATTTATGCTACAATCTAATTAAGGCTGAACTAGCTTTAAAGGTCTGTTTGCCTCTTATACAATGCACTTAGTAGATCAGGGAATACATATATTTATCACAATTCTCTATATAAGTCAGTCAGAGATGATGGGAATCTATTTTAAATTGTGTATAAAACAGTCATTTATTTACTCACCATATCAGCTGATCTAGGTGTGGTGGTTTTCTGCAGTTGGTAACTGCTGAGATTTCCATTCATGTTGGTATCAGCAGGGGTGGTGCTACACTGTTGCACACAGGAACACATGATCCCCAAGTGGTGCTATACTGTTGCACACGGCAACACAAACCCCCCCCCCCCCCCAAGGTGGTGTTACACTGTTGCACACAGGAACACAAGCCTCCCCCTGGTGGTGCTACACTGTTGCACACAGGAACATAAGCCCCGCCCCCCAGTGGTGCTACACTTTGAACACAGGAACACAAGCCCCCACCTCCAAACTGTGTGTCTCCATGAGTGTCCCAGTCTCTGTCATAGTAAAAAAAAAAACAAAAAGAGCACAGCACAACCACAAATAAATGGCAGCCATACCTGATCAACTGCAAATCAGTCCATTCTTGCTGTTCTGTTTTGCTCCACATTCATTGGCTTGAATATAGACCAATGAGAACCTGACTTTTGCAGCTGTACAGTGTGGTGGAAATTGTACAGTATAGTCTTTCTTATTTTATTTATTTTTGAAAAAGAAACATTTTGTGAGCTAAATTGGAACACTAGGCAGATTCTAACATGCCCTTAAATGTACATATTTGCCAGATGGCACTTTGTATTTCTGAGTCCCACAATCTCTTGAACCCAAAACCAAGTTACTTTGCACTGCAGTTTCATGAATCCAGCTCAGCATTGCCTTCCAGCCTTTGCTGAATCAAGACAGTCAGTCATGCACAGATGTGTGCCTCACCAGGCTGATAAGGAGAAAGTCACAGTTAGTTTGTCAGGTGCCAGAAACCACCATATCACCAATGCATTCAAGTCTCTCAACAGGTACTGTTATGACTCTGTCATAGTCCATGCTGAAGTGAATGAATTGATACTTACATCCCTGGATTATATGAACAGAGACATGATCGAGCTTGCTGAGTAGGTGTTCCTTGCAGGTATATTCCTAGCCTTAAGCAGCATTTTGCTGACAACCAGAATGATGCCTCAGTACAAACAGAAAATTATTGACTTTAACAATTGGCTTAGTTTCTGGTGTCATTCCAAGGGGGTCCAGTACCTGACAGCCTGGGATGACATGATTGACAAACCATGATGCTTTGCCAGAGATAGTCTGCATCTTTCTCCCTTGGGCTTCAGGCTCCTGGCAAAGGTTCTTGTCTTCCCCATAGTGCTTTTTTAGGCAATGCCATGATGTCAAAACTACCAACATGAACATTTTATCAAAACGTCAACTAAAGGTCATACTGCTAAACGCTAGGAGTCTTAAGATGAAACTGCACTCATTGCGAGCATTCTTAACCCTGGAAGAAGATGACATTTGTGCAGTCACAGAAACCTAGTTCAAAGCTGCAGAGAGCACCCAAGCCATACCAGGTTACTCATTCTATCATTCATTCAGACCCCAAATCTTGGGCAGCAAAACAAAAGGAGGTGGAGTTGCAATATATATAAAAGACATACACACCTCTAGGCTGGTCAAACAGTATGATGCACAGAAAACACTCCAGGTGCAGTTAACAATTGACAAGACCCCTATTCAAATTATAGCTATCTATAGGCCTCCAACTATGAATCAAGATGCCCACTCCACCTATCTGGACCTCTTCAAATCTAGCAAGATTCAACCCTTTACCCTGATCCTGGGCGACATTAACTATCCAACAATAGACTGGAAGAAATACTCATGCCAAAACACAAATGCCCAGAGATTCCTTGATTTTGTCAATGAAAATGCCTTGGACCAGTTGGATGACACCCCCACAGAAGGTGAAAATATCTTGGACTTGGTATTAACCAACATGAGTAACCAGTGCAGCATCCCTACAGTGTCATCATCCCTGGTAAGATCCGATCACAAAGCAGTCACTTTTGAAGTCACCCTCTACCCCAACCCCCCCCTCCCCCACTCAGCTAGGGTCAAACAAAAAACTTCTTCAAAGCTAATTACAATCTCCTAAGGGACGGTATAGACTGATTCACAGCTCTCTCCCCCTCCATAGAAACTGGCACATATGTCCAAACCTACACCATAGTACTACATCTGCAATAAATAAACTCTACAATAAAAGGAAAAAATTGCTGTCCAGGACCAAGAAGGAGCAGGTGCCTAATTGGAAATAATCTCTCCTTAACCTGAACAAGCAAATAAGAGCACTAGTGAATTCCTCCAAAGCAAACTTCAAGCCCAAACTGGCCACATCTACTAAAGACCTTCTTCACATATGTCTGCAATCTCAAGGGAAGCACCCAGATCTGCTCAGAAGTGGTGGTTAAGGGCACCACATACACAAATGCTGTAGATATAAGCCAACCTGCTGGCAGACAGGTTAAATTCACTCCTCTGTCCCCTCCATCAGTAAAACAGGACATCCCTAGTACCTGCCCCCTCCCCTTATGTCTAGGGAGCAAGTCATCACTGCCCTCTCAAAGGCAGAATATACAGCTTCCATGGGACCTGCTAACATCCCAGGCTGCATCCTACATGAACTCAGGCAGGAACCTTCAGCAATATTAGGCACCCTATTCAACCAAAGCCTGAGTATTGGCTTCGTCCCAGCTGAGTGGAGGACAGCTACTGTCATCCCTTTGCACAAAGATGGAGCATCCCCCGATCCAGGAAGTTATAGACCCATCAGCCTAACTAGTGTGATCTGAAAGGCCATGGAGTGGTTTATCATGGACCTCATTAACAAGGACATCGGCAACCTCCAGACACTTGATCCCACACAGTTTGGTTTTGTCAAGGGGACATCATGACTGTTAAATTTTGTCAACTTCTTTGAGACAGTCACCAAGGCCATAGATGAGGGGAAGATGGAGCACACCGCCTACCCTGACCTAGCCAAAGCCTTCAATACTATTCTCCACTCAGGTATAATAGGTATACTCTCATAACCAGGCATCAATCCATATGGTACCAGATGGGTAGCAAACTGGCTAACTGATCAAACCCACCTAGTCAAAACAGTGGAAGCCACCTCAAGCAGTAGATCCGTAACAAGCGGTATACCCCAGGGATTGGTCTTGGGGCCTCTCTTGTTTGGGATGTACTTCACGGAGGTGCAGGCCAACCCTAGTGGGCTATGGCTGACTTTGCAAATGACTGCAAGCTGGGTGTTGTCATCAATTCCCCTAGTGATGCAAACATCCTCCAAGAGGGTCTCACCTAAACAAATGAGTGGTGCTAGAAACATGGCCTCAAACTGAATGCCAAAAATGCATCACCATCTCTTTTGGGGATAGTGACATCCCCACAAATTATTACATTGATAATAAGGTACTAAGCATGCAATCAGTTGTGAGGGACTTGGGCACCCAGGCTGCTAGCAAACTGACTTTTGACCACCATATTGCCTCCGTTGTACAGAAAGCTTTCTACATGGCCCACCTCATTAGTAATTGTATCTCATCCAGGGACAAGGTGGTCATAACATCCCAGTACTCTTCTCTTATAAGACCCATTATTGAGTAAAATGCCCCTTTCGGCATGTACCTCACAAACCACATGCAGCAGCTGGAAAGACCACAGTGCTTCTTCACCTGGAGAATCCCGGGCCTCAAACATCTACCCTACACAGATAGGCTAAAAGCCCTGTCCCTCTACTTAGTTTCCTGCAGACTCCTCAGAGGTGACATCTGTCTGGCATACAAAGCAATCTCAGACCTGGCTCTGATGGGACTGCTGCATACACGCAAGTCAAGCTCCACTCGAGTAACCCACATGCGCGACCTCAACCTGGTCTGTGACATCAATAGGACTTGTTGGCAGGACAGATTTGTGTCCCAAAGACCCCTCCCCTTTTGTGGAATAGACTCCCTCACCATGTAAAGCAGAGTACCTCATTAAAACCTTTTTAATTGCAACCTGGATAACTGCATGGGGAAAAGAGAATACACCCATGGGATTACACCTGTGTCCCTGCTGGGTGGTGGCATAGGGTGTGGACTTGTTGGAACATGGGTAAATTCTTTGCTAGGCTTGTAAGAGCCTAAGGGCCAATAGCCTAGTAACTTCCTATGATCCTATGATCTCATCACCAAGGATTATAAATAGTCATGGTGATTTTTACAGTGCTTAATGCTCAGAATATTTTGTTAATTAGACAAAGGGGTAACCCAGGAGCAATGTCTGGTTAAGTGACTTGTTTAAAGTTACACAGCAGGCAGATGGGGGTTGGTAGAATAAAACCCTGAACCCTTAAAACAGGAAGCAGCTCATAAGGAGATTATAGCCTTAATCCTGTGAACTAACTGACATACTTTCATTAACTGCATTTTTTTTATAAATCACCAACAATTACGGTCAGTCAATAATGCTAATCAGTCGAGTTTTACAATTTTTTCTACTCAGAAAATATATGAGGATGCAAAATGTACAGCTGTGTAAGAACTTACCATAACAGGAGATAGCCTACTGATCGTCACTGCAGTATTCCAAACAAGTGGTTTATCACCACTGATGCCTGGCTGGGGTACCAAAGCTTAACTTTCCCTAGGTCGTATGTCCAAAGTGTGACCTCAGCTCATATGACTACATACTCTCAGACTATCTCCAAAGCAGCACTAAAGATGCCTGAGAAAGTGACTGGTCAGCTAGGATGGGCCAAGCATGAAGTGGTAAGAAGCCCCTTTGGTCCTAGGATGTTGTTATATGATAGAAAAAGGGAGCGGAACATATATATATATATATATATATATATATATATATATATATATATATATACACACACACACACACACACACACACACACACACACACACACACACACACACACAGAGAGAGAAAGAGAAGATGGTAACCAACTCAGAGAGAGGGAACGAATATTGCAACATTGATCAATAGAACATCTACTGTTATGGTAAGTTTTTGCACAACTGTACTATGTCCTGACTGAAATCACTGTTGCAGTATTCTAAACCAGTAGGTGATTCCCAAAGCTGAAGGGAATGCAACTGGGCGGCTGGCTATTTGATAGAGGAACTGTCCAAGAGGCTAGAGAGGACTGATCTAAAGAAGGCTGCTCTGGACATTGAAAAGGCAACAATCTTGTAGTGTTTAGTGAAGGTGTATACAGAAGACCAGATGGCTGCTTCCAATATGGCCCTGGCATCCACTCCTTTGTAGAAAGCCCCAGAAGATGCCACTGCTCTGGTACAGTGAACTCAAGGGCATGAAGGCAAGGGTTTGCCATGCAGAGAGTAACAATGGAAGGACTTAGAGATGCAGCCTGCAATGGTTTGCTTAGGTACTGGTTGGCCCACCTTTGAATCCATGAATGATACAAACAGTTCATAAGACTTACAAACATATTTAGTCCTGTCCACAAAAACCCTCAGCTGTCTCTGAACACCTTGATACTGTAGGAGCCTTTATCTCCAGATCGGTGGGTTTAGAAAAAAACAGGGAGATCAATGGCCTGGTTGACAGACAGCTCAGTCACTTCTTTTGGCATGAAGGAGGGGTTAGCCCTCAGGATCACCCTGTCCTTATGAAAAATAATAAAAGGAGAATGGCCATGAGTGCCTGTAGCTCTAAGAGTCTCCCAGCTGAAGTGACAACCAGAAGTGGAATGGTCTTCTGGGTGCAGAATTTGAGATTTGCTGAAGCTGGTGGTTCAAATGGAGGCAGATTAATCTTTTCCAGCATAAAGTTGAGGTCCGAAGGAAGGGGGTACAGGCTTCCTTGGTGGTCTATGACACAGATCCCCTTTAAGGAATTGTTTAACCTCAGGTCTGGAAATAATAGGAGGGCTGAGGGGCAGACAGGCAGATATTGCCAACAGGTGGGCTTTAATGGAGGAGTAAGCCAGACCTGCATCAATGAGCTCTCACTGGTATTTTAGGGTGGAAGGCACCTCTGATTTGTTGGGATCCTGGTTATTCCTATGGAACCAGAAAGAAAATCTCTTCCATATGGCTAAGTAGAATTTTTGAGTGGTGGGTCTCCTTGCTTCTTGGAGAACCTTAATTACGTCTTCTAAAAACTGGCATCTGAAGGGAATCAGAACCCTATCATCCACAAGCTTAGGTGTATGGACAGATAACAGGTTGGGATGTAGTAATGATCCTTTCTGCTGAGAGATGAGGTCTGCCTTGCATGGCAGTTTGCAGTGTTTGTCCTTGACTAGATGAAAAGGTAGAGGGAACCAATTCTTTTTTAGCCAAAGGGGGGGGGGTAGTAAGAGTTTTGTTATTTCTTTTTGTATCTTTAGCAGAACCCTTGGAAGGAGAGGTAGTGGGGGAAGGCCTAGAGGAACATCACTGTCCACTGAAAAGAGAAAGCATCTGCCCTCTAGGCAGAGGGGCAAGGGTTCCTGATGCAAAAGTGCGGAAGTTGTTTGTGGCTCTCTCAGGCAAATAGATCCAAGGTGTCCTCCAGTGGTGAAGGAGTTCCAGGAAGACTTGTCTGTTCAGGATCCCATCATAAGGGTCCTCCAAGGCCCTGTTTAAGGTCTGCCAACACACTTTCTTGTGATAGGATGTATATGGTGAGAAGGGGCATGCTTTTGTGGGTGGCAAGTTCCCAGGCACTCTATGCTAGTCTGCACACAATTGGTATGACCTGGGGCCTCCTTGCTTGTTTATGTACCACTGTTGTTGTCTGTGAATACTAAAAGTGGACCTGGCTTCCAGATATGTGAGAAGACCTGAACAGCTTGGATGAGGGCCTTCATCTCTTTCAGGTTGATGTGTTCCCATTGGCATTTTGGCTGTCATCTGCCCTGGACTCTGTGGGTGCCTGTCCAGGCCCCTATTCCTCATTTGAGGCATATGTGTACATTTTCTGAAATGGGAACAAGGGGAGTCCTGGGCTGAGTTTCACCTGATGCACCCACCATGAGAGCTCCTTCCTGAGGCAAGGCATGAGGGGGATCACAGTGTTCCAGAGAATTAAAGTGTTGGGACCAAACTGTTTTCAGGTACCACTACATTTTCCTCATATGTAGTCTAGCTAGAGGGGGCATTAGGATAGTAGCAGCCATGAATCCCTTAGCTCTTGGGATTTCCCTGGCTGAGCATCAGTCAAGGGAGGAAACACTGTGAAAATAAGCTGTAAGTTTCTGCACTTTTTTTCTGAGGCAGAAAAGCATGCATTTTTATGGTGTCCAGTCTGCAGCTTAAAAACACTAAGTCCTGGGAGGGCTGAAGGGAGGATTTTTTGCAGTTGACAGTGAACCTCAACTGCAGGAGGATGTTGAGATTGAAGTGGAGGTGGTGTAGCAGGATCTCTGGTGAATTAGCCTGGATTATCAGATCATCTAAGTAGGGAAATATCTGACATCCTTAAGTTCGGCAGAATGCTATCATTGGTGCTAGACACTTTGTGAAAACTCATGAGGCTGTGGAAAGCCCAAAAGACAAAGCAGTAAACTGAAAGTGAGATGTGACAGTACAGAACTTGAGGAATTTCTTGCAAGAGGGGCAAACTGGTAAATGGAGGTATGCATCCTTTAGATCCAGGGATACTACGCATGCCTGAGAAAGTATGAAAGGCAGCAGTGTGCACAGTGAGAGTAATTTGAAGTTTGGCATTTTTACAGTGTTATGCAGAAAGACATCCAGTATGGGTATCCATTACCCAGTTTTTCTTAGAACTTGGAAGAATCTGGAGTAAAAACTTCTTCCTAACAATTCCATGGGCACTGGTTCTACAGTGCCTTGTGCCTACAATTCTTGGAGTATGGGTGGTTGAAGATGGACTTGGTTGTGAGGAGGGGCAGTTATGCTATTCAGAGGAGGAAATTCTTTCCAGGCCATGGCATAACTGCTTTTCATAATGGAAATAACCCAATGTCTGTGGTGATCTTTTTGCAGCTTGAGTAAGCTTTTTGGAGAGGGGCAGGCCAAAGGGGTTGGGGGACGTTATTTTGTAAACAGTCACAGAGATTTTTCCCCTGAAGGGAGGTCTCCCAAATGTGGGATTCCTCTGTGGTTTCTCTTGGAATCTCTTTCTGAGTGCCTTCCTGTGTTTTTAGTAGTTCTGGAGTCTGGTCTAACAATAGAAGTGGGCTTGGCTAGGTAATTCTTCTAGTATCTAAGCACAGATGTTAACAGAAACTGCCTGCAATTTTCATTGTCTTGCCTTTCTCTTGCAGGGCTTTAAATAAGCTGGCAGCTTGTGGACCAAACAAAAGGTCTTTGTCCAAATAAGTTTGGCTTTGAAGTCTTCTGGCATGGGGTGGTTGTACAACCATGCATATATGCGAATGACAGAACCCGTAGCAGCTGATCTAGAAGAGGCCTCTACAGCACCATAACTACATTTTATACTGTGTCTCTGTGTCTGGACACTTGAGTAAGGACAACACTTTTGTTTGGAATCTGGTGCCTGTGAACTCACCATTGCCTTCTTTAAGGAACTGAGTACGGATAACAGGTACCTGGTCATATGGGTTTGATAATTAATAGCCCCGAATGCCAGAGTAGAAGATGTATAAATCTTTTTCCCCATTTATCCACAGCCCTTCTGTCCTTCTCTGAAGGAAGGGCAATGGCACTGGGAAGAAGTTTTAATCAGAATGGAGAGATACTGCAGGGGGCCTACCACAAGATTCTTGTACAAGAAATGAAAGTTATGTACTTACCATAATGATAAATCCATGTTGTGTCATTTATGTCCAGTTCAACCTTTAAGTTGTCATATCCAACTGGATCTAACTTCAACATCTTTTTTCAAAGCTGCAGATTCAAGGCTCTGACTCCTCCCCTACCCATAATTCCCTCCATTCCACCTAAGTACCTCAGATCAAGTTTGCCAATATTCTGTTATCCTGTTACTTATACTTATTCTACATAAGTTTTAAAATTAAATAATCTGTGAGTACAACCCGAGAAAACAGGACAGGCTCTTAAGTGTTACCTATTTGGTCACCAAAAGTTGTCAATGGCAATATTGGAAGGAGAAAGGACAGAGGGATGCTGGACCAGATGAAAATGAGACAACATGGACCTATTGTTATGGTAAGTACATAACTTTCCTATTTGATGTTGTCCATTTGTATCTGATTCAATCTTTGGGATACTTTTCCAAACTACCAGAACACCTGGGTGGTACCAAGAAAGGACATTCCTGAGAATAGTGGACTCAAAGAAGGATTGTGATTTAGATGTTGCATCCAGGAGAGTGGACCATTTTGCTGCCAAACCGATGCCATTGATAGGAACTCTAGTCACGTAAACTGTAGAAGTAGATACTTCTCTCATAGAATGAGCTTTGGGTTTTGTTGGTAAGAACAAGCCTAGTTTATTTTAGACAAAAAGTATGCAGTCTGATAACCATATAGACAAGTAAACATTGATACACTTTTTCCCAGTTTAGCCTTAGAAAAGGCTATTAATATTTGGTCTGACTTTCTAAAATCTTTTGTTCTATGAAGACAGAATCTGAGTTGATGATAAACTTCCAGCACGTGCAACATATACTCTCCTTTTTTTGGAAAATCTTGGAAAGAAGACTGGTAAATTGATTGACTGATTCAGATTTGTTTTGGATGTCACCTTTGGTAGAAAATATTAATTTGTTCTTAATGCCACTCTGTCTTTATGGAAAAAGCAGAGGTAACTGCAACAAGAAAAATAGTTTTCCAAGACAGAAACTTCCAAGTCCACTGAGGCTGCTGATTCAAAAGGAGCCGGAGTCAGTGCCTGGAGTTAGCTAGTAATATCCCAAAGGGGGACTAGGTCTCTGATGGTGGGCCTAAGTAATAAGGCTCCTCAAAGAAAGGCTTTATAAATGTTTAGAGATGCTATAGCCACCTGCACTTTCATAAACTGGAACTCTTTTGGAAAGGCTCAGGAAAGAAACCTAGAATGGCTGGAGGAGGTGCTGAGAAGGGGTCTACACCTTTTGAAAAGGCTAATGTTTACTAAAACAACCAATACAATTCAAAGAAGCCACCAAAGACCACTTAAAACATCTCTGGTCCTGCCTCTGTACTCACCTACCATAAACAGCCTCTCCATCCATAAACAATTTTCACTATTGACCACAATCCTTAACACTTTTCTTCTTCACTCTAACAGCTCTTATCACTTCTCCTCCTATGGCCCTGCCAGCCTTTCTCTTTCGATTCATGAATTTCATTTTAGCCTCAGCCTTAACTTCTTCTCCCCTTACATACTCTCCACTAAACCATTACCAGAAATAACAAATGCTCATATTATATTAATATTTTAACACTATATTGTATAAACATGTCTTATCCACATGCTTGATTAATGTTCAGCTTGTAAATACTGTTTTTTTCCTTGATATTAATGTTGGTAATTCCTGTAAAATAATTGACTGTCATCCTTTTGTTAATACTTTTTTCTGTTAATTATAACTATTGTAATGATAATGTTTTCTGGAGCTTTTCTCCCTGGGCTACCCCTGAAAAAGGGCTATCTCCGCTCAGTCGGACATATTCCCGGTCAACAAATGCAAAATAAAAAATAAAATTAAATAAAAAATAATAAACATAGAAAAGCTTTTCCGTTTACTTTGGAAGATCTTTTTGGTGGACAGTTTCTGGGAGGTTGATATAATATGAACCACTGAAGAAGACAGCCAGGCATCTCTAGCTACAGTTAAAACTGGAGAAATCATTCAGTTAATTTCAGGGTCCTTGGGTCTACAAGACACAGTCTAGATGGGTGACTCAGAAGATCAGGGTACTGATCCAACATACAGGGTGGATGTACAAAGTGAGGCCATAGGAAAGGGAACCAGTCCCGCTAGGGACAAAATGGAGCAATGAAGATCACTTTGGTCTTGCACATTCTGGCTTTTTGTTTGAACTTGGTTCTCAAAGGAATCACCAAGGGGTGCCTTAGTTCACATTTGCCCCCTGGGTCACCTTTATATGCTTCACTGAGGAGGGATCAGGGCAAAGTCACTTCTGCACATGTTTAGGTAGGATGCAAAAAGGTTGCAGCATGGTTGGCCTCAGCGGCTGAAAAGCTGAGTTACCACTGCTTGATTGAGGAATCACTCATGAGGCAGAAGTATGACTCTGCTCAGCTTGTCAGCTAGTACATTTGATGTTCCTGGAATTTATGTTGCTATCAGAGAACAATGGGAAGACATTGTCCACTGCCACAGTCCCATGGCCTCTTAGCAACGAATATATGATTGGGCCTCCCCCCTTTGTTAATATACCAGACCACTACCATATTGTCTATCTGGATGGAAATCACACCTTTAGGGAGGGAGTCCTGAAATGTCTGCAGTGCCAGGATGACTGCTGTCATCTCCAAAACATTGATGTGAAAATTGGCCTTTATGGATGACCAGAAACATTGGACTGTCTTCCCTTCAAATTGTCCCCCCACCCCAGAAGAGAAGCGTCTGTGGTTACCATGGCAGTGGAGGTGCTGAGCAGAAGTTTTAGGCCTCTGTAACTGTTGGAGAGGTTATCCACAATTTGATGTGATGTCTACATATTGGTGTGATTTGAATCTTGGCATGGAGAAGGTGTATGTTTTGGGACTATGCTGGATGACTTTTTTCTAGCAACTTCAAAACTTCTGTTGCTGCAGATTCTGACTGACTGGGTGGAATATCAGTAATCTTTCTCTTTTTCCTTGGTGGATAAGGAAAGGGAATGGAATAGCCTATGGTGATTATCCTTAAAACCCAAGAATCTTGCCAGGCTAGAGGGTGTAGGAATAAGTGCACCCCAACTGTCTCCAGAGGTTATCAGTCAGGCAACCTTCCTGGATTACTGGTAGGGTTTTTTGGTCAAAGGGTCACAAAACTCCTGATTATGCAGTCCTCCTCTGCCTGTAGGACAACCTCCTCCTCATCCCTAGAGAAACTGTCTCCGTAAGTTTCATGGTGATAACTATTTCACTTTCTGAACTACACTTTCTAACCACCCTTTTGATTCTTTGAAAAGGTTCTTTGAGGAGTAGAGAAACAGACTCTTACAGCAGACAGAGTTTTACCATCCTGTTCACTCCTAGTAAGTTATCTTTAACTTTGGGTCCAAAAGAAGTGGAACCATTAAAGAGGACGTTGACAAAGGTGCATCCAAGAGTGCCAGTGGACTGCTATGCCAGTACCTGCTGCCCAAGCTTTACCACCATCATCTGCATTAGACAGCAGACACATGGTCACATTAGACATAGATTGAAGGGTAAATACTTGGGAGTCCACAATTTTTTGAACATCCACTGGTAAGTTACCCATGAGTTAAGTCCCTCTGGAAACATGTCACATGTGCCAAAGTTCACTGCTCTGAGTGCAGAGGTCACTGAAGCATAAGTCTAATTCCCAAACCTGTCCAAAGCCCTTGATTCCCTATTAGGGGGAATGGATAGAAGAACTTTCTTCATATAGTTCCTTTTTCATGGTTGCTGCTACAACTATGGAATTTACTGGTGGACCCTTGCAATGTTTCCTATCCTTATGGGCTATTAAAATCATATTCAGCTTCTTTGGGATTGATTCCACCCCATCAGAGTCCTTCCTTGCCTGCAAATTCACAAAGTCTATAATAGCATCATCAGGTGGTATCACCCAAGACACAGATGGCCCAAAACTAAAAGCCTTGAGAAACACAGATGTATCTGGTGAAGGAGTATCATTGAACCAACCCCCTTGTTGTTTCATCACTTCAAGGATATCATCAAAAGTGACACCTTCTAGAGGGGTGCTAGGAGATCCTCCACCTTTATCCAAGTTTGTGTCTTCTGTGACAAAATCTGGTGATGAGTCCAGATGTTTCCATTTACACATTGCTTTGTGGGACACTATCTTGGGGAAGTATCAGAAGGGTCTGAATCAGAGTGGAAACTTTTATGTTGAGTGCTGTTTAGGCCTATTGGAGCTGACCTTCCCTGTCAAATTGAATGAGTTGAGTGAAAGGCTGAATCCAAAAGAGAGTGGGACAGAGCCAAGCTTGAGGCTAATACTTTTTCATTTGGTCTGGTCCAAACCCTTTTAAAGGCCTCAAAAGCCGAAGCCACAGCTAGAGCCATGGGAACACTCCCAACACCAGAAGATGGAGAAACCTTCCTTTATCTCATGTGCTTCGGCTCCAAGACCAATCTTAGACATTAGCTGTCAAGGGCAAAAGCCCTGAGAAGTAGAGATGTCTCCAATAGATTTGGAGTCGACTCCTCTCCCTGAGCCCTGGTACCAATGAGTTCAGAAAGTTAAGAAAGCTGCCCAAATTGAAGTTGTTTGAACTAGTGGCACAAACAAAGTTGCACTGTAAAGGGTAGACTGGTACAGAAGGTAGCAACATGGGGGTTGTTGGACATGTAACCGGATAGCTCAAGGTGGAGGGTGCTGGGAGAACCTCAAGTTGGATCTGTATTTCCAGGAATGTCCTCATCATTCTGTTGATGTCCAATTCTATAAGATTTCTGGTAGACCACAATGACCTCAATGACTATGCCACGGATGATGGTATGGAATACTGTCTTTCTCTAATACCAGTGAGTAAAGTCTCAGAAGTCTTGGTGAAAAAGATCGGACCTGAAAAGCTGATGGCTCTGACTTCCTTAGAGTCTTAGGATCTGGACCCAAAGTGTCAGATTCGGAGACATTTTTCTTACTTTATCTATTTTCTTTTCATCTGATTTTTCTATGGGTTTGTCTTTCTGTTTAGATTTAGTCTTATTCAACTTCTTGCCTGAAAAAGTGGAAGTAGAAGGAGTGGAGGGTATAAAAGACCCTGTCTACAGAGGAAGAAGACCCTTCAGTATTAACTTCCCTTTCCTTGTTTGTACAGTTATAGATCCAAAGGAGGCACAGGCATCACAGTCAACATCACACCCAAACACTACACACACAATGAATGTGGGTCCTGTGGGGGAATTTTGTGCCCACAGGCTGTATACTTTTTAAAGTCTTGAAGTCTTTCAGCCATTGTCCCAATATACAGAAACAACAATAACATTTTGTTCAGTAGAGGAAAACTATAACTGTATTTAAAAAACACCAACAAAATCCTAACAGTAACCTATATTACTATAAAGAATAATTCCTCTTAAACACTTAACTATTTAAAGTACAGTTATTTATGGAGTAACTATGTAAACTGTAGATCAATATATGTGTATATACCTTTAAGAAACTGTCCAAGGGCTTGCACAAGTGCGTAAATACTGAGCATGTGCAAGTCTGACTGCCATTTTTTAGTTAGCTGTTGAGATGTGAACATGTATGTATCTAAGCTCTGTCTGTTAACTAGTTGGTTCATATTTAAAGATGCTGCTATCCATCCTGATGTGTTTCTATGTATTAAAGCATCTAAATGAAACCCTAAGCCTTCTTATTTGTAACAGAGACGAATGAGCGACATGGTGTCAGAAGTGGGATGTCTAAAAGGACATGATGTCAGAAGTGGTATATCTAAAATGACAGATACCAGAAAAGGGCAGGAATCTAGAAGAAGCTTGACAAAAACAATTTAAGGCACTTGTTCAGATGCTGGTGGAATATAGATGAGTGGATCATACTAAAAATGTGCAAACTTTGCAAAACAGGTCATAAATGAATGTCAGTTATTAAAGCTTGCTAACCACTATTTCTTTTTGTATCATATGAAGTGAGGCATACAGAGCATTCCAAAAGATATCTGCATAAACCAGTATGTACGATATTTATAAAATTATTCAAATTACTATGGAAAATGTTTGAAATAAAGTTTGAATTGCATAAAATGAATAAAATAAGGGAACGACCGCATTTTGGCAAAACATATGTATTTTCATATTAAGCAAAGATATCTGAGTTATCAGACGCGTATAATGAATTTGCATGTTTGTGCAGTGTTACAGTAAGGCATATTTCACAAAGTACAGCCATTACAGGGCATATTTCACAAAGTACAGCTATTGCAAGGCATATTTACAAAGTAAAGTATTTCAGAGAGGTTATTGTGCAATTGAATGTTGTTACAAGCTCACAGAACAGTTAGTTTGTACATAACGTTGTGGGCATGGCAGATGGATTTTGACAATCCAGTGCACTTGTGTTTAACAGTAATATTGCTCAGAACTGGAGAGTGTTTGAACAAGAGTACATTTTCATACAGGCTGCATTTTCTGATAAAGATGACTGAACAAAGGCAATTATTCTACTTAATTTAGCTGGATCAGAAGCTAAAGAAAGGAAATGATCATTTATGTATGCACCTGCTATCTATGCTGGACAGGGCAAAAACTGTAATATTGTAGTACCGGCTGAGTCAAGGGAGGACCCTGAGTGCTTAAAATGTAAATTTAGAGAAATGCGTAAACCCCAGACAAATGTTAGAATGGAAAGGCACTTATTTTACACAAGGTATCAAAAGCCTGGTGAAACTTTTGCAGCATATATAACTGACCTGAAAAATAAAGCTAAAACTTGTAGATTTGGTGACTTAAGGGATGAGTTTGTAAAAGACAGACTTGTGTGTGGTATAAAAGATGATGCTGTGAGAAAGATTTTGCTTCTTGACAGCGATTTAACTTTGTTTACAGCTACTGAGATTTGTCAAATATAAGAGCTCACAGAAAAGCACACAAATATGCTTACAGATGAGAGCAGCTCTAGAAGACACAGTGATAAAGCTCATGTTGATAGTATGCAGCATGTGGTTAAAAGAAACAGGCCCAAGCACATGGCAGCTGTAACCCCTGCAGCACCTACTGGTAAGCTCCAGAACTTTCTAGCAAATTCAGATTTTTGCACAGTCTCAATGAAGCATAAGAGTGAGTCAGCAAACTCAAAGCATGATCCCCAATCTAGTTTCATTGCCAACTGTCGTAATGTTGGTGGTAATCAAGAATCTAAAAGGGAAAAGTGTTTAACTTTTGTTCAACAATACCACAAATGTAATAAAAGGAATCACTTCAAAAGATTTTGTAAATCAAAAGGCCCACATTCTTTTATAAAAAGGGAACATTTTAAGAAATGAGTTGATCAGTTAGACAGTGGCAAGCCTAATCTTTATGTTGACGGTGTGTCAGTGCTTCATGAAATGGTCAATGCAGTTGATTTAAGGACTAAGAATGAAGTATTTTGTACTGTTCTGATAAATGACAAACCCATAGAGCTCAAAGTTGATACAGGTTCCAAGTGCAATGCTATGCTGGCAGTTACATTTGCTAGAGTGTGTAAAGGTGAATTGCTTGATTTGGCAAGGTGTGTGAAGCTTGTTGCTTATGGAGGTGAAGAAATTCAGAGTGAAGGCTCAATAGTGCTTCCTGTTACTCTGCTGGAAGGAGCTATGTGGTCAAGAGGCATGTCCAGTCATTATTAAGGCTCTGAGACTCTTTGAAAATAGGACTACTTTCATTTAATAAGAAAGTTCACCAAGTTAGCTTAAAAGACCACTACTCTTAATTTCGCCTAGCACATTTTTTCTACCTAAGCTGATCTTTTCCAAGATAAACTAGGCAAACTTCCAGTTGTGTACTCCATGAAGTTAGACCCAGAAGTTGGTCCAGTTATCAGGCCAGCATGTAAATTTCCAATAGCCTATGCAAGATAGAGTCAAAGCTGAGCTAAATAAAATGGTGCAACTGGGTGTAATTTGTCCAGTGTGAACTCCAAATGAATGGGTATCTTCTATGGTAGTAGCTCACAAGAAAAGCTCAGATGACATCAGCATATGTATTGATCCATGAGATTTGAACAAAGCACTAAAAAGACCTCATCATCCAATGCGCACAATCGAAGAAGTCAAAGCGCTAATGCCAAATGTCAGTATTTTTTCTGTCTTAGATGCAAACAGTCCATTTTGGCAAATTCATCTTGACAGAAAATCCTCATTGCTCACTACTTCTAGTACTCCATTTGGCAGATACAGATTTTTGAGAATGCCATTTGGGATAAATTCTGCAAGTGAAGTCTTTCAACGTACAATGGAGCAAATTTTTTTCTGTGTATCCTTGTGCTATCATAGTAGGTGACATACTAGTAGGAGGTCTTGATGAAGCCAAGCATGACAGAAAGCTAAGAAAAGTTCTAGAAAGGGCACATCAAGTGAATCTTAAGCTCAACCTACACAAATGCAAATTTGGGCTACAAGAAGTTACTTATGTTGGTCAATTATTTACTAGTACAGGCCTACGACCAGATCCTTCAAAGCAAACAGCTATTCTCAAGATGCTAGCTCCAGACAATGTTGAAGCCCTGCAACACTTCCTTGGCATGGCTAACTACCTAGGCAAGTTCATTCATGACTTGAGCCAACTTTCAGTGCAACTCAAGAGAGCTGGCACATAAAGATATATTCTGGCCTTGGTTAAACCAACACCAAAGAGCATTTGATGTCTGGAAACAGAGAATTGCTAGTCCACCAATGCTCAGATACTATGGTTGTTCACAAACCAATTACACTTTCCTGTGATGCTTTGAAATTTGGTCTTGGTGCAGTCATCCTATAAGAGAATCAACCTGTTGCCTGTGCATTGAGAAGTCATACCCAAACTGAGATGCAGTATGCCCATATTGAGAAAGAGCTTTTGGCATGTTCCAATTATTTTTATAGTAGACCTATCCAGATTGAAACAGACCACCAACCATTAGTCACTAAAAAGCCAATGCATTTAGCTCCAGCCAGACTGCATCATACGATGATAAGATTGCAAAAGTATAATTTCAATCGTGTCTACAAGAAAGGCAAATGCCTTTATCTTACTGATACATTATTCAGATTGCCCATAAATACCACTGAACAGAGTTCAGAGCTCATTCGATTGATGATTTTGAAGTCATGGAAGTGAAAATTTTTCTTCCACACATCTTGATGAGCTGAAAGATCACACAGCTACAGATTCAGTTTTACAGAGGCTCAAACACGTTATCAATCAAGGATGGCCATCAAAGCAATCTAGTTTACCTCAAGAAGTGCAACCTTATTTTCCATACACAGATGAGATTTTTGCTGACAAAGGTATCATTATGAAAGGCCCAAAAGTAATTGTTCCCAAGTCCTTGCAGCCAGAGTACATCACTATCTTGCATCGTGGTCGCCCAGGAACCAACTCTACCAAAAGAAGGGTGAGAGGACTAGCACTTTGGCCTTTAATGTCACAAGACATTGAGAGAACACTTTTATCTTATCCTGTGTGTAATAGTACAAAGCCACATCAACAAAAGGAACCACTTCAGCTTAACCAGATTCTGGAACTACCTTGGTCAACAGTAGCCAGTGATATTTATGAGTGGAATGGTCAACATTACTTGGTGTTAGTAGACTCTTACTCCAACTGGTTCGAGATTGACTAGCATCCAGTACTGTCATTACTAAGATGAAGCATCATTTTGCAGTGCATGGTAGTCTGCACAAAGTTATTTCCAACAATGGCATGCAGTTTACAAGCCAACAGTTCAAAAGATTTGCAGAAGAGTGGGACTTTACTCATGTCATGAGTAGTCCAGAGTACCTGCAGTCAAATGGTTTGTCCGAACATGCAGTACAAAGTGCAAAACATTTACTTGAGAAGTCAAGATCAGATAACACTGATGTTTTCCTGAATTTCTTGAATCTCAAAAATATTCCTTGTGATAAACATCTTGGTTCACCTGCTCAGAGACTTCTGTCGAGACAAACCAGAACCACATTACCAATTAGTAGACAATTGTTGGTTCCATGTATCAAGAACAACAGATCAGTAAAAGCCAAACTGTTGAAAAAGCACTTAACCCAGAAGTCCTACTACAATAAGACCAGTAAATTGCTCAGTCCATTACAAGAGGGAGAAGTGGTAAGGATGCAAACGTCCAAAGGTTATGATTGGATTGTGTCGTGAAGAATATACTGGTCCAAAGCCGAGATCATACATTGTGGAATCAGAAGAAGGAATCTTTAAATGGAATTAGAAACATTTGAGACCGATGTCTGAGCCTATACCACAGCACATAGCCTGTGAAAAAGATTCTTTATCTCAGAGTGAGTTTCCAGTGTTCCAATTCCAGAGGACATTCCTGTTCCTATGGTGAATTCAGAAATTCCTGACACGAGTCGTGCACTGCAGACTCTCCCTGTTGCTAAATTTAGTCCCAACTGTTATGATATGAGATATGATCAAATCTCTAAAGCCTGTAGCAGATATGAAGCAACTTGGACATGAACATTGTGTTTTGTTCCTGATGTACATAGTAATGCATGACTAGCTCTGTTATTGTTTTGCATAAAGGGCAATCTTTTTAAGAGGGAGGATGTAGATCACTATATGTGTACATATCTTTAAGTAGCTATCCAAGGGTTTGCACAAGTGTATAAATACTGAGCATGTGCAAGTCTGACTGCCATTTTGTAGTTAGCTGTTGAGATGTGAACATGTATGTATGTATGTAAGGTCTGTCTGTTAACTAGTTTGTTCGTATTCAAAGATGCTGATATCCAGCCTTCTGGTTATTTGTAACAGAGACGAATGAGTGACATAAACTTTAAAAATTAAGGTTGAATTTTAATTCTAAGCTACTAACACACACACACACACACACACACACACACACACACACACACACACACACACACACACACACACACACACACACACACACACACACACACACACATGCACACACACACAAATGCACACGCAAGCACACCACACACGCGCACACATGCACACACGCACGCACACACACACGCATGCACACGCACACACACACACATGCACGCACACACGCAAACACACACACGCACACACAAGCGCACACGCACGCACACCACACACACACACACACATGCACAGATGAAAACTAGTTACCACTAATCCTACAAACAGACAAAGCTTGACTGAGTTGTTAGACTATAAATGTATCTACTACTACAATGATAGGAGAGGAGAAAAAGAAGCTATCTAATAGCTAGAAAACAGCTAAAATTAGCTATAACAAATGAAGAACACCTGCATCTGTATGCTTCAGGTGGCAAATGACATCTATGGTGCTTAGGTGGAGTGGTAAGAATTATAGGTTGGGGAGGAGTCAGACCCATGGATCTGCATCTTCGAAAAAGGTGCTGAGGTCAGATCCAGTCTTTTTCCACAACAGAAAAGTTGAACTGGATGAAAATAGACAGCATCAGATCTTTAGTTAATCAGAAACTTTATAAAATCTGTCTCGTCTTTTGAGAACAGGAGGCTGAGAATCAGGAGCAGTTGAGGAAGACTGGAAAACCTCCAAGAAAGCCTACAGAACTGGAGGAACAGGTGAAGGGGCTGGATTGCCTATTTCCAAGAGGTTGTAGTATCTTTTCTTGACCTCTGAAATCTGTTCAGACAAACACTCAGAATCTTTCATCATGCTTAGAACTGTCTCTCCAAATGAAGCTTCTTCAAAAGGAATTCAGGGAAATGGAGTCTTTATCATCAGAAGGGATTTGGTCCTGGTAGAGCACTTGGAGAAAAGTATGCCAGAGAATGTTTAGAACCAGAGGCATCTTCCTCTTCAGGAGATTTCAGCACCATAATGGCCTCGAGAAAAGTACATCCATTCCTTCTGCCTACAATGGGAATGAGAAGAGACGTGCTTAGTTTCTTGTCATTTCTGCTTTGGTGTGGCATTTACTTACATCAAGCAGGGTGGTTCAAACCTCTGATGTACCTCTATTAACTTACCAGGGATCTCTTCCCTAACTTGAATTTGTGAGATGCCTTTCAAGCTCTCCAAAATTATGATCTGTGATTGACTTTTCTCTATGGGAGCTGATTACTCAGTTGTAAGGCAGTCTGACACCATACCAGCCTCTGCTGGGGTCTCAGTAGAAGGCATCGGAGGTGGAGTCAGACGTACTGTGGGTTCTGGAACCTCACTGGGTGTGTCACAATCAGAAAAGGTAGACTAGTATCTGAATTGGGCCTTTTGATTTTTTTCTTGAGGGGTAGAGAGAGATACATCTGGGGATGCCGAATCCCCTATCTTGGAGTGGGCCAAACATGTCAGATGTTATGTCTCCAAGAAAATGTTAAGTGAAGTCAAACAGGATCACAACATCTTTGGCACAAAGGATTGGCAGATGGCAACCTTGTAGTCATGTTCTGCACCTATGCACTAGGCATACAGATCTTTGTATGGGATTTGCCTACTGCACTCAAACTTACCCCTCCTAGCTAACATGTAATACAGATATAGTTCAACAAAATGGGTATGTAAAGGAAGTTCCCCAATGGGGCACTCATCTGTCTTTAAAGAAGATACACAGTACCAGAGACCAAACGATGATCAGTCCAATGGATATGCTACCTGCATTCTGGTTGGCAGCAAGCTAGTCTGAAGATCTATGCTAATACATCCACCTATATACCCCTGCTCTTGCGAGATGAGGTTGCACATCAGATGTACAGCCTATGGAAGGTTAAGTTTTGGTACCATGGCTGGATTAACAGTGATAACCCACTTATTTGGAATATTACAACACTGAATTTAGTCAACACATCCTGTTGTTCTATTAACTTTTTAAGTGAATTAGAGAAATCTGCTTCTTATCTCTGATTGTGCAGAACATTTCTGATCTTGTCTTATATCTATGCCCCATTCTGCATTAACTAGTCTGACAGATAGCACACAGGGATAAAGCTCTGAGCTGTTAATGAGCTGCTCCTTGTGCCTAGGGTACAGGGTTTGATTCCTTCCACCTTCATTTGTTTACTGAGTGACTCTCAGTATGCCACTGAACCAAACAGTGTTCCATCCCTGAAAGGGAACAGTTTGAATGTGTGAGCTTACATGGTTAACAACAAAAAAAAAATGGTAAATCACTGAGGATTACAGTAATGCTAGTCATCAGAGCTTCATTGTTCATATTAGCAAGTAAATCCATATCCATGCAACACTTGTTCTGTTAAATTTTATGTGAATTAGGCACTTAAGGCTCTGGGCTGTTAAACTACTTCTTGTAGTCAAAAGGACAGGGTTTGATTTCTATCACCTCCGTCCGCCTACTGTGTGACTTTCAGCAAGTCACTCAGACGGTGCACATGGGTCATTCCTGAAAAATGGCACCATGTCCAGTCGATTTACCTCATTAACAAATACATAAAAATAAAATATCTACAAATTGCCCTTTTTTGGAGCCCCCTCTCATTTTTTGGCACCTTGTCCGTCCAGTCGATTTACCTCATTAACAAATACATAAAATAAAATATCTACAAACTGCCCTTTTTGGAGCCTCCCTCTCATTTTTTGACTTTGTCCAGAACTCTTGAGCAAAGAAGTTGAAATATATGTTGGTCTGTTTCTTCTAAAATTTTTTGACTTTCTGGCAAATTACTGTTGATTGCAGTCACTAAAGAATGACAGAGTGTCAGGCTTTGTATTCTTCATAAATGTTTGCTAATGAAATATTTAATATTCTAGCAACTTTCTAAGTGTATAAAAGAAACCTATGAAACATGTTGCTTACTTTGTGTCTTTGTTTCTGATTCTTGAGCTAAGAAGTTGAGAGGAAGATGGGAGTTGTACTGTATGGTTCTGACAGCAGTGAGCTGAGATATATTTCTGGGCCATTCTTTATGAATTATTCATTCACTTTTTCTGAAGCAGTGTCTGAGGTGTAAATTCACATGAGTGGCTGTAACTGAGGTGTGTGTGTGTCTGTGTGTGTGTGTGTATGTGTCAGCATGCGCACATGTATATGCATGTGTGACTGTGTGTGTGTCTGTACATGAGTCCATACAGTGTGTATAATTCTCAACTTTACCTGATGCTTTCCCTCATATTTGTGCTTTGTTCCTCATAAAATTTAGGGTTTTCTGGTAAAGTGTTGTGGTACAGTCCATATATAATGACAGAAGTGAGTTTCAGAATTCATATCTTTTGCAGGCAGGCATTCAGGTAAGAAATGCATCATGGTTGGGCAACAGCAGTCTTTGTCTGGCACGTAGTGTGAATGTGTAAAGCCATGAGCTATTAATAAACTGTTTCCTATACAACAAGGTTCGATTCTCTCAGCCTATGTTTGCTTTCTGTGTTACTTTGACGTAAATCACTAAACCAGGCATTACTCCTGGGCTGCTCTTGAAAGGGGACTGTACCTGGCTGTTAGCAAATGCATTGCACATTTGTCATTTGAATTCCTGCATTCTTCACATAGCCACTAGTAAGTGCTTCAATATATATACTGTTTGAATGTGAATCCCAGCAGGTCTCTTGTAGTTTAACGGGTTGCCAGATGCATTTTCAATAAATGTGTGTTTCAAGAGATTACGTTAACTGTTGCTCATGCTGTCTGTTCCCAGTGTGAGACTATTTTCTTTTGTTTATAAAATGGCTTTCAGTGTTTTGCTGTAAAATTTGAAGTAAGTTTTAAATTACATCCAAATTTCTGATCAGTGCAAAACAGGTACAACTTGTTGTTTTTGAATTTATGTTAATGAACGCCTTTCTCTCTTTTTAATGAAGCACACATCTTTGTGCCGTTCTCCCACTTCTGTTCTATTGTTAGTTACGGACATCATTTGTTACACTGCAGAATACTAACATTTCATCTAAACCATAACCCTTGAGCACAACAAAATTAGTTGTTCTCTGTGGTGTGCATACTGCCAGGATATCTAAAATATATTCATATATATTATTAGACTGTGGCATTTATTGTTTTTAAACTCAGAAATGGCCTTTCATATTTAACAATGGATTGCAGGTGAGTTATTATGCGTTAGTACTGACAAGACAATACCCGAGTTGTAAAAGTATAACCTGAGTACGCAGAATCTGTTCTTCCCTTCATTCAAACAGAAGTGGGAAAGATAGGTGGCTAGATCAATGTACACTATGAAAGTAGTAAGGGCATACATGGGGTATTTGTTTCTACAGAAAAGCCTTTTTTAACGTATAACTGGGCAAAAGAAATGAAGAGAATCATAGAAGCCATGAACCCTACAATCCTGAGATAATCTTTGACTGAAGTCTCAGACTGACTTGAGTAGTTCAGGAGTTTCCTGGCACACATTCCCCTTTTCCTGTTTTAGGAAAGATTTGGAAGAAATGTATGCATCTGGAAGGCAGTCTAAAAGCACAATCCTGTGTGACTGAGACAAGGAGTATTTTTGAACATTTATCTTTTAGCCACGATTGGTAAGGAGTGAAGAAACCCATATTAAAGACTCCTGTCATCTATCAAAAGACTCCACAAAGATCAGTAAGTCATCTAAATAAGGAAAAACATGAATGCCTTGCAGTCTGTAATGAGCTATTCCAGCAGGGAGACAGTTTGTAAACACCCTAGGAGCTGTAGAAAACTCAAAGGGTAATGCAGAGAATTGATAATGTGACCTAGACATAGAATCTGAGACAATGTCTGAAGCCTGTAGCTATGGGGATGTGATCATAAGCATCTTTTAGGTCTAATGTTACCATGAAGCTCAGATGAGGAATGACTGGTAACAGTCCCTGAAGGGTTAGCATTTTGAATTTTGGTACTTTCACAAGCTGGTTGACAAAAGAAAGAAATAGAACAAGTCTTCAGGAAAGCTTGTTCTTTGAAACCAGATACATTCTGCACTGGAAGCCTTCCTCTTAAAGGCACTTGTAGTATGCCTCATATGGTAAGCATGTGTTGAACAACCTAAGCAAAAAAACTCTGGTTTAGACAGTAGGAACAAATCTTCCTGAAATGAGGTATCTGTAGTTAGTGTAAATTGTAATCATTCAAGAGTCTAAAACAATCTGCTGCCAAAGGTAAAGCTTGAGAGACTCTTCATGACATAGTTAAATATGTAGGGATAGGAGGGGCAGAGGAAAAATTTGCCCTTTCTCTAAATCTTTGTTTGTCATAGGTCCCCTCCTACCATCTCTTATTTGTTCCCTGTTTGCCAAGGATTGATAATTTTGTCTTAGTAAAACAGGATTTGTAAAATTTATAATGTAGGGCTTGAAAAAATCTTATGAACTTCCTGAATTAATTTCCCTCTGTTGAAACTGTTCAAGAACCTGAGTATCAGAAGTGCCAAACAATACCTCCTTATAAAAAGTAGAGTTTAAAATCTCAGATTTTACCTCATCAGAAAACTTTTTGAGCACTGCAGTAGTGGACCTAGACACAGTATTTACACATTCATGCATACTCTTCAACAGATGTTTAGACACCTGAGGCTAGAAATTGCTGGATATAGACAAGACTTACCTTCTGAAGGGAGTGTAGCAAAACAAGCCTATAGTCTGTCAACACCTAAAAGAATAATCTGAAAGAAGAAAATTCTGTTATGAAATCTAACACCTTGCCTCCTTCTCCACAAGGGAAGTGCTGGTGTTAATAAGTATTCTATGTTTTCTGGGACTGAAGGCTGAAGGTCATGGTTACTGCAAGTAGCATTTAACACATCCTGCAAGGCTGGCATAATGGGAAGAATGGGGGTTGTGTGTGGTAAATCCACCTGAAGCATAACATAACATCTCTTCAGTTTAGGAGGAACATCTACTTGTTCCTGAAAAAATATGCCATCCATCCTGGAACTAATAATAGAAAAGGAAAACTACTTTAATGGAGTTGGAGAGGATACACTCCTCTAAATCAGTATCTTGGGCTTGAGAAACATTCAAAGAAAAAGCCTTGCCTCTTTCTATGACAGAATCCTGTGATGTATTTTCCTCAGGAATATATTAGTCTAGTTAGTTTTCTGGTATGGATTTTAACTCTGCTGGATAAAAAGACTGCAATAAACTTCTAACTAAGTTAAGAAAATCCACCTTATGAATAGACAAAATGTCTTTGGATGAGTAATGTCTAACCTTTTGTTTCTTTTTTTACTTGGGACATCCCTGTAAGGGGACTGACTGAGAGATGGTGCTACATCCTGGGCAAGAGGTCTCCTTTCCCACCCCCTCCAAGAAGAACCTTCTGAAGAAAGTCCTACAAACAAAGAAGATGGTTCTCTCATGCCCTGACTGGACAATGGAACAGCCACAGAGGACATGGCTAACCCCTGTTCCATGAAGGCAGAAGGGACTACACTAGAGGAGCCCGGAGAAACCAGTGAGTTTTCTGAAGAACAACAAAAGGCCACAGCAGAGTCACCAACCAGTGATTCAGGTCCTGTCTGATCCCACTGTGTAGGTAAGGGCTTTTATTTTGTTAGGGCTTTTATTTTGTTGTTTTTTTTTTCTTTTTAGGTATAGCAGGAGAAGAAGCAGCAGGACCAGCATAAAACTCAATTCTGTTGCCGAGGAAGAAGTCTGATTGCTTGAAAGTGATGCTGGGAAGAGTCATTTGGAAGATACATTGTCAGTCAAGTGTTTGCAAGCAGCACACACACTTACTCTTCCCCACACAGTCTCTTAAAATTCAAAAGTAAAAGCACAAGCAGTACACAAAACCCCTGTTAGAATACTAAGTCACTTTTACAGAAAGTACACTGGGAGAAAACAATGAATCAAGGTAAGGTGTCAAAGTGAACACAAGCAACAAGCATAAAATATATCTCTACTCTAAAACATAACATATATTTCTAGCCCACCAAGCAGTAAAATAATGAAGGTAAGTTCTCATGAAATGCACTCAAGCAGCAAAATACTTAAATATAGTTTTAAGTACATAAGTCAATTCCCAACATCTTATTCCTTACATCTCAGTTAAAATGTCTCAAAACTAGCACGTTTTTTCACAAAACAGCCCTGTACTCAGTAATAATCCCCATTTTATAAACAGCAGTCTCTGACAAAAAACTTCTAATATTAATAAAATTGCTCTTATTCTTCAGAAAATAAACTTGTCAGAAATGAAGCATGTAGCCAATTGCTGCTCCTGTGAAGCCCCAGAACTGCTTTCTGTTGAGGAGACAAGCAAGTACTGAAGTTGATTTTCCTCCAAGGGTCTTGTCAATCAGCAGTCAGAGTTTAAGCTACTACAGCACTGAGAATGATGAATTTCCTCAAATAGTTAAACAATAAAAGCTGCCATGAAGATGTCATACTGAGACTAAACACTAATACCTTGAATATTAGTGGTGGTTTTTATCATGTTAATGGCTTCAGGGTGTTTTGTATTGTTTTAATTATCAAAGTTTCAGTGTGCAGTTGCATGTTGAAAAGTATTTGGTTTTAAATCATGATAGGATGTGTTTTTTATTAAATATACATAAATGCATACTGACCAGATTTACAGGATCTCATACACAGCTGCTGAATGGAGGGAACTTCCCGACACAGGTGGACATTTTTAGGGTAATAAGCACATTACAAAAGGCTACATTGAAGAGCAACTTCTAAAATGAGTATATATTTGAGTTTAGGGCTCTTATGAATAATGCCAAACATTAAAAATTGTACCTCCAGGGTGCAGAACCTGGTGAATGGTTAGAAGTTGTAAGCCCATGGCTGGCTCCTGTAACAAAGATATAGCAAAGAAGACTTGACTCTTGGCATCATGCCCCATGCAATGATGTCTGGTGAAAATGTGAACTAACAATGGCGATATTCAAGAAGCAAGCAATGCCATTCATCACCTGCTTGCAAAACCCAGTTCACCCACTTACAAAGGGTTTGCTTTGCTGCTACAACCCCTTCTCTCCCTGGAGCAAAGTGAATAGCTGTTACATCTTTCTAAAGTCATAAACCCTCTTCAGGGAAAATGTGAGATGGAGGATGTGAAGAATTCTCGCCCCCTTCCTCTCTCCTCTGATTTTTCACAATGAAAAGAAAAAAGAAAACAGGTTATTCTTAAAGGACACTTGATCCTTGTTAAACATCAGCTATAGTACCTAAAGTAAGATCCTGAAACACTAATGTCATTCAAGCAAAGGTCATGGCTGCCAAGAAAAGCTTCTTTCAAAACACAATCTGCAAACTGCTGAAACACCAGGTTCAAGTAAAGGACACGAGAACCAATCAGCTATGAGGTTAAGATCCCAAGAAGGAGGAGGAACAGGGTTCTTCAAAGGTGAAAAGGATGCAGAATTCCTTTATGGAATGGCTTTATCAGCCATTGCTTGGCAACAGTCCCACCCTACCCTAAGTCATAATGAACAGAGATGTACAAGATGTCATTACTGTGTAATACATTGGGGCTATTTTATTTATTTATTTACTTACTTCTATTTGTTAATTTGGGTTGAGCACTGATCCATACAGACCTTTTTGAGAATCAGCCAGCGAACATTGTCTGGTTATTTGACTTGCTCTGAATCATACAGAATGCAAATGGTCGATAAGGGAGCCTAAACCTAGACTACAGGAAGCAGGTGGTTAACAGTTCATAGCATTAGTCATCTGTGCTAAGTACAGATATAGCATTAGATAGCTCAAGATCACCTGTAAGCTGACTAGCTGAGGTGGCACTAGATATGCCTTCATGCAAATGGAAAAACTCTTCCACTTAACAGAATATGTCTGATCATTAGAAAGCCTCCTAGCAGCCCCAGTCACACAAGATTCAAGCCAGATTATATGACAAAAGCAAGGCATTTAGGCTCAATATTTATGTAATGCTAATTAATATCTCAGCTGCAAAGAACTTTGCTGGATTATTCTAAGATGTTATACCACACTAACAGAGATCTGGGAGGCTGGCACTTCAAACTGCTTAGCCGACATGAGGAAACAGAGATAAATGCTGTTTTTTTCTTCATTGTATTTTGTAATTTAGAAAGAATGAGGGAAAGGGGCAGGAAACTTCTTTGACATGGGAGAGTGAGTACATCCACCATTAACTCTTGACAGAGCAGAAACGCAGAGATCCATTTAAGAGCCGTAATTAGGTTGTTGTGCACGGAGTGCCCTGATTACACAAAAAAAAAAACATCAAAATGATATCCTGCTTCAATGCTGCTATAGGTTGAGACCCAACCTTAATAATTGTTAGAGGGGTGCTTAACAATTGCTAAGCACCTCTTTAAGCATTGTTAAGCTCAGGTATGTACTAAAGCAGACAGTGCTGACCAGAAAACAGCAGCAGCAGGGCATGAAACTGCTTCGTTTCAACATCCACCTCAGCCTGCTGTCTTCTCTAGTAGACAAAGTATTTTGAATTAAATTGCTTCCCTCAGTCAGGGAAGATGTAAGACATCAACTACTCCCACCAATGCTTTACTGGCTTTCAAAGCCAGAACAGCACATTGTGCATTTTTTTAATTTTACTTTTTGTTAATCTGTAGTACAAGGAAAAGATAAACCTCCATGCACTACAAAGAATTATGAGCAGGTCAGTGGATTGTAACCCTTAATTATGTGTTCTCGACATGGATGGCAAGATTCACCTCTCAAGCTTAACTCAAGGTGAATTTCTTGGCATCTATGTCTCTTGCAAATAATACTCCACTGACTCACTCATAATTCTCAACATCTGGCACCCTGGTCTCTTACTGAGATTTGTGCCCCCTCAACCCAAAGTTGAAGACTGAGAAAGAAAAAGTAACTATAGCTTGTTAAAATTGCAACAAGCACCTTTCTACAGTTACTAGCAAACACAGACTTACAATTGTAAGCCTAAATGTAGTATCAGTATTCATTTATGGTTCATAGGTTCATAGGTTCATACTAGGCTATCTGCCCGAGGGCATTTACAAGCCTAGCCCATAGTTTTGTGGCTTACGCCACCCTTTTTTTTTTTCTAAGCTTGTAAGGACAATAGTTAAAATGTGTCCCTCTTACTCTCCCATCATGTAGGGTTTGCGCAGATTTGTTGGTCTAAGAGGTTGAGAGGTATGATCCGTACATATTTACAATAACAACCCATCACATTTGTGTAATGTACAACTGCATACCTGTAGTCACATCATGTCCAAGATAATAATCCCCGTAGGAATGAATACAGGTAATAGTCAAATGTGAATGGAAAACCCCCACCCCACCGTGGAGTATGGACCGTAACAACCCCACCGATAATATGTACAGCTAACAGAATAAGCTCCTGACAGGTGCCCAAACACCTGTGTCTATAAATACAGGTAAAATGTTCATAATAGGGAGAAACTTCCTGTCCATATGCTTCGTCTAACATTTGAACTCGGCCAGGGAAGCTCCATTCACCAGGCGGACAAGCCCATACCCAGATCATTACATGAAGCCTCAGTATCCTTGTTTTTGGATAAATGATTGCCAGTACTGCACTTATACCCCACTGGCACTTGCCGATTCTGCTCCCTAACAGTTGTAACCCAGAGCCGCTCCCTTCTGCTTACTCCAGTTATAGCTCTGGTCCACCTTTTTCCTGTATGGCAAACAGGGCAGTCACTAAGAACCCATTCAAAAAAACTGACCAGACATGATTCTTAAATATTTCACTCCAGATTAGGACTTGAGCTACAGCACAGAGAGTCAACCAACACACTCTCTTCTCCAAGCATGTTAGGTTTAAGCGTGATGGCCATGTCTGTTTCTGACTGCCAGGCATGCACAGCAGCTCTGCGTAGGGAGTATGAATATGCGCATCCTTGTGATTTACATACTACACTACATGCTGGTGTCCTTGTGCCATCCTTGTGTTTTACATACTACACTACATGCTGGTGTCCTTGTGCCATCCTTGTGTTTTACATACTACACTACATGCTGGTGTCCTTGTGCCATCCTTGTGTTTTACATACTACACTACATGCTGGTGTCCTTGTGCCATCCTTGTGATTTACATACTACACTACATGCTGGTGTCCTTGTGCCATCCTTGTGTTTTACATACTACACTACATGCTGGTGTCCTTGTGCCATCCTTGTGTTTTACATACTACACTACATGCTGGTGTCCTTGTGCCATCCTTGTGTTTTACATACTACACTACATGCTGGTGTCCTTGTGCCATCCTTGTGTTTTACATACTACACTACATGCTGGTGTCCTTGTGCCATCCTTGTGTTTTACATACTACACTACATGCTGGTGTCCTTGTGCCATCCTTGTGTTTTACATACTACACTACATGCTGGTGTCCTTGTGCCATCCTTGTGTTTTACATACTACACTACATGCTGGTGTCCTTGTGCCATCCTTGTGTTTTACATACTACACTACATGCTGGTGTCCTTGTGCCATCCTTGTGATTTACATACTACACTACATGCTGGTGTCCTTGTGCCATCCTTGTGATTTACATACTACACTACATGCTGGTGTCCTTGTGCCATCCTTGTGATTTACATACTACACTACATGCTGGTGTCCTTGTGCCATCCTTGTGTTTTACATACTACACTACATGCTGGTGTCCTTGTGCCATCCTTGTGTTTTACATACTACACTACATGCTGATGTCCTTGTGCCATCCTTGTGATTTACATACTACACTACATGCTGGTGTCCTTGTGCCATCCTTGTGATTTACATACTACACTACATGCTGGTGTCCTTGTGCCATCCTTGTGATTTACATACTACACTACATGCTGGTGTCCTTGTGCCATCCTTGTGATTTACATACTACACTACATGCTGGTGTCCTTGTGCCATCCTTGTGATTTACATACTACACTACATGCTGGTGTCCTTGTGCCATCCTTGTGTTTTACATACTACACTACATGCTGGTGTCCTTGTGCCATCCTTGTGTTTTACATACTACACTACATGCTGGTGTCCTTGTGCCATCCTTGTGATTTACATACTACACTACATGTTGGTGTCCTACCTGAGTAACATAGGATCAGATTTTAGGTTTCCTTTCCTTGAGCCTTCAGGCAAGAAGCACTGTCCCTAGCAACACCTGGTTTAGGTGAAGCCTCTTCCCCTGCAGGATCTACTATTCCTGAGTCATGCTGGAGCTGTGGTAGACTCCCTACTCTGCTGTGAAATGTCTAACATGAGGACCTACAATGCATTCTGCTGTAGGAAAGCAATATCCACTCTGAGACTGAAGGGTATAGTATGCCACTCTACAGCCTGATGACAAATGTCTGACACCAGAAGATCTGTGAGTGCATGGTGACTGCAAGCATTGAAACCTCAACACCCTAATCCTCTGGTATGTAAACATAGCCATGAAGACTTTGTCCGACATTGAACCAGGAAGGCATAAGTTAGTCCAAAGCTGTGGGCCCCCTTTGCAGGTAGGAATGACTGATACTGTACAGCATTCTTCTGTGTTTTGGTAAGGCCAATCTGTTAAGTTAAAGTCACAATGAAATTCTCGCAGTCAGTCAATGTAGGCCCCAAAACCTGTAAACTGAGAAGCACCTAAGTCAGGGATGTTTTCAGGGAGAACCTGAACATGGCCATTAGAAGACCATCATTCAAGTATGAGAACTAATGGAGGTCCATATCCTGCAAACCCTCCGCCATCATAATAAGCACTTCTATAAACACTATGAGTTTAGAGGGCACCCCAAATAGCACTCATTCATTTGAAAGTCATGCAAACCCAAAACTAAAAAGGAGCCTCTTATGTAGACCTCAGAGATGGATGTGCCAATTATATCCAGTATAACTATCTTGGCACTCTGATGAGGCAATGGCATGATCGCATGGAGAATAATTATCTGGAACTTGACACACTAGATGTGCACACTAAAAATTCTGTGGCTGAGAATGCAGCAAATGTTTCCCTTCTACATCAAAACCAGGAAAACAACCTGCCATTATTATATCAAGGAAGGGATGGCTTTTGCTTGAGCAGTAAAGTCTAAACATTTTCCAAGAACTTTGAAGAGATGGTATGGTCTCTAAGCAAACATTTGCTGAGGGAGGATAAAGGAATTCTAAGACATGGTCAAACATAACTAAAGTGATATATCTTTGTTGACAACTCCCCAAGCCACAACAAACATCCATAATCACCTCTTAACCAAAGGTAGACCTTGACAGTAATCAAGACTGTAATTTCTAAGCCAACAGACTCTACATCCTTATCTCTTATTCTTTGTTTTAGGCATGGAAAGTGAGGTATTATCACCAAATACTGTACTTGGGAAACTAAGTAGAAATGTCATTTAAACAGCCAAAGAATCAGGGTGGGGGTGAGTGTGAAAACCCTATGGAATGTGTTTGAGTAATGACTTGCTTGGTCAAGACCACATTATGCTACTGTGCTAATGCAAAGTTAATAATGCTTAATAAGAGTATATGAGCAAAAACTGAAATGGATATTAGACTCTGGCAGTGTGGTTCCTTTAGTGAAGACACAATACAGTTGTAAAAAGAAGGCCTGGAAAGTGAAGTCCATTGAGGTAGTGTGCATCTATGGGGAAAAAGCATTACCCATTTACACAGGTGGAGGTGCTAACCCAATTTGGTAATGTTCTGCTTCTGGCACCTGCAGTTCCTTATCTAACTCATGAAGAAATGCTCAGGAAAGACTTCCTGTGTTTTAAAGAACCTCTTGAAACAGTGAGATGGAAATAATACTAATGAATCCAGTGTAGCTCCTGTAAAATAGTTAAAACTAAGGAAGATCACCAATTTGCAGGAGCAGGGCACCCCCCACTAGTTTAGAGCTACAGAAAAGCACAGCACAGCATACATAAGACCTGGGATACTAGTAGAGGGTGCCAGGCAGACAAAAGTATAGATAAAAATGTCTGAAAAGGCGAGGGATCCTTACCCATGTGCCATGCAGAATTTCATCAGAAGCTGAGGATGCTGGGCCCTCAGACAGGAGCATCCAAAGTAGGATTAAACATACAGAATGCGAAAAACAACTATGAGAAACTTCAATGAAAGAGAGAGAGAGGAGTTCTGGGGTCTTTGGCTTATAAAGTTACTAAAGAAAATTCTTTAGAGCACTGGTGTGAGCTACAATTCCTTGGGAAGAGGAATTTAAGGAGGTCCCTATGACTGTTTTAGCAGTAGAGGAGGCGGAGCCATCTATTGCCTGACACATAGCAAGGGAAGAGGAATCCAGTCTCTCTGAGTGACAGATACATTAGCTAGGCTTTGAAGGGGCTCACTGAGAGGACAAGATAATCAGCTACATCAAGGAGAATATTTTCAGAGTAGTGGTCCCCTGTTGGACCTCCACAGCATATGTTTATTTTGAAATGCAGAATGACCTGGTCTATAGAGTGCTAAACGTGGGGGGGGGGGGCAGAGAAGAAATTGTACATCAGTTACTGGTTCACAAGCCACTGATGATGCTCATGATAATGGTCCATAGCCATCTAATGGGGAGTCATTTATGCATAGATTAAAGTAAAACCAGGATACTAGTCAGATTTTAGTGGGCAGGTGTCGTAAAATGAATCAAAATGTATGTCAGGTATCCTGAGCATTAAAAGACAGCTGCAAAACCGGGTTTTAGAAATTTTTCAATTCTAATGTCTGTAACTGATGTTCCGTTAAGAGAACTATCAATTATATTGTGGTTCCACTAGTTACGTCCAGCAGTGGACACTATCATATCTTAGTGGAACTGGGATAAGCAATTTTGCTTCCTGAAGCCATTCGCCTTAGAAAGGCTAAATCCAATGCAATTGCTAAGGAACTAATGCTGCTGTTCTAATGGGTAACAATACTCAAAGAAAGTCTAATGGAACAAGGTGTACCCTTTATGAAAGTTTATGTCCATTATGAGGCAATTTTGCCAAAGCTTCCAAAAAAAATGGCTAAGAACCTCAGTTCATCAAACCATCTAGATAGGTTGGTACAGCCATGCAACAGAACCTTGAAATCTGCATTAAGGAAGGGACCATCTAGATAGGTTGGTACAGCCATGCAACAGAACCTTGAAATCTGCATTAAGGAAGGGACCATCTAGATAGGTTGGTACAGCCATGCAACAGAACCTTGAAATCTGCATTAAGGAAGGGACCATCTAGATAGGTTGGTACAGCCATGCAACATTACCTTGAAATCTGCATTAAGGAAGGGACCATCTAGATAGGTTGGTACAGCCATGCAACAGAACCTTGAAATCTGCATTAAGGAATGGACCATCTAGATAGGCTGGTACAGCCATGCAACAGAACCTTGAAATCTGCATTAAGGAAGGGACCATCTAGATAGGTTGGTACAGCCATGCAACAGAACCTTGAAATCTGCATTAAGGAAGGGACCATCTAGATAGGTTGGTACAGCCATGCAACAGAACCTTGAAATCTGCATTAAGGAAGGGACCATCTAGATAGGTTGATACAGCCATGCAACAGAACCTTGAAATCTGCATTAAGGAAGGGACCATCTAGATAGGTTGGTACAGCCATGCAACAGAACCTTGAAATCTGCATTAACGAAGGGACCATCTAGATAGGTTGGTAGAGCCATGCAACAGAACCTTGAAATCTGCATTAAGGAAGGGACCATCTAAATAGGTTGGTACAGCCATGCAACAGAACCTTGAAATCTGCATTAAGGAAGGGACCATCTAGATAGGTTGGTACAGCCATGCAACAGAACCTTGAAATCTGCATTAAGGAATGGACCATCTAGATAAGTTGGTACAGCCATGCAACCGAACCTTGAAATCTGCATTAAGGAAGGGACCATCTAGATAGGCTGGTACAGCCATGCAACAGAACCTTGAAATCTGCATTAAGGAAGGGACCATCTAGATAGGCTGGTACAGCCATGCAACAGAACCTTGAAATCTGCATTAAGGAAGGGACCATCTAGATAGGTTGGTACAGCCATGCAACAGAACCTTGAAATCTGCATTAAGGAAGGGACCATCTAGATAGGTTGGTACAGCCATGCAACAGAACCTTGAAATCTGCATTAAGGAAGGGACCATCTAGATAGGTTGGTACAGTCATGCAACAGAACCTTGAAATCTGCATTAAGGAAGGGACCATCTAGATAGGTTGGTACAGCCATGCAACAGAACCTTGAAATCTGCATTAAGGAAGGGACCATCTAGATAATTTGATACAGCCATGCAACAGAACCCTGAAATCTGCATTAAGGAAGGGACCATCTAGATAGGTTGGTACAGCCATGCAACAGAAACTTAAAATCTGCATTAAGGAAGGGACCATCTAGATAGGTTGGTAGCCATGCAACAGAACCTTGAAATCTGCATTAAGGAAGGGACCATCTAGATAGGTTGGTACAGCCATGCAACAGAACCCTGAAATCTGCATTAAGGAAGGGACCATCTAGACAGGTTGGTACAGCCATGCAACAGAACCTTGAAATCTGCATTAAGGAAGGGACCATCTAAATAGGTTGATACAGCCATGCAACAGAACCTTGAAATTTGCATTAAGGAAGGGACCATCTAGATAGGCTGGTACAGCCATGCAACAGAACCTTGAAATCTGCATTAAGGAAGGGACCATCTAGATAGGCTGGTACAGCCATGCAACAGAACCTTGAAATCTGCATTAAGGAAGGGACCATCTAGATAGGCTGGTACAGCCATGCAACAGAACCTTGAAATCTGCATTAAGGAAGGGACCATCTAGATAGGCTGGTACAGCCATGCAACAGAACCTTGAAATCTGCATTAAGGAAGGGACCATCTAGATAGGCTGGTACAGCCATGCAACAGAACCTTGAAATCTGCATTAAGGAAGGGACCATCTAGATAGGCTGGTACAGCCATGCAACAGAACCTTGAAATCTGCATTAAGGAAGGGACCATCTAGATAGGCTGGTACAGCCATGCAACAGAACCTTGAAATCTGCATTAAGGAAGGGACCATCTAGATAGGCTGGTACAGCCATGCAACAGAACCTTGAAATCTGCATCAAGGAAGGGACCATCTAGATAGGCTGGTACAGCCATGCAACAGAACCTTGAAATCTGCATTAAGGAAGGGACCATCTAGATAGGCTGGTACAGCCATGCAACAGAACCTTGAAATCTGCATTAAGGAAGGGACCATCTAGATAGGTTTGTAGAGCCATGCAACAGAACCTTGAAATCTGCATTAAGGAAGGGACCATCTAGATAGGCTGGTTCAGCCATGCAACAGAACCTTGAAATCTGCATTAAGGAAGGGACCATCTAGATAGGCTGGTACAGCCATGCAACAGAACCTTGAAATCTGCATTAAGGAAGGGACCATCTAGATAGTTTGGTACAGCCATGCAACAGAACCTTGAAATCTGCATTAAGGAAGGGACCATCTAGATAGGCTGGTACAGCCATGCAACAGAACCTTGAAATCCGCATTAAGGAAGGGACCATCTAAATAGGTTGGTACAGTCATGCAACAGAATCTTGAAATCTGCATTAAGGAAGGGACCATCTAGATAGGTTGGTACAGCCATGCAACAGAACCTTGAAATCTGCATTAAGGAAGGGACCATCTAGATAGGTTGGTACAGCCATGGAACAGAACCTTGAAATCTGCATTAAGGAAGGGACCATCTAGATAGGCTGGTACAGCCATGCAACAGAACCTTGAAATCTGCATTAAGGAAGGGACCATCTAGATAGGTTGGTACAGTCATGCAACAGAACCTTGAAATCTGCATTAAGGAAGGGTACTAAAAAAGAAGGAAAGGACTAGTTACAATTTTTACCCTTTTTAATGTTTTCAGTCGAAGAGATATATAATCCTCTACAGGATTCTACTCCCTTTTTAAAGTTATATGGTACCTAGCCCAGGGGACTATTGGATATAATGATAAAGACACAGAAAGAGGAGAAGGCACCCTTTAAGAGTGTTGTAGGTATTATAATGATTGGAAGGAAAGGTTGAACGTTGTGATGCATATTGTAAAGTAGCAGACGAGTCAGCTCAACTGTGCCAGCTAGTAGTCTAGAACAAAAATGGCCAAAAACAGTTTCAAGTGGGATGCCAAGTTTTAGTTTTAGTCACTACAAATGAAACTGTTTACAAGGTAAGACAAGCAGGAAGGAGACATACTGAGTACATTTATAACAGGAATGCTTAAAAACCCTGGAAGGAGATGGAAGACAGTATAGTAAACATAGGACCTGAAGTCAGGAATCATAAGCTGGAAAAGAGAATGATACCTACCCCCAAGTTGGTGGTAGATGAGACCCTTTTGTGGTCTCAGAAACCAGCGGTTCATTTCAAGAGTTTGTTATTTTTTTCAAAATTTTCTGGGTAGATGGTGGTAGATGAGACCCTTTTGAGGTCTCAGAAACAGGAGGTTCGTTTCAAGAGTTCTTTTTTTTTCAAAATGTTCTGAACAGACAACTCTTATTAAACATTACACAGAAACAATTCCAACAATTCTGGAAGGAAATTTCACCTAAGTGCTCTCTCCGCTGAAGCTACGTTACAGTTTATCACATCTCTTACCTTCTGCTGCCAGAACAGCCATACCTACAAATGTACTAATTCCAGAATTAGAAAATGGTTTTCCATAATTGTATTTTCATTTCATGTACAGCACTGAAAAACTACAAATATCTGAAAAAAGATATGGAGGTTTGTCTGGTTGGTATATCAACTAAAACACCACTGTGACATCAAAAAAAAGGATACGCTGGTTACCAGTACCTGCAAGAGCCTGCTTCTAGGAACTCTGTTCTTCTAAATCCTAAACACTGGTTATTGTCCTCCACTGAGAAGCTCCATCTCAAAGAACAAGGTCATTCACTAAGAAGCACATAAGAAGACAGCCTAATCCTTATTAGACCTCCCTTCAAATCAGTTATTGACAAAACAGCCTTTTATAGACTATGTTCAACAAAGTGAAACACTTTACCAAAGGAAATCAGAAATCAATATGATTTGGTAGCTTTTAAGACCACAGTACAAGATTACCTACAAAAAGAAACAGAATCTGATTGCTTTCATGACAAAGCATAGAGGCTTAAACAATCTGCATCTCTTCTTACCACTCCAGAAATGTAAAGAACAGCCAACTTTAATGTAAGTAATACCCACACTGGTGAGCCATCTATTTAAAACCGATGCCTTCTTTTGCATGCAGTGCAAATACACTTTGTAAACAACTTATTTTCCTTGGGAAAATAACATCGTCACCTACCGCATATAATTATACATTGCACATATGTACATGGTGTTGTAAGTTGTTTGTAAATACAGTCCTGACAAACTGTTTTCTGTAAATTTGTATAAACAAAAAATATATCTGTAATTTCTGTCTGCTCTTCTGAGCCTGGGTCATGGTTGAAAAGGGTCCACAGAGCAGCTCACTTACGTGCTTATCAAATCAAATATAAATAAATACATAAATAGAATGATATATAGAAATACAAGCAGTCCAGGAGCAGATGATGACATGTTTTGAAGATGGGAGTGATCAGAGTCTACTAGTGATTGGAACAGCCTCATTACACTAGTTCCAAAGGCAGACAGTATGATCAAATTTTGGAGTGACTTAAAAAATTTAACAGCATCTCCAAGTATGACAGCTACAGGTTGAGTTAGTACAGCTGCTAGGGAAGCTAGATTTCTACTTACTCTGGACTTGGTGAAGGGTTACTGGCAGATCCCCTTAAGTGATGAAACTAAGAAGATGATTGTGTTTTCTGTGGCAGAACTATTCAGTATAACATCCTTCACTTTGGTCTTCCTGGGGTTCTGGTCACATTACAGAGGTAAAGGGATCGTGCTAAAGCCCTTCCTCATGCCTATGTTGTAGCCTATTTAGATGACATTGCAATCCATATGGAAGACTGGATTTCGCACCTTCCCGAGGTAGATGCAGTTCTAAGTTTACTAAGGCAGGCCAGGCATACTATTAACATTCCAAAGTGCAAGGTAGGGATGACAAAGCTGACATACCTTGAGTCACTGGGAGAGGGTTGATCAAACTACAAAAAGAAACGACAGCGGCAGTAATGAAGTGGGCTGACCCCAAATGAAGAAACAGATAAAGGCATTCTTGCATCTTGCTGGAGAGCATTGGAAATTTATTCTTGTTTGCCTCCACTGCATGCCTTCATACAAACATAAACAAGAGAAATCCGCCTGAATGGGTTAGATAGATACCAGACAGCCTTTCCAAAGGCTTACACAAAAGCCTTGTGCAGAACATGCTCTGATGTCCCCTGACTTCTCCAAGTTGTTTGATGTATGCATAGATGTTTCATAGAATGAGCTGGGGGCAGTGCTGACTCAGACGGTGAACAATGAGGAATCTGCTCTGTTATCTCAGAAACAAACTAAGTAAAGCACAGGCTAGACACCCTGCAATAGACAGGGAATACTTTGGCATTAAATGGGTTTTAGGACCTCTCCAATATTTATTTGTTTATCTTATTTTATTTATTTATTTATCTATCTATCCTTTATTGACCTGGTTAGCCATACTAGGCTAGTAGCCTCTTTTCAGGAGAGACCAAAGATGGTATTTATACTAGTAGGGAAATTTGGTAAGAGTATCAGGGAACTTCTCCCACTCTTTTCAATAGGTGCCCTGGGATCTTTTACATCCACTAACTCATACAGATGGAGCCTTGATTTAATGTCTCATCTGAAGGATGACACACTCAGGAGTGAAGCACCCCCTTATGCTGTACTGCGGTGTCAGTAATTCATCTACCTGCTGTGGGAATACACCAAGCCTTATGCACGAAAGGTGAGTTTGCTTTTTAGCTGTTAGACCACACTTTTCCTTGGTTATGGATCACTTACCACTCCAGTGGCATTACCAACACAAAGCATGACAGCCATGACCCAGCATTACAGCCATTCTGCTCTAGGATACAACATTGTTTCAGGGTTCACCAACACAATGCGGATGGTCTGTCTGGGGCTCGCAGATTTCTAGAAGGATTGAAGGTGATGGGTTCAAGCTGGGGAGGAGGTGATCTGTAACATAGTGTGGAGCTCCCACTGATGAATGTCTAACAGATAATAGTTTTGGACATAAAGAAGAATGTGTTAATGAGCCAGAGCTAAGGCAGGTATGCAGAGCTGTGCTTATAAACAGAATTAGGGACTGGTCCTTATGACCACAATCCCTGGGCACCACGTAATGAGACCACGTAATGAGAATCAGCTAAGCACCTGCACCTTTTTAAGGACAAGGAAAGCTTAGTATTGCAGAAGTGTCATTTCAATATGGAATCCAGAGTATTCTGGCAGTGTTTTATGAGAGAAGAGGCACACCAAGACAGGAACAATTTTGCACAGCAATGCAGGAACAATTTGCTTGGCACAGGAGTCCAGCTGAAGTCCAAGCAAATTATAATAATGGAGTGCTAGAGTTGCTTATACTGGAGAATTAGCTGTAAAAGACTGTATGCTGTACAGAATACTTTTGTTAGCCCACATATCAAAAGGTTGTGGACAAAATTATCACAGCACACTATAGCCACACCCTGCAGATAGATGATGGCTTTTCTTGCAGAAGCAGGAGAGCTATCATGTGTCAAGTCCTTTCTCATAGGACACAGTTAAATGCACACACGCGCGCGCACACACACACACACACACACACACACACACACACACACACACACACACACACACACACACACACACACACACACTATGCCTCAGAGGTCTTTTTTGTAACTGTATGTCTTTACAAGTGAACCTACAGGCCTCTGCAGCATACTATACATGTATTATCACTGGACCCACGGAGAGAGGAAGTTTGTTACTTTAGAATGCTGGACAAACCCAAAAGTAATGTGGTGGTGAGGGGGTGAGGAAGAGGTAAAGAATCAACAGCAGGAACATTTTCCACCTATTGCACTAAGTCACCTGTTTTGCATCAGCATTTTACAAGGGAGAAGACACAACTTATGAATAAATATTTTGCAATATCATGGACAGTTGAAAGGAAGGGGCACTAACATTAAAAAAAAGGCATCTTGTTTCTGCAAGAAACTGCTTTCTTGCACATCTATCTGCAGCCGCTGCTAGAATGTGCAGCAGTACTGTTGCCCATGACTTTTTGGTCCATGGGTTTACAACAGTATTCTGTGCTTCACCCCAGAAACCCTGGGTGATAAGGGACTATCTGTTGCTTGGCTGATGTGTTTCCAGGGAGAAAGACTTTTGTTTGGAGAGAGACTTTTCTTTTGTAAAACTGTTAGCCAAGGAATGCATTTTAAATACTGTTAGAACCAGAATGTATTGAGTGCCTGAAGTGAGTACTAGAGAATTTAGATTATGCAGACAAACCAGAACCATCTAGGGTTGCCACCTTTTCATATTCCCAAAAGTGGGAAATTTTTTTTGTAGAAACATGAGATTTTGGGGGACAAACCATACCCACAGACTACACTCTATTATTCACAGAACTTTTTTGTGGCCCACTTTGTTAAAAATAGCTGGGCTACTGCTGTGTCACTGAGGTAGATTTACAGTACTCTGTAGCCATATCTCCTAGAGATTTGCTGAACAAAACCATTAAAGGATCTGTAAGAAACTCAAATAGCTCTGGAGAACTCCTGGTTGTAACCCATATGGTTCTTGTGCCTTATCATCATCCTATTTAACATTTTTGTCTATATTCTTGTCAGTATGCAGTTCTGCTTCCAGCCCTGTTATATAGTCCCATGCTGGAACTCTTATCTTTCTAATTAAAAAATAATTACATAAAATAAATGAGTATTTCTGTTTGTTCCCCTGACTCCTTGTAACTCTTACCATCTTTCCATAATTAATTTCATTCTGTTCCACCCGTTTTCCCTTCCTCGCTTATGTATTTGTCTTCATTGACCATAAAAGTCTGACAGGGCAAAGCCCATTTTAGCTGAGGCCTGGGGAGTAAATCTTGAGCAGGCACATTTAAGATATTCATGACAAAACAAAATTTTCACTAAGATACACTACACATACGGTTCTTAAGATATCTACATACAAACAGGTAATTGTTCTATTGTGATACGATACAAAGAAACAGGTATTGATTCTGTGTTGACATTATACATGATATTAAATTCCGAGTATAAAACATTTAGTATACAAACAGTTCATGCACAATATATGTGACAAGCTGACAGATATGACTTATAAGATATGAATAAAGAGGGTTACAGTGTAGATGTTAGGAATGAATACATTTGAGATAGGAAGTGTGAAACATCAGTCAGCAGGTAAACAGTGGTTAAAGCTAGAAGAGAGATACACTATAGCTGATAAGTCAGGGACAATGAAGGTAAGAATGCTACTGTCTATAGTGACATAGAACCCGATTATAGGATAGTGGTGGAGAGTATTCGAAAGAGATGGCCAAAATAGGAAGATCAGAAAGAAAGTGAAATGTAAAGCAGGGATTAAGTTAGGAAGAAAGTTGAGGAGGAGTGGTAGAAAGGTTTGCTGTGTAGAAGGGGATAAGGGTTATAATGGGATAGAGGTATGGAAAATGGAGTTACCCAGGTGATTAGCAGGTGCACATCCACATGTGTTTTAGATGTTCAAACAAACTCACTGGCCCCAACGGATATAAGGTGCCAAATAAACGAGTCAGTAACAAAAAAGAAAATGGCACCAAAGCACAGCCAATGACATTTAATGCACTTTATTTGAGTAAGTGCTTTCACAAATCCCATTCGCTTCTTCAGACTCTAAAAACTATTACACATCCAAAACAGTACTTAAATAAAAATTAAAAAATTGACCAGCCAATAAAGTGCTTTCAATTAACAATGTAGCTCAAACATTTAAAGAAACAGTAACAACAACCTACAAAAATGTAAAAATAACAACATAATAAAAACAAAAATAATTTCCTATATAATAAAATCTCAAATTGGATGCAGCGGTCAATGACCTTCACAAACAACTACGTCATGTTCTTTCTATATAGAAATCCTCACATCTGGTTTGTGGAGGGATGGAACCTGCTATAAAATCAAATAAATGATTTTATTTTCTGGTAGGCAGTGTTTTTTTTTATTCTGAATTTATGCCCGATCTTGTAGGATAACTAGCTGATGAATTAAAAAGTCAATTATCCTACATACTGTAGCAAGAAAATGGAAGTAAATTCTTTATGCTCTTCAACTTTGTCATAAGCAATTTTAATCTAATCAAGTCTATTTCTTCTGGAGCAGAATGAAGTTGCATCTCTTAAAGGTCTGCTTCTCAGACCTACAGAGCAGTTTTTGTAATGTTAATCATATGCTGAACTGCATTAATAACATTTTCTTGGGAAGGTTGCAAGCAACAGATGATCTTAAGTGACAACTCTTAGGATCTTAAGAGGTTACTAGGCTATTGACTCTGAGGCCTTAATAAGCCTATCCATGAGTTTAGCCCATGTTTAGACAAGTTAGCACCCAAAGCCCCTGTCAATTAGGGACACAGGAGGAATCTCAGGGGTATATTTTCTGTTTCCCATCCAGTTAGGTTTGACGTGTAGAAGGAGTCTATTCTATATATGGGGGAGTATCTGGGACACAGTCTGTCCCGTCAACAAGTTCTGTTGATGTCACAGACCGGGTTGAGGCCACACGTGTGAGTTACTTGAGTGGAACTTGACTTGCAGATATGCAGCAGTCCCATCAAGGTGGGGTCTGTGATCATCTTGTATGCCAGACAGAGGTCACCTCTGAAGAGTCTGTATGAAACTGAGCAGAGGGATAGGACTTTTAGTCTATCTGTGCATGGTAGATGTTTGAGGCCCTGGATTGTCCTGGTGAGGAACCTCTATGGTCTCTCCAACTGCTTCATGTGCTTTGCGAGGTACATGCCGAAAGGGGTGTTGTACTCAATAATGGGCCTTATAAGGGAAGAATACAGGGATGTTATGACCTCCTTGTCTCTACATGAGATACCCTTAATTATGAGGTGGGCCATTTAGAAGGCTTTCTGTATAACGAAAGCAACTTGGAGGTCAAAAGTCAGATTGCTATCAACCTGGGTGCCCAAATCCCTCAAGACTGATTGCATGCTTAGAATGTTGTTATTAATGTGATAATTCATGGGGACGTCACTCTACCCAAAGGGGATGATGATGCATTTTTTGGTATTCAGCTTGAGGCCATGTTTCTGGCACCAGTCATTTGTCTAAGTGATACCCTCTTGGAGGATGTCCACATTACTAGGGGAATTGATGACAGCACTCATCTTGCAGTCATGTGGAAACTTGGTCAGCCATAGTCCATTGGTTTTGGCCTGCACCTCAGAAAAGTAGATCCTAAATAACAGAGGCCCCAAGACCGAACCCTAGGGTACTCCGTTTGTTACGGGCCTACTGCTTGAGGTGGCTTCCCTTATTTTGACTACGTGGGTTCTATCAATGAGCCAGTTTGCTACCCATCTGGTAACATATGGATTGATTACTAGTTTAGAGTTCATCTATTATGCCCAAGTGGAGAATAGTGTCAAAGGCTTTGGCCAGGTCAAGGTAGGCGGTGTGCACTGTCTTCTCCTTGTCCATGGCTTTGACTGTCTCAAAGAATTCAACCAAATTTAGAAGACATGACCTCCCCTTGATGAAGCCAAACTATGTGAGATCATGTGTTTGGAAGTTGCCAATGTCTTGTTAATGAGGTCCATGATAATCTTTTCCATGGCCTTGCAGATCAGGCTAGATAGGCTGATGGGTCTATAATTTCATGGATTTGTGGATGCTCCACCTTTGTGTAAAGGGATGACAGTGGCTGTCCTCCACTCAGCTGAGATGAAGCCAATACTCAGGCTTTGATTGAATAGGGTGCCTAATGGTGCTGCAAGTTCCTGTCTGAGCTCACATAGGATGCAGCCTGGGATGTTATCAGGTCCCATGGAGGCTATATTTTTTTTCTTTTGAGAGAGCAGTGATGACCTGTTCCCTAGATATAAGGGGAATGAGGCTGGTATTGGATATGTCCTGATTTACTGATGGGACTGGATTTCTGGGAATAAGTTTGTGTTGTGAAGCTCTTTTTATTCAATCAACTGTCAAATGCATGACTCTATTAGCTTCATAATGGACTGTGAAGAGACTGTTAGGCTATTAATATGAGCACTTACTCCTAAAAAGTCTGTGAAACTCTTTGAAGTCTCATTACTTAGTGGCCAGACCAGGAACCTTTGTAATGGACAAGTATATCTGTGCAGACGACAGGCTTAAACTCAGACCTATATACCATTATTAAGCACTGCAGCTATGGATGCTATAGCCTAGATTTTATAGCAGTTGACATTACCAGTGCCATCCAGGTTTCTTTCAGCAGGAAACACATCACACAGGTATCATGATCTCTCCTTTATACAATTCTGAATATAGAAGAATTTAAAGGTACATACAGTAACCTACCAAAAGAACATGCTCTGGGGCAAGTGACATGATGGATATCAGTTGATTTACATGCCTGCTTTATGATTCCTCTTTGTATTATACTTAATATATACTCATTTTACTGTTTTGTCTCTTTTGTGTGAACACTTACAAAACATCTAATTTTCTGTAACACAAACCTTGGCTGAAAATATTCCCTGGATGATTTCATTCAGTCGGCTAGAGTATTTACTGGAATTGCATGCACACGTGCAAAAAAAAAAAAAAACTGACACTGCTTTGGCCTCATCATAATAATTCCAACTTTTATACCAGTGATTAAACTGATGCTGTCAATGAGAACAGTAAAAGAAGGTTAAAGATTACTTACAGCTGGGTGGCCTGGCAGTAGCTGCAGAATTTACAGAACAAGTTCATGAATTAGAGCAGCTATCACTGACCTGGTAATACCTGAAGCAAGTGTCCACCATATTGGTGGAACCTGGTCAAGCTAAACGTGATAACACTAAGTACAAGGCAGTAGAAGGAAGCATCACCAAAAGTATTAATATGAAAAATCATAAGTTATCAGAAACATGTTCATGTAGAAGAGTTTTACTGTTGTCTATTTTAGTGTGATTTGTGCTAAATGAAGTTATCCTTGAAATCTGATGATTGTGAAATAGAGTAATTAATCAGCTGTGAAGTTTCTCTTACATGTTTTTCATACTTGTTAATCAATTGCTATAAACAGTGCTTTCTGATATCACTGCTGATATTGCTGATCAATATTAGAGAGCTCTTAAATAAAGTGCTCATATAAGGTGATAAATGCACAGGTTTATGCCAAGTGCACCTATGAGGTTCCACCAAATGAAGTAAGAATCACTACACAATTCTGTACAGTTGGCTTGCAAAAGAACATCTTTGGACAGACTTCCACACTTATGTAGTTAACACCAAAGGTGTAGCTAGGCATACTCAGTGTACTGAAATGAGTGCATTTTTTTTCTGTGTATCTTTTGGGAACTTCAGCACTCAAAAAGCATAGCAAGTTTAGAACTGTGTTAAGTGAATGTTTACAGTACAGAGTCATAAAAAGAATTGTTATTGAAAGGAATAAACCTCTAAAAATAGCCTTTTATGGGTATAAATGGTGGTAACTGAAAATAAGGTGTCCCTTTCCTATATATCTGGGGGTAGCACTTTGAGGGATGAGTACATTTTTTTTAAACGATAAGTGGGTGGTGGGGCAACAACATTATGTTTGAGTATAAAATGCAGATTTTTTTCTATACCCCTGGTTCACACCTATGAGGACTCAGATGGTATGTTGAAAACAATAAGAAATGAAGTTATAGGTGTCTGACCACTTTAAAATGCTACAACAAAATGCAAGTACAGTAGATCTTTATAAATTAGTAAAACAAATAAACACCACCACCTCTTAATGGTTTCATACCAGATGTTTAACATACCATCTTTGTTCCAATTTCATGAACTATTGAACTGTCACTGCAAAATTATGTCTGAAAATTTAATTTTGCAGTTGGCTTCCTAACCTTTTCAACATATAAATGCAAAATGACAGCTGCAAAAGTTCATAAGCTAGGAACTCAGATGGTATGTTGAAAACCTGGTATAAAAACAGTAAAAATATTGAAGTGAGTTTTGTGAAGTAATCCTTTTTTAAACAAAATTAAGGAAAAATAAGAGAAGCTATCTTTTCTCATAAACAAATAACATTCTCAAGCCACCCTATAGACAAAATACAGCAATCTGATAAAACAAATACAAAAGCCATTTTATGAGGGCAACAGTGGTGTGCACTGTAGGAACATAAGAAACCTTCCATAGTGACAAGGCTGTTGACCTCTGGTATTGGGCCTTATAACACTCTTGTGTGGTCCAATATTTTCCTGTAACAATTACCGTTGAGCACTGTCAGTTGCCTAAATGCTTTATCTCTACAAAAACTGAATAATACTTCATTCTGAAATTCTAATGCCTGTATCTCTCACAAGAAGTCAACTAACTGCTGTTATTATAATTAGTTGTTGTTAACAAATTAATAATTAAAATAAGAAGCCATTAGATTTTTCACAGTCATCTTAAGATTGTACTACAAACTACCATCTAGTCTGACCTACAAGTTCAAGGTTATGTGTTTCACAATGTATAATATTTTCAGATAGCCTTTCACATGGGCTACAAATCAACTGTTTTGATGGCTAAAGCCTGAACTTCAGAATCCTTCATTCACCTGTTCAACCACAAAATTCTAAATGGCAAATGTACAAAACAGAAGTCCTTAAATCTAAGGTCACCACACCTCAGAAGAAGTAATGTCCTTCTATTCCTATGTTGCAGTATTCATAACATGAGGAAGGCACCCACTTCGGTGACCCGAACGTCCGGCCACTATACTAAAGACTTAAGCTACTGCAAGGTATATGTGACTTTGCACATAGAACAGCCGACGCTGGCCATAAATTTTTTACTTATGGCAAAATCATTTATACTTCTATTAGATCTAATTAAGTTTGCTAACAACTCAATGGCTAGTACAAATAATAAAGGAGATAATGGTCACCCTTGCTTTTTTCCTTTTAAATTCTTTACAGATTAAGAAAACATACTTATTTTAATACATGTGTTCTTGTATAATTGTCTGAGTAAATTTATGAAATTATACGATTATCAAAGTAAATTTAAGATTTTAAATAAGTAAATACAGTTAACTGAGTCAAAAGCTTTTTCAATATCAAGACACACTACTGACAGTTTTACATTTTTTATATGTGCTAAATGCATTAGTCTTTGGTTTGTTTATTATTAATCTTGTTTGATCTAAATCGGTCATTCCTGGTAAAATGACTTTTAATCTCCTTGACAATGCATGCATGAAAATAATATAATTTATATTGAGCAAAGATATGTATATATCAGAGACATAAAGTGATAATTATTATTTGACATTCTTTATCTGGTGTTTCATCTGTACTGACATATTTCAATTCTGTAAGTTTAATTTAACTTTCTATAATTTATCCTGTATCTTGAGTAATCAATTTTCCCAGTCTCTCACATGTATGCATTTATTGTATGGTGTACGTCAGCCTTTACAGTGTCCCAAGACATTATCTCATTTACTGCTGTATTATTTGTGTTGAGATACTCTTGAATCTTCTTTTTAATGACTCTTGAAAATCTTCAAGTTTGATCTTTTTTAATGACATTTTGTTTAATAAAAATACTCTTCTAAATGATAAAAATAATGTACACAACAATGCGTTAGTATCATATAGTAGACATGAGATTACTTTTAACAGTATGCAATTTATTGTTATGATCACACAAACCCTAACAGTTCTTGGTCTGGTTCCAAAAGAATATGAGTAATTAGTAAAATACAAAGAGTTGATATCACCAACTTAATTTATATCTTTAACTTCACTGAATTACGTTAAATCTTGAGAGCTTTCAGTGTGATTGATAATTGCTGAATCTACCCTAGAACTTGTACCTTCTTACAATTAAAATTTCTTCCTAACATCATGCTGCCTTCATAATGCTTACTAAGCTCTCTAAATAATTCTAAATAATCCTTAGAAAATTTACCACCTAAGCCAAGCATGTAATACATTCTGGTCAGTACTATAATCTTTTTTTTGGTTCTCTAGTAACACCACAGCATGTGTGTTTTAGGATCCTCAGACATGTACACAGGTGCAGGCGTAATGAATGATTTCCTCTAAAAATGGGGTGCTCCTTCTTATTTCTTTAAATGAGGAATTTGTTACAATTGTACAATCTTTAAAATTAAGTCTGTGGGCACATTTATTTCCAGGAAGAGTTGTAAAAAAGATAACTTAGGCTTTGTTTAACTTAATATATGTAAAGAAATTTCCCCTTTTATCATCACTATTGAGGTCATTTGCAGTTAAGAAAATTAAGTTCAGAGGATATATATACACACATATGTATATATATATATATATATATATATATATATATATATATATATATATATATATATATATATATATATATATATATATATATATATATATATATATATATATAAACATACCATTATATGTACACACAGATATATAGATATATACATACATACATACATATGGATCCCCTTCAGAAGATCGAGCCTTCAGAAACTCTAACTTCATATGGTTGAGACCATGTGATCGACTTTCTGAAATGTCAAAGCTTTTGTATGGAGATCATGGTACACTTGGGACTTGTGAACATAACTTTTTCCCCACTGTAGTAGGATCTCAAAGTTGGTATATATAATATGCAGGGGTTTGAGGGGAACAGCCTCTCTGCAAAAAATTAGATTTTTGTTATTTTGTGTCAAATGACTTTTTGGGAAGTTGATCACATGGTCCTGACCATATGAAGACTCAATCTTCTGAAATACTTTTATGTTTTTATATATATATATATATATATATATATATATATATATATATATATATATATATATATATATATAGTACTTAAAATTGCCTAAGCACCCTGATGTTGATGTTGCTAATATTGACACAATCAATAAAATCGAAAAACATTAACACATCATTGAGCATGCTCAAGGGCAAAACATTAGTGCATGTAAAAAAAAACATGGCATTTTTTTGCAGGATAAGCCACTATGCACCTCCACAATAATTGTGAATTATATAGTCTAAGTTGGAGGTTGCACGAAACTGGGTAAACGGCAAATCCCCCAACCCCAGTAATGTAACAGTCTTGCACAATTGACAATCATCTCTTTTGTCGACCAAAGTGTGTCAACAAAACATATGCTAATTTTAAAGAAAGTCAAGTAAAATAAGGGCTCCCATAGATCTGAACATTTATATATATATATATATATATATATATATATATAGAGAGAGAGAGAGAGAGAGATGAGTGTACTTTATGAAGTATCAATTTTAAAATATTCTATATGGAAAAAAAAATAACACAACTCACATATCTTCCACCCCACGTTAATTTTATATACCAACTTTGAGATTGCACAACCGTGGGGTAAGGGCAAATGCTCACTTTCTGCTGTTCCACTTTCTCCCACTAAGTAATGCCTGCCGAAGTACTCATATGATTATTTGATTATTTCTGCTCGCATTAAGACATTTGATGTTGCAAATGTTTGATTATATGTAATACTTCCATCTACCTATCTACATTTATTTTATATATATATATATATATATATATATATATATATATATATATATATATATATGTACCATTCATTTGGTAATGCAGTCAGTAGAGTCACATTTGGTAGAAAAAGCACTATAAATTATATCTTTTTTGCCATGCACTTCATAAAGTTAAAAATGTTCCTGTTAGTCTGTTAAGGGTTACATTCAGTAAATAGTGATGCTGTATAGAACTGTAGTTGTTTTTTGGGGGAGGAAAACACTGCTAGTTTGTTTTCTAAGTGTGTGTGCCAGCAGTGATTCCATTTTACCCTTCTTGAAGTTGGCATGACTATGAAGTTGTACTTGTAAACTGTAGAGTGTGGGATGCTTGCTCTCACATTAGGAGTTGCAGGGGGTTGCTTCCCTGAAAAAAAATCCTTGAGGTTTTGTTTGTTGTTCTTGATTGTTTGGGGCTATTGTTTAGTTAATCTATAATATAAGCAAAGCATTTGATCTAGTATTAGACCAAATGGGATTATCTGAAGTGAATTTTCTACAAAATGTGATTTATACATCTTTTTTCTTTACCTATTGTAATCTATTATTTGTGTTGTCTAACAGACTTACTAAAATTGTACAAATTACATATTTCCCTTGATATCTATAGTGCATTTCAGTAGCATAATGCTGGATGGGACGATTGCCAAAGCCTAGAAGAAAGGGTGGAGGAAACGGGATCAGAGTCCAGAAGGCTGTGAAGAATAGATCTAGGAAATCCTGATCTGCCTGTGAAAGTCAGAAAATGTCATAGTACTTATTGAAAGTGCTTACAGATGACCATGTTGCTGCCTCTAAAACAGCTCTAGAGTCCAACCGTTTTAACATACACCTTCAAACAGACAAAGTTAAAAGTTCTTGCAAAAACATTTAATATTTCTTACTAGCAAACTGAGCAGGGCCTTACATGATAACCTTGGTGTAAATTTTTTGTCTGTTCATCTGGTCATCAGGGCTAGCTTTAAAGGTAGCTGAAATAGTACTATGTTTGATCTGTAATGGCAACTTACTCCAGAGGCTGTGAATGTGCTTTGTTAAAAATGTATCTTGCCAGCAAGCCTTGTTTATGTTTTGATGTAGATTTAGGATCCTAATGTGGGTGTACAGCTGGTCTTAAGAAGAAACAGGAGGTCAAATAGGATTGAATCTTTCATGTCTCAAAAAGCGAAACACGGGTCACCTCAGAGCAGCCATTATGTTACTGAGTATAAAGAGAGTTATGATAGTCTTTTGTGATGGTTGATGGATTTAGAACTTTAATTTTCTGGATTAGAAATTCTTGGAGGACTTACAAGTTAAGCAATATGCTTGGATTTGTGCCTACTAAAGGGGGGCACTGTAGTCAGTGATGGGTCTGATAACAGAGGAGTACAGCAATAGGATGACTTCTTTGCATCTTAACGATATTCCCCTGGAAATTAACTGAGCCAGATAGAAGGATTTCCTGACAGTGGTAGAAACATGATGATCAAATAAGAGAGATTTGTCCACATAGTTAGCCAGGTGTCTTATAACTGTGCCTTTTTGTCTCAAGAGGAGTACCATTTAAAACATATGAGGTTTGATCAGCTTTTTGGCTGAATGCTACTAAGCTGCACTTTTTTTTCCATTCAGCTTGAGACTGGTTTTAGTACACCAGGTATGTGCATATTCCATCCCTTCTTAGCTATTTTGTATCGGTGGATGAATAAAGAACTGCCCGCCAACAGTTGTCAGCAAACGTGGTCAATCACACTTTCTGAGATATTTGCTTGGATGTCTGCAACATAAGTATCAAACAAGAGAGGGCCTGACACTGACCCTTGTGGTACCACACTAGCTACAATTTTACATTCAGAGAGGGCACCAGCAACTTTCACAAAATGGAAGTGCTGGATAGCCAATGTGCAATCCAGCAGACAATGTAGGGGTTTATATTAAGTTTGTTTATTTTTTTAATTACATTAACATGGGCTACGATGTCAAAAGTCTTGACCAGGTTAATATATTCAGCTTTGTACTGACTGGCCATTGTGCACAGCTTCTGTAACCTTGTCAAAGATGCTTACTAGTTTCAGGAGACAGGATCTGTTCTTCACAAAACCAAAATAATTGGGGTCTATATCAGTTAAGTTGCCTATGTCTGCAGAAATTAGGTCTGCTATGATACATTACATGGCTTTGCATTTAAGGCTGGTAAGATTGATGGGCTTACAACTCCCCGGGTCTATAGAAGGGCTACCCTTGAGTAGGGGAAATCAAAGCAGCTATTCTCCAGGGGATCAGGCATAAACCATGTAGGTAGGCTGAGGTTGAACAGTTTTAAGTAGAGGCTCAGACAGTACATGCCTGGCACTTTTAGAATGCAGCCTGATATGTTGTCTGGTCTCATGGAAGTATCACTTACACTTGGCACTTTTAGAATATAGCCTGGTATGTTGTCTGGTCTCATGGAAGTATTATTTATACTTGGCACTGATGAGAATGCAGCCTGGTATGTTGTCTGGTCTCATGGAAGTATTTTTTATACTTGGCACTGATGAGAATGCAGCCTGGTGTATTGTCTCATCCCATGGAAGTATTATTTATACTTGGCACTGATGAGAATGCAACCTGGTATGTTGTCTGGTCTCATGGAAGTATTATTTATACTTGGCACTTTTAGAATACATTCTGGTATGTTGTCTGGTCTCATGGAATTATTATTTTCAGCTTTTGACAAAGATTCTAAGATGTGCTCCAAGGTGATATTCAAAACAAACATAATTTTCAGGGATGCTGGGGGTAACAATATGGGAAGGGGATAAAGTTAACACTATATATGTGTACTGATATATTGGCTACATCGTTGGAACTGGAATATGTGATATTATAGATGAGCTCAGTGCATTGTTGCACATTATTCCTTAATTTCCTTTCCTTATATAACTAACAAATATTTGTGGTATCCGTTGCTAGATGTAGTGACTTTAAGCTTATACTCTGATTCACATTTTTAACAGCACTTCTAAATAACATGTTGACATCCTTTAATGTGGTACTGAAATAAGGAGACAGGGATTTATTACAGTTATTCATTATTTTCCATTTTTGTTACACAGTTTATCAATATGGGAGTACTAACAGAGAGGGATATTCTTGAATCTATCATTATATTTATAATTACATTTACAGGTCCTGGGCACTGACCTGTCTATTCAGTTGTTTGTGTGCTGGTAAAAGTTGGATGTGAATCTTGCAGCCCTCTCAGGTGGGGTCAAGTTTCATGGGATTTTTGGGAATTTTGTATAAGCCTTCTTCTACAAGTTGAAGTAGGTTTGCCCTTATGAAGTTGGTAAAGATGGTCTAATTTGCTAGTGGAGTGGTATCACTATGCCTGACAGAAAAGACGACTTGCTTTTTTTTTCAAATTTAACCAGGGAAGATGAGACACAGGGTGAGCTATAGCAGGGGGTTAGGTTGTTTAGGACCAGGTCAAAGATATTACAGCCACTTTTGGGTAGTTTTACAATTTACACTAATGCATTGTTATTAACAAAGCCCAAGAAATGTTCAGCATATCAAATTTTAGATGCTGAAGCATACCAATTAATGTTTGGGTAATTAAAGTCTCCTAGCAAGAAGGTAATTGGTTTGATATTAGCACACCCTCAGTGGTTTTAAGGTAATTTTCAGGATCTTTGGGGTACTAAGATGAGGATCTTTAGCTAGCTATGAACAAATGCTTGAATTTATTAATGAAGATTTGGATTTCCAGAAGCTCCAGGAGAGGATTTGGAGGTAATTAGATCTGAGGTGATGGTGTTTCTAACAGAAACAGAAACTACTCCCCATTTACCAAAGGACACAAAGGCATGACAACCAGTAAACCCTGTTATAGAATGAGTACTGTGTCTGCACTGAAATCATGTCTCATTAACTACACAAATATGAATGTATCTGAGGAGCAGGAAGGCCTCATTTTCAGGTATGTTTCTATTTAGACTCCTGTCACTGTGTATAGATACATGATGTTGACTGAATTTGTTTGAGTTTGTTACCTAGGCGTGCCTAGTACAGGGTCTCTGCATAAGAAAGGCATTATGTGGACAGTGAAGGGTTTAACCAGTATGTGGAAGCCCTAGAATGAGAAGTGTAAGCCATTCCTGGTGAAAAAGGAATTATTATCTAGCATTTCATCTCAGGCTAACATGTATTGGATCAATTTCAAGGAAGTCCATCCCTCCTTTGGAACGGGGAATATATAATCTTGGTATGCACTGATGTTTATAAATCATTTGGTGAGCAGAAAGTATCCTTCTTTTTTTCCTATCTAATCTATCCATCACGTTTTGGGGGCAGTCAATCACTCCAGAACTGTAAGGACAGGAAGCGCAAATTCGTTTATAGCTTGAATTTTGTTCCTAGATGTCAGTGCTATTTTCAGGATTAATTTTAAGTCTTCTGAAATATTCTTTACTAAGTTTTATTTGCATTTGTTGATGATTTATTGTTGATCCTTCATCAATTCCCAAATATTTATGTACTCCTTCTTGATCAAGTTCTTTTATATCACATTCTTGCCACCATGAAACACACCAGTGGAAGGATAGAATAAAAATAAAACTGAAAACTGCAAAAACTCAGTCAGGCACTTTGTTTCAATTTTAATTAAACTTAATTTAATTGAAGAACTGTTTGTGACCAGGGATTACCCTATGGAGGTGGTGAATCCAATTAAGCATGATATTTTTGGGGGGGTAGGCTGTAAAGTACCTTCTTTTATGGTTTGTAGAGATGATGCAGTGAATGTTGGAAGCAATTTTGGACTGGTAGATGCTGTTGAGCAGGATGTGTCATCTAGGGAGGACATCCAGTGGGTGCAAAGGGAAATATGAATAATAATTTATTCTTGGTTATTGAGTACCATCAAGATATTGGGGAGGTTATAAAACATTCTTTGTAAGTATTGGGATCTTTTTTCAAATATGTCTAACAGCTTAGATGTGCTTTCCAAGCCCCTTAAATTTGGATTTAGAAGAGGTACAAATTTGAAAGTGCCACAAATCGTAAGGGGAATAATATCAGAATGTGCATCTTTAGGTGTGGGACGTGCACCTGATGTCCTTACATTTCTAATTTGGCTGAATTACAGGTTTGTGAGATACAAGATAACCTATTTGCAGCTGGCTATTATAGTTGTTACATAAAAGGAGTGGTTTATATGGCTTACTGTGTAGTATGTTTTTCCTGTTTTTAAGGGTTGGGAGGGTGGCCTAATGGTTAAGGTGTTTGCCTTACAAACACAAAGTACAGGGTTTGAATCTCACAGGGGATAACTACCTAGGCTTAAAATGGCTCGCAGGGGCAGTTAGCCTAGCACGAACCTATGAACCAGGTTGTTGTCAGTTTGGGGTGCGCATACAAATAGTTCTTACTTATGGCTAAATCTTTGTGCAAAGATGTTAATGCTTTCAGCCAAAAATTAGGTACTGCATTTGGGTCTGGGGTTTCCCAGTTAGAGGCTTTTCTTAACTTTGCTTCAATCTCTCTTGCTGTTACTTCATCCCATTTCATATCCTGTACCTTTGAACCTCTTATTCTTTCTTTAACTTCTTCTATCCATTTAGCATCTTTGCTATTTTCCACAGGATCTTCATAGATACTTCTCCAAAATGTATCTATTTCTTCTTTTTTTGACAGTCTCTCAATTCCTTTTACCTTATTTCCCAATTCTCTATACAACTTTTTTAGGTGATCAATAAATTGCTTATTTTGTACTTTTCCTTTATATTTATCTGCATATCTTCTAAGTTTATTCCGGCTGTTCTGAAATTTTTAGTTTGTTATTTACGATAGTGCATGATAGATCCTGGTCTGTTCTAATACCATGCATTGCTTTTATCACATATACCTTTCTTAGTATTTTTGGTGATCTGTTCCCTCTTCTGTAGTCTTCTAACGGTAACACTTCTTGTCGTAACTGCTTTATAGTTTTCTCTGTTTAATATTTCCATGATAGTATTCGATTTCTCCCCTTCCTTCCCCCCACCCTGTGTTTTTGTGGTAGAATTTTATCAGTTATTGATTTAGCAGCACAGTAATATATCCTGTTTACTTCTGTTATATCGCATGGATCTCTATGAACAGTCCTAATTAATGTGTTCACTTGTTTTATCAGACTTCTGACTTTTTGGGTTTTATTAACCTTCTGCAGTCTATTTCTTTCATTGCTCTTCATATATTTGTCTATGTCTATTAAATCAAGCAACTCTTCTCTTTGCTCATTTTCTTCCAAACTGAGGGGACATCCCTTGTTTTCCAATTCCTGTGGGCATTCTATAGAAAGTTCTATACCATCTTCCTGTGGCACATTCTCTTCAATTTCATCCTGTGCTATCATATGAGAACTCACTGGCCTATCACTCCTCAACATTGACTGCATCAGTTTCCACAGTTTACTGTTCCTTCCCTTGCTGTCTAGCTTTAAGTGAACATTTATACTGGTTTCCTGTGGAAGGCTCCGAATTATCTTCATATGGCACCTGACCAGTTGCTTCCTGTTCCACTGGTTTCCTCTTAATCTGAATATCCATTACTTTATCCTGTTATGGTGCTTTCTGAATTAGATTTTCTACACTGAATCTTTCACTTTTCAGATACTCCATAATTTCAGTTTCTATTTCTTTAACTTCTCCATTACTAATTTCCTTTTCTACTTTTCCTCTTTGTCTGCTTATTTTTTGTATTGTAAAGTTTTCCATGTCCAGATTCCTTTGCCTGAATTTCTCTTCAAATATCTTTGGTGCTGCTCTTTTTGTATTGGCTAGTTTTGCTTTCTGCTTTGCATAAATATTACACCATATTAAATCTCTTTTTCTTTTCAATGTCCATATTTCTTCTTCAGATGTTTCCTGGTCTTCCTGTTTCTCCCTACTTTGGGGATTCACTCCATCCTGCTGTGATGTAACCTGTGTAAGACCTTCTACACCAAATCCTTTACTTCACAGGCACTCCATAACTTCAGCTTCTATTTTTTAACGTCTACTTTACTAATCTTCTTTTCTACATTCCATCTTTGTGATATTTATTTTGTGAAATTTTCCATATCCAGATGTTTGCCTGTATTTCTCTTCGAATATCTTCAGGGCTGCCTTCTTTACATTGATTAATTTGGCTTTCTTCTTTGCATAAATATTGCACCATATCAAATCTCTCTTTCTTTCCCATGTCCATATTTCTTTTTTATACTTTTCGACTATCTCTTGGTTTTGTTGTTTATATTTTCACACTTCCTCAGATGCTTCTTTTTCCAAACAGATCAAGATTTCTTCATCTATATACTGTTTTTCACAAATCTGTTGCATTAATGAACACAGATTTTCATTTGAAGCTTCTGACAGTTTTTCTTGCGGAAGTATTTTTCTTTCCTCCAATTTCTCTCTTATTCGTTTTGTATATCTTGTGTCTGGAAATTCTGGGCTTTTTGCAAAACAGTAACAATACATTATTTCTTTCTTATCCTCAATAGTCCACTTTATTGTCTTTATGGCTCTTCTTTGGCCGATCAGTTTTTTGTGTTTTTTTGTGGACTGCTACTTCCTTCTACAACAGGGGGGCCATCCTCCCCATGGGCTTGGCCTGGCCCCATTGTAGTAATGTTTCCGTATTTTGAGGATTCTACACTATCTTTTCCAGTCCTGGCACCAGTGCGCCTATCAGGATTGGGCACTTTTTTATCCTGGGTCTCATGCACCCAGCTTTTTCAGTTTTTGACCTACTTCTGTCCATAATATATGCTATATAAATACAGTCTATATATCAGTGTCGCCTTGGTGAGATTTTGTAAAAAAAGGATCCACCTAGTGAAGGTACTCACCAAGACTTGAGGATGAATTTAATTTTAGTACTAATACTCTCGTTTGCTTGCTGACTTTCCATCTCTACATTTGGACCCTTAGTGGTACAGTGTGACTGATGTGGTGTTGTGGAAACATCATGCTTACTGATGGAGGGATGATCTCAGTGGTTTTCCTGCAAGTTTCTTAAATATTTACATCTCTCTCTGGTTGTGTTATCAACTGGTAGAAGCAGTAAGCATATGGTATGAATATGGCAGGAGAGACTAGTCCATTAGTTAAGTGTGGAGCATGGCCAGTAATACATAGGGGAACTAACAGATCACTGACAATCACAAATTTGTGTCCAGATTTGCACTGCTGCTGTTGCTGCTGCCCTAAAAGGCATGTTTACCCATGAAAGGACAAATATGGATTTTCATTCATTGCCTCTAGATAGGGGCAATTCCTAATAATCTGTAGACAATGGGGACATTTAGGAAGCCATAGAGGTAAATCAGAACTTTTACATTATGGTTAAAACAGGACAAAAAATCAGACAAATATTCTTAACTATCTATTACATGTCAGAAATGATTACCAGCAGACATACATTATGATGTCTGTCTTTTCAGCAGATGTACTTTACTGAGTACCTCCCTGCTATAATATTGACAGTGAATGTGTGACATTTCTATCATCCTTTAATTCAAATGCAGCTTTCCTCATGACATGGGACCAGTTCCAGTATTTTTGCTGCTGTCTGTTGCTTACTCTCTGCCAGTGGACAAATGCCGAAAAAGCCATGAAGGTTTAGCCTTTAAATTAGAAGCTCTCTACATGACTGAACTTGTGTTCTTGTCAAACTATTTCTTCTTATTAGGAGAAAACCTCAAAATCAGTATGTTAACATCTGCAAGATTGCTCTAGAAATTTAAAGTCCAAATTACTTTGTATGTCATAGAAATCAAAACTGGACAGTCAGACCTCTTTTACAGTTTCCATTTCTATCTCCCTATAACAGAAAGGCAAAAGGAAAAAAATCAAGCTCAGTAGCCTGTCTCCCTGCATAAAATAAGTTATTTCCAAAAAACATGTCAATCACACTTGTTTGCATTTGACACATTTTTCAATACATTATGGACGTCTGTCATGGATATGGAATTGCATACATGTCTCTGCCATTCAGTAACTTATCTTTACAGGTCTTGTTAAATCTGTACCTAAAAAGTGGTCATCAGCAGATAAAGGAAAGGAAGTTAGTCATTGGACATAAAGTCTTGTTGCTATCTTTCAGAAACTGAGGTATGCTTTGTATTAACTAGAGAAAGTGTTAACTAAGTATACGATTGGAGTGCCATTTATGGATACCAAGGTGCTCTGGAGCAAAATCACACACACACACACACACACACACACACACACACACACACACACACACACACACACACACACACACACACACACACACACACACACACACACACACACACACACACACACACACACACACACACACACAAACACTCACTATCATGCAATCTGGCAGAAAATTAATAAATTATAAGTGGATAAGATGGACTGTTAACTTATTAAACTCTTTAATGGTCTGTTTTTAAACCTCCTGTTAGATATGCATGCAGCTGGGGAGACTGGATCCCTATTAAGTTAGCGAATGCACTAAACTGCGAACGCTGCTTAATTGAACTGACTTACCCGAAATGACAAAATCTCGAAAGCATGGAACAGCGATTTTTTTCCTAGGTAAAAAAATCTCTGGGCTGTTTTTGGGACTTTGCCATTTCTTTCACTGTGGTGTGATGTCGGAGTTGGTATATTTAAGTAGGGGGGGTGTGAGGAGCACAGCCCCTCACATTGGGCAGTGTGGGGAGCAAAGCCCCCCACTTTATTTTGTGTTTTTTTTTTAAATGGATCAGCGATTTTTTTTTTCCCTGGGAAAAAAGTCACTGATCTGTTTGTTTAACATTTTGTTTTTTCGGTGTTAGTGAGTCGATAATATTGCATTCGCAATTTAGTGCGTTTGCTTATATAATATAGACCTGGGGAGATTCACTGTTCACAAAGCCATGAAGGACTGAAGCAGTTCTACATCTGCTGTTTGAACAATTAGTACAGTACTCAAAAGCAAAACACAACTTTTAAGTATTCAGACCACATTTTTTATTCCCTTAAACTATTTCTGTTACCAAATTGACTGCACAGAAGATGTGCCTTTTAGATAAAAAAAATATTTCTTCAGATTTCTTATACAGGAACATATGTTACACTGCTTAGCCCATCTAGTCTAAAATTACACTATATACCTATACATTATAAATGTTAATAACTAACAAGCTTATTTATACACATAAGGCACTCATATGATGTATAAGTATGTCTGACTTCTCCATTCCAAAATTCTGTAACAGGTTAGTAAACTATAATATTTTCAGGATGACTATTCCATTCATAAACCAATCTTTCTGTAAAAATAAATAAATAAGTACATATTACAAAATTCTTCCCTGTACCATCTGTCAGATATTTACTTTGTGTCATCAAGCTGTTTCCTGTTATTGTCATATATTTCACTTTTTTAAATAAAATTCCCAACTGGATTCTACAGAATTCATTGAAGTAATTACATGCTTCTATTATATCTTTTTATGTCTCATTCCTTTAAGACAGCACATATTAGGGCCTTCTAATCTGCCTTTACATGGCTTCTGGTGGAGAGTGTGAACCAGTTTCATTGCCCATCACTGTCCTACCTCTCATCTTACCTATGCAAAAGTGAGGTATTTTGAACTGAACACAATAATCAGGACGAGTCTTACCAGCTATCTGAAAAGAGGAGTAACATTTTCAATTGCGATGTCTCTTCCTATAATTGTCGTATTCCACTGGCCATGCCTGCTGGTTTGTCACATGACTTGCTATCTTCTTTAAGCATTTTTGCAGCAGGACTTGTTACTCTTGTGCGTGTGTGTGTGTGTGTGTGTGTGTGTGTGTGTGTGTGTGTGTGTGTGTGTGTGTGTGTGTGTGTGTTGGGGAAAGGATCCTGCTACTTATAAATAACTGAGATTGCTGTACGTTGCAGTCAGGGAATTTTTCTAATGTAACACAAATATGGACTAAGTATATAACAGTTACATTTAAATTTACAGTTCATTATTTCTGAGATTCACAATTACAGTCTTCAGAATTTTAACAGGCAACTTTTCTCTTATATATTTTATGCATTACATTCATGATGCCGTTTAATAAATGCTTCCTGCACTCTTGCAGGGTCCCCTTACTTATTTGTGTATTTATTTATATATGCTTTCTACATTTTTTGGGTATCATTCGTACTTTATATCCTTGTGGCATCATCAGGAAATACAGACGTTCCCTTCCAGACCTTCTGCAGCATTCCTTTCGGAGATGCGGGAAAGACCCAACCAGGCACTGAAACCTATAACACCTCCCTGGTAGCCATTCTTTTACCTGATGGGAATTCACATACTGGTACATTCTATGTCAGCTGCAGCACACATTATAAGCCACCACAGTGCTATGTAGCGCTGAACCTACATATGGACTCACTATTGTTCTGACTGGGAAAATGCATTATGCGTAAGCTTTTGTGCCTTTGAGTAGTTGGGGGACAGCTACTTTTTAAACTATACTGAATTTGGGCTACTTATATTAAAAGAAAGGCAAAAAGCTCAAACTAGTTGATCCTAAATGCTGTCCATTTATTTAAACGATGCTTCTTCCTCTTCCTCTGTGCTACCACAATACCACATGAACAGTAAATGAGTGGATACAAATACAAAATGATTATTATAGCTGCACGCTTATATTTTGTGCTGGCCTCTTTAATGTACCAGCCCGGGATTCTTCTTGACTTAGATATAAGGCTAGTTGGCCTTGCAGTCTATAAAATGTTACAAGATAAATACAGCTTCCTTTGTTTTGCACGTTATTCAAAGGTCAAATGGATCAGTAGTCTGACAAATGAGTCAGGAAAAACATCATCTAATGTGTCTCAGTTAATCTGTTTGAGATAGATGCATGTACTTACTATTCATATATTAAGATCTTGTAAAGCTGTCAATACCCAGAGGGTTGGTTCCTTCCATATTATAATTGAATTTTATATATTTTCAGCAATTTTGCATCAAAATAATTACCCATTTCTCACCTGGTATATTCTGAGCTAGTCTTCCACCAAAAGTATTTAGCAAATGTTTAATATCTCACACTATACAACCTAAAAGTAAATGATTTTAAATGTCTCTTTCTTTGTACCTAATTATTTAACTGTTTTTCTAATATGTTAGATAATAAAACTGTATTACAATGATTAATTCAAAGATTGACACCTGCTTCATAATGTAAAACAGATGTTTGAGGTTACTGCTAAAGTGAAATACTTAAAATATTTGTAAACGACTTACAAATGTTATAAGGACAGTGGTTGGTCTTGTAAACCACTACTTTTCAGGGTATATCCATACTAGCTAGGTATTTATTTATTGTTAATCAATTTATCTAGGTGTTAACCTAGTAAATGAACTGGGCCAAAGACAAATTTCACAACTGCTGACTGTAAAATCATAAAGACTGTCTGTCTTACATTTGCACATGTTTTGTGTCTCATACATTTTATGAGATGGAATCAGTAAAGATGATATTTTTCTTGGACTGTTAGTGTCCCCATTTATTCAATGCTGTCAGGTATAGTGTTGACTAAATGAAGTGTTCATAAGATTTTTAGACATTTTCTGCTGCAGCAGTCTCCATTTAAATTGTGTGCAGTTTGAAGGAATATTTTGGAGGCTTTTCCATTAGTTTTTGTCTGTTCACACATGAGGTGTTACAGTTGTTTGGCAATATTTTTGGGTGTCATAAGTTTTAGTGTTCTTTTGTTTGCTTCAGACAAATTGTTTTGTGTGGGAGACCAGAGGGTTTCTTCCATTATCAACTTTTGTGCGATTTTGGAATTAGCATATATAAGTAAGGTATGTGGGGTTCTCAGATGGTGAGGGCAGGGAGGGATTTGCCTTCCTGAAAAAGCACTTCTATTGTTTTTTTTTTTTTTTCCAAGTAAAATTTTATTCACTATGCTTTTTATTTTTAAACAAAATGGTCTTCATTCTGATAACTGGTGCTCGACCACAGGGTAACAGTAAAGCTCTACCTGTATAACCTTTCCATTATGATTCCAAGCTTCCTTAGATTTATTGCACCATTGGCTTCCCAATGTTTCAGAATTCTTTCTTTCGACACTGAGTTCTTTGTTTTCCATACTTCTGAGTACAAATCGGCCTCTGTCATGCTTCAGGCTTTGTGAAGGATAATTGCATCTGTCTTTATTCAGGATTCTGGAACTGTAATGTTCTTACCTGATTTGTTGAATAAGTAGTTTCTGTTGATAACAATTTTCCGTCAGTTTTCTATAAAATCTAGGGTGAATCATATCAGATTCTGTTGCCCTGTCTACCTAATGATGGTAAAGTCCACTGAGTCCCAGCTGACCAATGAACAACTTTTGCAGAAATTAATAAAAAATTACTTAGCATCCCTGGATAAAAGACCTGTAATCCCCTTAACTACTTTTGATATTATAACATCCCCTGAGATTGTACAACATTAGGAGAAGTTGTAATGAAATTCTAAACATGGTCTCTTGATTGTTCAGGACTGAATGGACCACTGATGTCCCATTTACTTTGTGTTTCTGGAGTTATTTCATTCTTGTTTCTGCTGTGAAAGGGTTAGTATCAACTCCCTTCTCCATGGCCCTTAAACAGACAGGGTAAACTTGATCTTCCATTTCTTTCTTTAAAAATGTTGAATAAAGCTAAACATTAAAAATGTACTTTAAACATTATTATTCCTCCTTCTTTGCTCTTTTCTATGTCTGGAAAAGGTTTTACTTTCTTTTTTGAATTTCCTATTTTTACTATAGCTCAGGGCTTTGTTATTACGACTGCATTTCCTGTTTCTATTTGCCTTTCTGATTTCTTCTTCAACGAACTCCCCATACAAGAACAGTAAATCCAAGATGGCTGCTTCTCTAGTAGCTTCCCCACTAGTTGTCTCAGGACCACTGCTACTGCTACATCTTCGACAATGGTCAGACTTGTGCCTAATACCAATTATTACACTTAACATCAGGCATAGTAAAAAATAAGCTGGAAGATGAGATAAGGACACTTTATGTAAGGGAAATGTAAACATTAAAGTTTAGATAGGGCTTATATGCATGACTGACATAGAAAGATAAGGCTGCAAAGTTTGGTGAGTAAAATCAAGACAAGTCAGTCATATCTACTATTTGCATGTTTGTGTTCAGTGATGCTCTGATTTATCAGTCTAAATTGGATTCAAACATAACAACCTTCAATAAATTACTATGAACCCAGTGTTGCCTGCCAGTGACCAGTGAATATCATTACAGTGAGGTATTTCAAAGAAAGCTTGGGAAGTCAGCATGGTGCCTAATCATTCGAGAGCTACTGTTTTGTGACACACTAGTGAATGCAATCAGTTCTGCCACTTTAATGACTCTTAAAAATCATTTAACTAACCTACTTGTGTTACATACTTAGCTCAGTATGAGCCAAGTTCGGCAAGGCATGATCCCATCCCAGAAAGAACGAATGTATGAAATAGAAATGTAAAGAATCCTTCCAGTGTAATACTACACGTCAAGCTGTCCTAGGGAAGAGAATACTGGCATGGTTCCGTGTCCAAATCTTTGTGAGGGCTGGGAGTTAGTGCACCTCATTCCCCCGGTACTACCATCAATCGGATCTGTGGGTGATTTTAAATATAGGGGTTAACCCCCCAAAAGGTCTACATGGCAGGACTGAAAAATCTGGAAAATATAAGGGCACAGTGGACAGTGTTAAACAGATCTGGATATGAAGGTAGCTAAAGTGTACAAACTACCCCAGATTTATTTATTTTTTTCCACTGAACAACCAGTGTGGAGAGTGAAAGGTGAGACTCGACAGAACATAGGAATACAGCAAAACAATATTCAGAAAACAGCATATTCCCACGTGGATGATATTTGGACAGCTGCCATTATCCTGGTTTATTAGTGCTTAGAGGAAAAGCAGGAGTCCACAGCTTTGTCTCCTTAACCATTAATGCATGATGACGAAGCAGGCTATTACTTGTTTCATCTGAATGTAGAGCATTTTGCTATGTAACATAGGGACAGACCTGTACAAGCAGAAGAAACAATTTTTGCTAATATAACGGCAGTGTGTTTTGGCAGAAACAGTTACCCTTTTCTAAATGCAGTGAACAGAGAGGGGACCTGATAATCAGAGAACCATACCCTTCCTTCTTGTAAAACTCCAGCATCATATTATCTGTCGCCACACTAAGGGGTCGCCTTGTCTGGTCGTGCTGTTTCCTGTCGCAGTGGTCCATATCAGGAGATGGCATAGAGCTGTAGTTTGCATTATGGTTTGTGTGTATAGGACTTCCATAACTTCCAGTGACATTAAACTCTATATCTGTACGAGAAAAATAGAGAGAATCAGCATTAAATACAAAATTAAACAGTCTTAGATTCTCTTCATAGTGCTAGTTGCACAAAGGCTACAAACTGTCATACATGTAATTTATTTTTCTAATTAGTTCTTTAAAGTATCCCCGCTATACACTTCTAAGATTGATGGCATTATAGATGTGAGCAGTACATCTCTTTTAAGATAAGATATTATAAGAAATACACATAACCTTATTTCCTTAGCCTTTGTTAAGCAGTACTTTGAAAAAAAAACATTGTGTAATATTCCATATATGAAGCTTTAAAATGTCAAAAATAATTTCAAACACACTGTTAGGAAAATTTTAAGAGTTTACAGATAATAACACAGGTGGGTAGGGTGAGATGGAGTTAATTATCTCTAAGGCCGGTATAATATGATACAACCATACCAAGGTTTCTTTTTTGTTTTGATATTGGTAGCACCTGTCTTTTGCTTTTGTGTATAGTTGTTGCTCTGTACAGTAGTATATTATAGGGCTCCCACTGAAAGTTTATGATTGTAATCGTGATCTTCAAAGTAAAAGGCTAAGAATAATAAGAATGTGAACACAGGTAACGTGTGTGTGTGTGTGTGTGTGTGTGTGTGTGTGTGTGTGTGTGTGTGTGTGTGTGTGTTTGTGTGTATGTATCCATTATGACTCCTTAAAATCTTCAAAACAGCTCATATTACATTTGCTCAGCAACAGATTCCCATATCTAACAATTTCAGTATATGTGCTATTAACACGTATAAGGTTTGTTTGTTACAAGTAATTGATACACACTAAATCTGTTTTGTAAGGGGTGGCTACACCAGACATATAAGAGGCTTTTCCCTCACACCTCTACTACTTTATTATTCTCACTCTGCTCCTTAGAGTAAGAGTGATCATTGATAAAAAATGAAAACATGTCCACTTCCGTAAGGCTGCAAGATCATTTTCATGCATACTCTACATTTTGAGACATACTATATCACTCTTGGTACAGCGGTAGCATTGTTGCCTCACAGCAAGAGGTTCTCCTGTTTGATTCATGGCTGGAGTGCCTTCTGTGTGGAGTCTGCATGTCCTTCACGTGGTCAAGTGGACTCCGAAAGATATGCGTGAATGGGAGTGCCTTCGCTGAAGGTTGGGCGTTGGGCTGGTAACTCGGCACCATAAAAAATCTACTGCCAATCATTAGTGGACCGGAGTTCCGCTGTGGCAACCCCTAACCGGGAAAAGCCGAAAAGACAAACAACAACAATATCACTCAAGTGAAGCAAGCAAACTGCTGCTGCTTTGAACTATTATGTTCAAGCAGTTGTGATATGGGATACTGTGTTAAGATGGACTGACTGTAAAGACTTCCTCTCTCTCTGTATATGTATATGTGTATATGTATATATATATATATATATATATATATATATATATATATATATATACACAATTACACACACACACACACACACACACACACACACACACACACACACACACACACATATATATATATATATATATATATATATATATATATATATATATACATGCCTATATTATATAGATGTAGATATATACATAAACAGAAAAAAATAATTCTTATTTCCATCTTACAGAATTTGACTAAATGAATGTGAGGCCTTCACATTGAAGCCACGATGGTGCAGCGGTAGCATTGTTGCCTCACAGCAAGAGGTTCTCCCATTCAATTATCGGCTGGAATGCCTTTTATGTGGAGTCTGCATGTCCTCCCCATGGTTGAGTGGCATTCGAAAGACATTTGTAGAATGGGCGTGCCTTCGGTGAAGGTTGGGCATCAAGCTGGCACTCGGCACCCATAAAAAATCTACTGCCAATCATTAGCGGACCAGAGTGGTGACCCCTAACTGGGAAAAGCCAAAAGAAGAAGGAAAGAAAAATGTGAGGTCTTCACATTCAACTGTTTAAATTCCACCATGTGTGTATATGGATATGTGGTTCCCTATTAGAATCCTGAAACACTATAAGCCTGAAAGTCAAAATCCTGAAAACTAATGACTGAAAATGCAAAATCCTGAAAGTCAAAATCCTGAAAACTAATGACTGAAAATGCAAAATCTCGAAAATGCAAAATCCTGAAAGTCAAAATCCTGAAAACACAAATAATGCTAATATGTCACTATAAAGACACTAATATCTACCAACTGACCCTGACCCTAACCCTAACCCTAAGGTCCGTCACTATCGCACACTCACCTGACCTGTGCCCTAACCCTAACTCACTTAAACCGCCCCTAACCCCAATATTTGTCACTATTGCATACATGCCTAACCTGCGCCCTAACCCTAACTCACTTATACCGCCCCTAACCCTAACATAAAACCAACAGCACACTTATCTGGACCTAACGCATGACCTAACACCACAGGGCTAACAATAGCAAAGCCACAATGACGTCAGTATGTCCATTTTGTGTTTTCAGGATTTTGACTTTCAGGAATTTGCATTTTCGAGATTTTGCATTTTCAGTCATTAGTTTTCAGGATTTTGACTTTCAGGCTTATAGTGTTTCAGGATTCTAATAGGGAACCGGATATGTATATATAGATGTGTATGTAAAGTTAGGGGATTTCATGATTACAGTGCAGTACAGCAGATAACACAGTAGTTTGAACAAAGTAGATAAACTTTAGTGGCTCTTACTGTGGTAGTATATGTAACTGGGTTTCCCTACACTACATAGAGCTTATACTTCATGCAGTACTGTCTGGAGGAGCTCATCTCAGTGAACTCAACTTTTCAGTTGTTGTTTTCCATGGGAAATCACTGGTGATGTGGTTTCTAAGTGTGTGCCAGCAGTGATCCCCTTCTTTTTGGAGATTTCTTCCCTTCATCTTGCTTGCATGATTGCAGAATTGGCATATATAAGTTCAGCATGCCCTTTCTTTTTTCATCCATTTGAGGTTTCAACCTGTTGTTTTCATCTGGTTGTAACCTCATCCACATGTAACTTGATGAGTAATAAGGGAAACATGTAAGACAATATGACCCACATATAACTGTCAACAGGGGCTCTTCAGAGGAAAAGATGGTGATGAATGCAGTACCACATCAGCACTGTGGATGAGTATTTATGATCTTTAAGTGTGATCTTAACAGACTCCATCCATCCACCCACAACCCATTTTCCCATTTTTGCATATGTGGTTAAGGTGTTACTTCACCATTAACAATCATCTAGAGCCATGTTTTACACCAAAGTGTGGCTATCCCTGCCATGGTAGTTCTTCAATACCACACACTCACACACCAACTCACACCTATGGCCAATTTAGAGTGTCCAGTCCACGTACTGCATGTCTTTTAATGTGGGAGGAAACTGAAGAACCTGGAGGAAAGCCATGTGAACACAGGGAGGACATGCAGATTCCACACAGAAGGCACCCCAGCTGACAGTCAAACCAGGGGACCTCTTGCTGTGAGCCAGCAATGCTATCCACTGTGCCAGTGTGCTACCCTGTGACCTTGCAGAATGCTGATGACATAAATGCATGCAGCAGGAATGATCTGCTATTATGTGCAGAAAGGCTGTGCAGAGAGTTAACAAATGTGTTGGAATAGTCGGGCAGCTTAAATTCAGTGCAAAATCACTTGTAAAATAATGTATTTGGAAAGAAAAAATTCAGGAAGGAAGTATACATGTGGAGAGAGTAGGAGCTAGATCAAACGAGGAGCAGATCTCAGTGCAGACACCTCAGTTGAAGTACAGATAAGAAGGCAATACAAGACAGAAGTAAAGAATGCTGGTAATATACTGGATTTCAAAAAAGAAGCAAGCACATTGGAAAACAATAGTTACTATCTTCTTTGCAGGCAAATGAAAACTCAGCACTTAAGGACATAAAAATATTTGAGCCAATTCAGGGAACAACAATAAAAAGGGGCTGCACTAGCTGTATCATAATTTATATAAAGATCTGAAGTAATAGCTTAAAATGTATATTATTAGAAGACAGAAGGCATAGGGGTGACACCATGAAAACTTGACAGTAATTTAAAGGAATCCACATTGTTCCACTGAGCACCATATTAAAAAAAAACTTTATGAAAACAAGAGGATGTTAAGTTCCAGGGTAAGGAGATATACAAAGAAGTTCACATCACAGAAAATATGTGGGAATGACTGAACATTCTCTTTGCACAAACACTAGGGGCAGTAGTCTGAAGTTAATTGGGAAACAGACTGGGCAGACTGTCCCACTGTTGCAGAATTACAAGACCCATGTAGGACACAGGTATACTACTGTGACAGGAGGGCCAATTGCGATGGATGGAGGATTTGAAAAGCTGATGGCCAGCTCTATTCTGTCAGAGGATGTGATGAGTTTCGAAATTACCTGCCAGCAGACCAATAGAGAGTAGCAGGTATGTAGGTAGACATTTAACTGGGAGGCAAAGATAGACATTATCAACAGGGTAGGCACACAAAAGTGCACATGCTGTCTCTGTAAGCGATCACCATCATCCAAAAGGCAGCAGGGTGTGAAGGGCAGCAGATGGGTCACAAGTATGACAACTCTGCGGTATGACAGACTCATAGGTTTATACTGTGGTTGGGGCTGGAGAGCCACCAAGAAGCTTAGCCACACACACACACACACACACACACACACACACACACACACACACACACACACACGTGTGTGTGTGTGTGTGTGTGTGTGTGTGTGTGTGTGTGAGTGTGTGTGTGTGTGGGTGTGTGTCTGTGTATCCATTATGACTCTCTAAAGTCTTCAAAACATCTGAGCTCATATCATATTTGCTCAGCAATGATCTGCAATTAAGCAAAACTTACTAAAAATTACTTGTAATAAGGAAAGACTAATTCTCTGAAGATAAGTGATTATAGCATTAACACCAGGTATAAATTTATTGTTACCTGTCCAGTCATCAAGTTTACTTAAGATGCTTTCATTGAGGTACTCTGTTGGATATTCATGGGGCATCTATTCCAAAAGTGGGGGATCCTTTAGTTAAGAAACCTGTCATGCCAGCAGACACTATCTTCCAGTGAGATTTTTTGTCCAGGCATTAACTGAACTGTTTGACCTACAAAGTGAAGCAGTTTGAAAACTACGAGGGCCTTTCAACATTTGAATCACTATGTAAAAGTACATTGAAGAGTAGATGAACAGATATTTAGTCTGTTGGAGTAGCTTAAACCAGGGATTTTTCTAGTTAAAATTCTTTGGGACCTTCAAAGCAAGTTGCAGAAGGTGCTTATAAGGGTGCATTCCAGGAAAGGGCACTGGATTTTATAATGGGTCTAATGGGGCAGATTAAGGAGGAATAAAGTGAAAAATAAAATTAAAAAAGCCAACAGCTCCAAGTCACATCCCAAATTTTATTGTAGATAAGTGCTTTCGACTGAACCACCAGCTTTCATCAGACAATTTGCAACACAACTAACACAGTTTATATACACTCTTACTTGACAATTAATGGTAATTAACCCTATTAACATATTATGACTAATACTATTTAAAAACATTAAAAATACAAATCCTTTTAAAACCATTCCATTAACATAAAATAGTATTATATGCCTATTATGTAACTTTATTTTTAAAACACTGGATATAGAGATGGTCTCATTCAGACCTGATTTTACTGAAGCATTTAAAAATGTTTGCCACCAGTATTCTCTATTTTCAAGATAGGTCTTCCATGTACCCCCCCAACACCCACTTTTACTTGTTCCAATACTACAAAACCAAACTTATGGTCTTGGTACTTTTCTATATGCTTATTAAGTGCGTTAGTATTTTTCATTTTACTAATCTCATAGAGATGTTCATAAATACGTTACGTGATTTTTTATTCTGTTTTTCCTATATAATAGGAAGAACAGACAAAACACTTTGCTGCATATATAACCCCCTTTGTGTTACAATTAAAATTACCAGATATGATAATATCCAAACCACTCAACTTAATTTTATCACATTCCATGATATTAGCACATTGGTTACACATATTACATTTTCTCATCTATCTTCCCTTGTGTTATATTTTTCAGAACTGAACAGGAATCACACCAATCTTTCAAATTTGTATCCCTTTTATATATACTATTGAGTGTTGTACCTAATATATTGCTCACAGTTCATTGTTACCTGAGATTAGAGACCAATTTTTCTGTATAACCTCAACAATAGACTTACTGTCTTTAGAAAGAACATTAATAAAATTCATTTTATCAAAACTAACATGACTACTGTGATTTATGGTGGTTGGACTTGAACCAAATTGCAAATTATCTTCGCAGTCTGCTTGCCTACTTATAGTTCCCATTTCTGTACTATAATGTAATAGGGGTTTATACTGACCTGTTATTCTTTTGTTCATTACTTCCACAGTTAGTGCATTGATTAATTTCTTGGGATAGTTTCTATTCAAAAACATTTCACCTATAAATTTACATTCATCTTCAAATTCATCCAACATAGTAACCATCCTCACGGCCCGTACCGTTTGACCTTTTATGACCGCTTTTTTAACATGAAATGGATGGTTGCTAGAAAAATGTAAGAATTTGTTAGAATAGGTTTTTTCACTAAATATAGCTGATTTCAAACAACCATTCGCTATATCCTTACTAAGTAGTACATCCAAGTATGATATTTTATCTACCCCTATTTCAAATGAAAATTCCAAAAAATTCAGTGGAATCATTAAGTTATTGAATTAATTCAGGCACTAGTTCTTGTGGGCCATTCCATATAAAAAACAAATCATCCAACAAACATGTATACATTATCACATGGGACATACATTCAGAATCAAAAATTTATTTTCCCACATGGCCATCACCACATCTGCATAAAGGGGACCCTATGGTGACCCTATAGCCACTCCTTTTACTTGTTTGAAGTAATGGCCATCATAAAATATGTAATTATTACCTAACACCATTTCTAACAAATGTGCCATTAAATTCACTTTATCCTGTCCTATCGGAATAATATCAGTAAAAAATTGAACCATTCAATACCGACTTCTTGTGGGATACAGGTGAACAAATCTTTCATATCAACTGTTATAAACACTTTTTTTTTTGTTGTGTCTTTCGGTATACACTATTTTGTTTAAATCAATTAATGTTGCCACTACATTGTTACATTTCGAAAGGAAATCCCACGAATCACGACACAAAATTATAAAGTGTGTTTTCCAGTTGCATATCCACATAACTTAGCAATAAAATATGTTTTAGAATGACCAGCATCCAAGATAGGGTGGGGGAGGGGTTATACACATCCTTGTGTATCTTTGGTGTTCCAAAGATTGTTGCCACCCTAGGAAATTCCACATACATAAATGAATGGGCCTCAATGGTAATTTGCCCTTGAGTAAGCATATCTTTTAGATAATAATCTATCCTGACATAAGAAATATTTAATTAATTTAAGGATGCTTCAACATAGCTGTCCTCGTATAACAATTGCAGCATTTGCTGATTATAATCAAGGACATTCATTACCACCAAACCACCCCCCTTGTCTGGTTCCAAAAAAAAAACGTAAATCTCCCCTATTCCTCAAAACAGCTAATAAAGCTCTTTGGTCTGAATTTAAATTACAATCAGAATATGCATCCCTTTTCCTCAATAAATATCTAAAATCCAGTTCACAGATTTCCTCAAATAATTTTATTGTTGGATGCATAGTAGGAATAAATGTGCTAGGCAACTTATATGGATTATTGTCCAGTCTAGCCGTTTCTTGAAAACAAACATCCAAATTTAACTTCCTAGTATAAAGTTATAAATCAGTCAGCAATTCAGTAATTTTGGCTCTTTCTGGTAGGAACAAATGTCAGCCCCTTGCTGAATATATCAGCATGTTTAAAGTCAAATTGATAGTAGCTATAATTATAAATTTTGAAATCTCCAGTGCTATTCAGCACTAGTTGATATGTTACATCATTTGTTGATTCATCTACCAGTTTTGTTGAAAGTTGTTACGAACATGAGAGCCTGTTCGCTGATTCCTCAAATTGCATGAACCCCCTTGCATATTCCCACGGTTCGAGAAGTTTGGTTTCTTGCTGCGAAGCCTCTCTGAATGTCACACATTCCTCACATCTAAAGGGGGTCCTGTTGGTTAACAGATGGTAATCTTCCATTTGTAGCACCATTTTAAATGCTTCAGTAAAACCAGGTCTAAATGAGAACATCTCTATAGCCAGTGTTTAAAAATTAAAGATACATAATAGATAGGTATATAATACTATTTTATGTTAGTGGAATGATTTTAAAAGGATTTGTATTTTAAATGGTTGTTGTTGTTGTTGTTCCTTCGGCTTTTCCCGGTTAGGGGTCACCACAGCGGAACTCCAGTCCGCTAATGATTGGCAGTAGATTTTTTTCATGGTGCTGATGTGCCAGCTTGATGCCCAACCTTCAATGAAGGCATGCCCATTCACGCACGTCTATTAGTCATAATAATGTGTTAATTGGGTTAATTACCATTAACTGTCAAGTAAGAGTGCATATAAACTGTGTTAGTTGTGTTGCAAATTGTCTGATGAAGGCTGGTGGTTCAGCCGAAAGTGCTTATCTACAATAAAATTTGGGATGTGACTTGGAGCTGTTGACTTATTTAATTTTATTTTTTCAGTTTTTTTATGTGTGTTTTGGGAGGAATAAAGTGAACAAGAGCATCATTAGACCCAGAAAAGATGCCACAACAGGTAAGTTATTCAAGGCAGAAATCTTTCTGGTCACAACTAAGACGTGGTGGAGGAAAAACGGCCCACTGTCAATCTGGGTATCTAGTTGTTTTAAGAGTAATACCAGATATATTATAAGAGAAAGGGATGGGGGTCTTACTGAATGTTACTGTGCTATACTTCTTAGCAATTCTGGCAAGTACCTGATTAGCATACCAGGTGAAGGTCTGATCTAGGCTTTTCTGGAGACTCTGGGTATCATGGGATGGGTTGACAACAGAATCTTATTTGTAATCATTTGCAAACATGATTATCCAGTGACCTTGGAGACCAGTTTTACCTCTGAAAAGTAATTGCCAAACAGGAAAAAATCCAATAATGAACCCTGTAGGATGCCACTAGTAACAGTGCCATGTCTAAAGCAGTTCAGTCCACAAGCCACACTTATCTAACGAATAACATAGGGGTTAATGTCAAAGCCAGAGAATTTACTTATGATGCTGATATGGGGAAATGCGGCAAAGGCTTTACCATAGTTGAGGTAGGCAGGCTGGGCATTCTGGTCTGTTTTAAGAACCACAAAAATCCTGTGTGAGGGAGGCAGACATGGGCGACAAAAAGAAGTGCAGCAAATTTTAATATCAATCAATAACAAGTTGAACAAACAAGCTTTCATCCCCTTTCATAGTGCATGGGACTTCTTCAGGGTTAAATACATTCAAAAATGTCACAAAAAATTATACATGGGGGCAAAATAAAGAAATTTGTGCTTATGGGTATCCATGTTAGGTTCATAGGTACTAACTAGGCTATTGATCTCTGATGATCTTAAGAAGCCTAGCCTTACATTTCCACGGGGGGTTTACCCCTTACATTTTGTATACAATTAACTCAGATGTGGGCAGAACGATGTTATGTTGGGGCATTTACATGTTGTCCTTATCCATGAGGGACAAGGGTGTTAAACTGGAGGTGAATTTGCAGTTAACCATGTACTCATCCAAATTACTTCTGAAGAGAGTAAGAAAAGTTTTGTGTTATGTGGAGTGGAAGATGATTTGGTAATAGCAGAATCCTCTGTAATACAAACCGAGTCCTCCAGCAGGGTCTATTAATGTTGTAGAAGAGACTGAGATCCCTTGAGTGTGCATTATGTCATCAATGGACATGCACATTTGTAATAGTTAGGAAAGGATATGTTAAGGCTCTATATGTGAGGTGAAAGTCACCTCTCAGAGGTCTGTACAATACCAAGTAGAGAGATTGTCTGCATAGTTTTTTATGACTTAGGCTCTTGGTTTCCTTAGTGAGGCAGCCTTGTGGTCATTCCAGTTGTGACAGGTGTTTGGACAAGTACATACTGAGAGGGGAATTAGACTCAATGATCAGACTATCATATGCCAAGTACAGTGGAATGATTATATCCTGTACCGAAGCACCATGCCTTTATATATAAAATATGCAAAGAACAGGGACTTCCTTACAATAGTGGATATGTGGTGATCAAATGACAGTTCATTGTAGAAATAAGTGACCATATACTGACTACGAAATCAATTTTCAGGGTCGGGTTGTCAACAGCCTGGCCGACATGGGCATAATGAGACAGTGTAGCAACTGCCTCATGTTTACTGACAGCCCTCTTCTCCTAGCACATAATTCTTCTACTTGCGAGAAATGTATATACATCAGTAACGTGGAGTCCATGCTTTCTCGTGTCACGGCCAGTACTCCTGACAAAAAGGAGATTGCCAGCACAAACACCACACCACTCACATCACATAGCCAAGCACAACATACACACACACCTATACAGAGGTCCTCAATAAAGACTTACCTAAACAGCAGATACCTCCACAACACAAACACTCCACATACAACACCAAACACGTCACACACAGCAGACAACACACCAGTGTCTCACAAACACAGCCCATAAGGCATAACAATAAACCAACAAAGACCATAAGGCATAACAATAAGCAAACATAATAGTCATTGGTGACTCAGTTGTGAGACACACCAATGTCCCCCCTCACCAGGCTCGACAAGGAGAAGGTCACAGTCAGTTGTCTGTCTGGTGCCAGAATCCGCCACATCATGCATGCACTTAAGTCTCTCCACAACAAGTACAAGTACAACTCTGTCATTGCCCATGTTGGTATGAATGACTTGAGACGTACCTCCCTGGACTGTATGAAGCTAGACATGCTTGAGTTCTCAGAGTATGTGTCCCAGGCAGGTATGACCCTAACCCTAAGCAGCATTCTACCTTCATCAAGAATGATATCACAATACCAACAAAAAATAATTGACTTCAACAATTGGCTTAATTTCTGGTGTCATTCCAAGGGGATCCAGTATCTGTCTGCGTGGGATGACATGGTCAACAGGCTTCAATGCTTTGCCAGAGATGGCCTCCACCTGTCACCACTGGGTTTCCATTTTCCCACATGCTTTTGGGAGACTTGATGTATTGTTTTGCAAATTTCAGCTGGGCCTGGATGTTTTTCTGTGTAAGAAAAGGCTTCCGTCTTGCAACACTATCCCATAGCCCAGACATATGGAGAATACAGGAGGTTGTTGTCACATGTAGTACACAACCAGTACTTGCCAGAAATTCCTGCAGCTCCATCAGTGTTGCTGTAGGTCTCTTGGCAGCTTCCCTGACCAGTTTTCGTCTTGTCTTTTCATCTGAGTACATGTCACGAAAATCCTACTAGGGCAGCTGAACTTTATTTGGGGTTAATCAGTATCTTCAACTGATGGCAGGTGTGTACCCAAGAAGACTGAATGTTGTAATTAAATCAAAAGGTAATTCAACAAAGTATTAGTTTAAGGTTGTGCACACTTATGCAACCAGCTTATTGTACGTTTTTTTATTTTTCCCCCAACAGATTTGTTTGTTTTTCAATTGAATTGTACAGGTTATAGGTCAGATTAAAGGTGGGAAATGTTTTGAAATTATTTATTGTGGTCTCATTTTTTTATATCACAAAAACCTGGTATTTTAACAGGGGTGTGTAAACTTTTTATATCCACTGTATACATACATACATACATATATATATATATATATATATATATATATATATATATATATATATATATATATACACACACACACACACACACACACACACACACACACACACACACACACACACACACACACACACAAAAATGTTTTACAATTTATTTGGAGTTTTTTGATGTTTTACACTTCTGATGTGTAAGGTACCACTGAGCTGATAATGTGTTCTGGCAGCAGTCTTTTTTGGAGTAAGTAGAGCCACCCACCCTTATTTTCTGGGTTACATTTGTGAGCCAATTTGCTATCAAATGAGTTCCATAAAGATTTACATTGAGCCTTGAGAGTTTATCTATGATATTTGAGTGTGGGAATGTGCCAAACATGTTTGCGAGGTCTAGAGATGCAGTGTGAACTAATTAGGCCTTGTTCATTGCTACAGTAATGTTTTTCTAAGCTGATTAGGTTAAGTAGACAGGATTTGCCCTTGAATCTGAAAAGGTTGAGAGTTTCTATATTACCTTATTTATTTATTCCATACTGATCTTTTCCTTAGCCTTACAGATGAGACTGGTAAGTATTATGGGTCTAAAATTACCTGGGTCCAGTGAAGCCCACCCTTTGTTTAAGAGAATGACTGCTGTGCTCCATACATCTGACATGAAGGTGATTTTGAGGCTTAAATTAATTAGTCTTTGCAGAGGGTCTGAAAAGACATATTTCAGGCTAACCTGTAGGCAGCCTGATATGTTGTTTAGCTCCACAGTAGTACTGTTCATAACTTTAGATAGCACCTTGAGGACTTGTTCTTGGGTGATTGGGGGGGCAGCTATAAATGCAATATGTGATCTGCGAATACTGGTGGGAAGATGGGGAGGTGAGGTTTGGGCTAAATTTCTCTTCTGGGTCCAAGTATGTAACATCATTTACTATTAGCATTGCACGTAGCTCTGCACAGTGCTGGGCATTGTTTCTGAGGTTTCATACATAGTTAAAGAAGGCTTTGTGGGTATCCTTCATCTGGGTGGTATTATTTCCTCTTATCTGGATTTGGTTGATTTAATCAGGGTCTAGAGTTCCTTGTTTAGTTTAACACGAGTGTTTTGTGCCATTTTGAAGGTTAAATTTATTTTTGCATGCACTGAGTTTTTTTTCTTTTATTAGACAGTATGTTTATATTAGAATTCCACCACTGGGGTTTATTTTTGAATTTGGCCATTGTATTTATTTCTTAGGGGGGCAGCTGCATCTATTTACCTATTTTTATCTTCATAGGAAAGCAGTGGGGCTATGAAGACAGAAGGGAGTTTTGAATATGGCCAGGTCATCACTCAGGTTTAGTACATAAGACTTTGCATAATTTCTGAATACAGAGGTACTGGAAGTTGCTTCAGTCTTCATTCTTATGGTGAATGTGACTGATTTGTAGTCTGACATGACCAGGGAGGAGGATATAACTGGTGGGGACCAAAGCTGCCCCGTACTGGTAAGGACAAACTCCAAGTTTTGTCACTTGGTTGGGGTACAGTCTAACTGATCCAGAGAGTTTGTACTGATGAGGTACATCAGTACATTTCTGAAATATTCATTGGAGCGTGTCAAATTCTCTGTTTATGGAGGGGTAGTTGAAGTCTTCTAGAAGAATGGAGCTTACTACACAGGGACTCTGTACCAGATAGGTAGGCAGTGTGGGTTTTGAAGCAGACTGGACTATTCCTTCATCCATATGTAGGAAGAAGAATATACTAAATGAAGTGCTAGATTAAATAGGAAACACCTGTCTAGTACAAGAACACACTGAGAAAGAAAGAATTCCTACTTACCAACACAGAAGTAGCCACAGACCTTAATGTAAGTGCACCCCCTGGTCAACAGTGCTCATATTTCTGTATTATTCACATGGGGAAAGATGATGGCAGAAGATAGAGTCAAACCTTGATATAAGGGAATTGTCTGTTCAGCAGTAATCATACCACTGTACTGTTCACAATGGGCAAAGATTAAAGCAGATTTTAGATGACAGCATTATGGTATTGGGCTGCAAAACTGTAGACTACAACATATTGGGAAACTGAGGCATAAATAGTTGAATTGGCAGGGAGAAGAGGAACAAACAGCTTGTGGGTTAGGATTATGTTAAGCTTCGAGTCACCCATGAACAGGGATCACTGTAGAAGTTACAGGGATTAGGTAGATTTTTTACACAAATTTACCACTTCCCTGTCAGTTGTAGATGGTGTAATCAATTTACTGTGGAGTCTTTACTTCATGATAGCTACCACAAAATAGGCTGTTTTTTGTTTAGGTATAATTCCTCTGTGGTCTGCCCGGCTTTACTTCACTTCCCTACCCTACACATAATTCCCATGGACCTCCACTTCCTCTTACATTTGTTAATACATTCTCCCACCCACTTATCCAAACTGCTAGTAACTGGTCACTTAAGCGACCCACCTCTCTGCTTCATCTGACTCAGCCACCTATCATTTATCATACTCCACCCAACCTCCTTATCCACCATCTCAAGATTCCCAAATCCACTTACCCTCTACTTAATCCAAAACCTGCACTAATATCACTTTCCACCTATCCCAGACTCTTCCTTCACCAAAGGGTTTTCTCTATTACTTATTCACACTCATCAGAATTCTCCACTTCCATTCATAATCACAGCTTCCTAAAACTCCCTCTACCTGCTTGCCACAAAATTACACCTGAATCCTTCACCCCATTTCAGTACTTTAAAGTGTGATATTTAAACACATAATTAAAGCAACTTAAGCTCTATGTTTTATAGTACACGTCTATTTTTCCTAACCAGAAAAAAAAATAAACAAAATTTCATTCTTGACAAAACTATCCTGTCTACAACACCCTTTTCTATATACTATTCTATGCTAGCATACTCTTTCTACTTCTCTAGCTTGTTTTTTTCCTTTTCCCTCACTATCCTCACCTCCTACCATACCCCCCAGCCATAACTTTCTATCCATACCTACTCCCTGCAACCCTCCCCAAGTCTTTATTCACATTAGTCCATTATATTTCCAAGTCTCCTGAAATATATTTCCAGGTTTACTTAAACTCAATCAAGTCCACCACTTCAAATATAAGCTCCTCAAATATAACTACAGATCAATTTGGAATATTTTTAAATACAGCCTCAGACTACAAAAGCCAACTCTACATAAGTCTCCACACCTACCATATCTACTTCTACTCTGTGGAAATGTCTACCCAAATCCCAGGCCTACAACTGGCATCTGCAGAAACAAACTACACCTATTTCAGCCTATTCTCAAACAGGTTGCAGCAAAACTTCCTAAGAACTAAAGATATTCAATATTAACATTCACAGTCTCTGCAATATTTATTTATTTATTTTTATTTTATTTTACATTTGTTGACCGGGCTAGTCTAGCTGGATACATGTCCTTTTTCAGTAGAGGCCCGGGGAGAAAAGCTCCAACATAATGAGAGGACAACAATACATTTACATTCAGAGAAAATAGTATTAACATAAGTATGAAAGAAGACAGCAGGCAATACATGTTACTTATTTAACATTCATATGAGAAGGAGATTAGTTTAAAAACATGGTTGCATTGAGAAGCCGAGAGGTTGAGATTATAATCTCTAAAAAGGTGAAGAGACTAAGGTGGTAGTTAGTTTATCGGGTTTAGCCTGGTTTAGGACAAGGACATAACCAGTGTGACTTTAGGAATTCTTTGAGATTATTTTTGAATTGATTAAGCGAGGTCATAAGTCTTAGGTTGTTTGGAAGGGAATTCCAAGGTTTTCCTATGGAGTTGGCATAGAGAGCATCTCCACCCGAGTTCTTAGATTTAATGGTTTGTATCTGAACACTATTTGCTGATCGAAGGCAGTTTAGGTTAGAGTAGGGGGTTAGTATTTTGCTCAGAGAGGGGGTTCTATCAGGTTGGTTAATTATTTTGAATGCTTCAGTAAGTTGGTTGAGTTTGAGAAGATTGGGCAGTTCCAACCAGCCAAGTTTCTTTAGGTTAAGGCAATGGTGAGTACGGTACGGTGTTCCTGTTATAAATCTGGCAGTGTGATTGTAGGCAACGGAGAGCATGTTAAGCTCACACTTATTGAGGAAAGAAAGTATTGGGGAGGCGTACAGGAGGGTGGAGAGGAGATGAGTGCGAGCAATGGTTAGTTTGGAGCTCGGTTCCACTCTTGGATAGACATGTCATTCCCCTGACTTCATAACAGTTACTGAATCATGGTTAAAATCAGAAATTACTGACTAAGAAATTATTTCATTTGGATATAGGATATATAGAAAAGACAGAAAACTGAATGCTATACTGCATTCTAACAACCTTAATATCCAGCAATTAGCACTGAAATTCTACATTTCAATAATATTGAACTATTAATCACCTTGCTAAAAATCAACCAAAGTAAACCAATATGCCACATATATCAATGTATATCCTCCTTCCCTAAAATAATACATCAACTCTAGAGGACCTACCAGCATGGACATCTGCCCATATCTCCCAAGAAACCATTATCCTTGCTGACAATGACATTAACATTAACTGGGCTATGTGCAATCCACAGACATGTATCCAACCTATACATTTTTTTTGTCTTTACCAAAATCATTCCCAGCCGCCATTAGGTATAACAAAAGCAGCAACAAAGAAACCATTCTAGACTGAATATCAACCTTTGCCCTCGGAAACATTTCTCATTCTGGTATACTACCAGACTTTTCGATCGACCACCCTCCCACCTATGCCATCCAGCATTGCAACACTCCCAAAACCATCCAGTTTAACACAGTTACAAATTTTAAAAATGTCAACAAATAAATTTTCTTTGAAACACTAAAACAATGCTGCTGGTCACATCTAAAGACCTTGCCACTAGAAGAAGCATTAGAAAGTTTCAACCACATCTTCCTAACCATTTTAAATAACCAGTCACCCATCAAAGTAAAACAAGTCAAAACTAACCAAGCTCCATGACAAGCAAATAGTGTAAAACAGCATCAAAGCCAGGAAAACCTGACATATTAATAAGAGTACTAAAACTTTTCAAAATTATAGCTACCTATAAAACCTTTCAAAGTCCCTATCAACTCAGAGAAAAGAAAATGCTACATTAATCTACAGGAAACACAACTCAAAAAAAAAAAACTACAGATTCTGGCTCAACATTAATTGCCTTAGCAAACCTGGCTAACATTCTCAGCTAAACCTCTGGCAAATGACTCTGACACCAGCAGAACCACCAAATGTAACCAAAACTTCATTAATGCAGAAACATGTCTAACTAAGCACATTGACTACATTAACACTTCCTCAAGCAACCAATGCAACAGTTCCCCCTCTGCCTTCAACTTAAAACTATTGTCCAGTTATTCTATTGGAAAGATACTAACCAAACTCAAATCAACAGCACTGGCTTTTGACAGCCTTCATTCTGACATCCTACTCCAGTCTTTCTAAAATCTCTAAATGATGCATCCACACTCAATATCTTTAATTCCTTCTAGATAACAGGCTTATTTCACATGTTCAGAATGGGTTTCAGCCTTGTCACAGTATGATCACTGCCCATTTATCCCTCATGAATTGCATACCATCCCTATTATTTATGATATGTCCAAGACATTCAGCATGGCATGACACCCAAAACTTCTTACTCTTGCAAACCTCAACCTCTCTAACTCTGCTATCAATTGGTTTTGCAGTTACCTGAATAATAGAACTCAAGCTGTTAAATGCCTGTCAGCTACTCTTCCTTTCTACTTGTCACCTCAGGTGTCCCACAAGGTTCCATCCTTGGACCCCTACTGTCCAAACTATTCATTAATAACCTTACTTCTGCACCAGCAAATCTACCCTTATACAGTATGCAGGAGACTCAAACCTCATCTGTTCAGCATCTACCATACCTGAACTACAGTCCCTCGCACATAAATCCTTTGCCAATACTGAGAAATGGTTGGTCAATTCTCAACTGCTGTTGAATCCAAAGGAAAAAAGTCACATATTCATCATAACATTCCATCTGTGTTGTCCATTTGCTTTCATTCCACAACAGTTGAGTTCAGCACCAAACCTCCGATCCGACTTGGCCACTACTTCCAGACTGTAGAATACTTGAACTCTTGAGCTCCTCCCTCTGCCCAGAATGCTCCACCAACCTAACATACCTCAGATCTAGTTTGCTGTCCATAGATTTACACAGCAGTGGAAATTAAGAAAAGAACAGAAGTTCAAACCAAGGGATAGAGGTTCCTCCAATACTCTTCAGTCTATCAAGAAGTAAAACAAGGAGGGGGTTAGGTGGGTGAAAAGTTGAGGAATAATGAAAATGGACAACACAGATGGAACGTTATGGCAAGGACATAACTTTTTTATCTGATGTTGGCATTTTTATTCATTCCTCAACAGTTGGGACAGAGTCCGCAGCTGCCTAAATTCTGGGAGGACTCTAAGGAAGGACATTACGCAGCACAGCTGAGCCAAAGGTTGCTCTTCCCCTAGAACCAGAAACAATTTGTAATGAGCAATAAAAGTATGAGAATTAGCCAAGTTGCAGGTGCACATATATCATCCAATGAAATTTTAGATGAAAAGGCTGACAAAGTTACCAATGACCTCACGGAATGGGCTCTTGGAGGCTTTGTCAATGGCAAACCCTCTTTCTCATAAACAATGGTAATACAATCGGTTAACCATTTGGCCAAAGTCACTTTAGTCTGCCTTGGCCCTCTTCAAAAGGAACCTTGATGACTGGGTGGGAGAAAGGAAATTTACCCCAGGGTTCATGTCAGTCACCCTGTTAGACAAGGGTCCAGGGAAGTAAATATTGTGGGAAGAAATAGCCAGGGAATTGTTATGGCTAGGCTTGTATAAGCCCTAGGGCTGATAGCCTAGTACCAGCCTATGAACCTATGTGCCCAGAAAAAAAATCTTTTCCATTTAATTTGTAAATTGTTCTAGTGGAAGCCTTATTGGAAGATAACAGAATATAATGAATGTGAGAGGATAGCCTGGGCTATCTAGCAATCAATGGAACTGGAGAAACTATGTGGTCAACTTGAGGCTTGAAATGTCCGGATGAGTTATGCCTGTTGGGTGAGACAAGAGGTCTGGAGTTAGATCCAGAATCTAGGATGGCTGTAGAAGATAAGGCCAAAGGAAGAGTAACCAGATTTGATGAGGCCAGTAAGTGGCAATAAAGATAAATGTGCTCTTCAATCGAGATGATTTCTGGAGAAATTTGGGAATGGAGGGTAACAAGGGGTAAGTATAAAGAAGACCGGAGGACCAACCATGAAGTAGAGCATCTCTTGGTGACTCCCCCATTGGGAGATCAGGGCAAAGAATCTGCTGCACTTATTGTTGAGGGGAGAAGCAAAAAGCTCACAGCATGGTTTGCCCTGTTGATGGAAAATCACCTCTGCCATGTTGACAGTGAAAGACCACTTATGGGGCAACAGAATGGACCTGCTTAACTTGTTTGCAATCAAGTTGAACTTCCTCAGGATGTGTGTTGCTATCAAAAAGTGATTGGAGGAGACTGGCCCTTGCCATACTCTCATAGCTTCTCAATAAAGAGGGTAAGATCTGTTTCCCCCCTTGTTTGCTGATGTACCAGAACACTGACATAACGTCCACCTGTATTCTGACAGTCCCATTTGGGAGAGTATTTTGAAAGGTCTGCAACATAAGAGGACAGCTCTCATTTCCAGGACACTGACATACATGGTGGCCTCTTCTGAGGACCATGTGCCTTGGACTGTCCTTCCCAAGAAGTGCTCCCCACCCGATATGAGAGGCATCCATGGTCACTGTGGCCTTCGGTTGAGGGAGAATAAAGGGACACCTTTCTTGTATTTGATTGGAGAGAATCCATTGGAGAAGGTGATTCCTGCAACCCTGAGTTATTTTGGCTGATCTGGATAATGGGCATTGGATAATATACCATTGAGTTGAAAGTGTCCATTGGAGGATTCTCATGTGGAGCTTGGCCAGTGGTACAAGAGTTATTGCCACTGACATGAATCCTAAGTCTTGAAGTATCAGACACACTGGAAGGGAAGACTTGTGAATAATCTTTTTTACTTGAAATTGAATGGTTCCAATCTAAGACAGAGGGAGAGAAGGTATTTGACTGGCTGTATTGAAATGAGCACCAATGAAAACTGAAGTTTGAGATGGACTGAGTTGAGATTTTTGTAACTGACAGATATCCCCAGATGAAAACACAGCTGGGGTAAGTAGTCCCTTGCTTGAATTAGTTGATGCCTGGTAGGAGTAGTCAGGAGCCAGTCATCCAGGTATAGAAACTCAGGTGAGCTGCTATAACTGGCATGTACTTGGTGAGAACCCTGGGGGCTGTGATGAGACCAATGGGTAGTGCTCTGAACTGGTAATGATTGACTCCCAGCTGGAAGCACAGATATCTTCTGGATCACCTGTTCATTTTGATATGATAGTATGCATCCTGAAGATCTATCGAGCACATCCAGTCATCTGTGTGCAGAAACGGCAGAATAGACTGAACCGTGACCATCCGGAACTTTGTATACTGAAATAATTGATTTAATATGCTGAAATCTAAAATTGGTCTCAAGTCCCCTGTCTTCTTTTTTAGCACCAAAAAAGAATCTTGAATAAGTTTTGGACTTTCTCTGGTGTGGGGGGACCTCTTGGATAACTTTTTTCTAGCAACACTTTTGTTTTTCTAGTACTGCTGCTTCCCTCTGACTGGGTGGAACATCAGGGATTTTCTTTGAAACTGATGGAAGGGGATGGGAAAATGGCATGATATAACCTCTGAATACTATCCTCTGTACCCATGAATTTTTTGTAATATCTAGCCAGGTTCTTTGGTTCATGGATAGCTGATCCCTGACTGCCTACAGAGAAGGGCAGTCAGGCCTCCATTCAGGAGCACTGATAGGATCTGTCTGAGAAGGAATCTCTAGATCCCTGATTATGTGGACCACCTCTGTTGCAGGGGCAGTGTCTTCCATTTGAGTTCCCACCTCTGCTCTCTACATGTGTATCTTGAAAGGGATCCTGAGATTTCTTGAACCACATTTGGTTGGTTTCTAGAAAAGGACCATTGAAGAGTTGTAAAATGTACACCCACAGCAGACAGGGTTTTCCCTTCCTGCTCACATCTAGAGTTTCTTTCACTTTGAGACCAAACAAATAGGTTCCATCAAAGTGTGCCTTGAGGAAAGAAATTTTGAAGGGTTTCACAAAGTCACACGAGCACATCCAGGCATGTCACCTAATGGAAATACCTGAACCTGCCGCCCTTAAGGTACCTTCAGCAGCATGAGATGTTAGCCTCATGGACAAATTGGAAATGGATTGTATGGTGGCCAACTGAGAGGAAATGTTATTTATTACATTCCTCGGAAGATATGGACCTAGAGAGAGATTTTGTAAGGCCCTTAATCAAATCTCTCTTAAGTCTGTTAAAGTGTGCCAAATAATTCAGCAACTTAAGAGCGAAAGTTCCTGAAGCATAGACGCGGTTCCCTAATCTATCCAGCACCCTAGACTCCCTGTTAGGGGGATGGACTGAGGAACTCTGTTCCACTAGTTAATTTTTCATGGCTGCCACAACAACCATGGCATCAACAGGTATTCCTTTACTCCAATGTGGGAGGTCTTTGCGTGGCACAAGTATCTTGTCAGGTCTTTTAGGTATAGGTTCAACTTTGTCTGGTTCTTTCCACGCCTACCAAGAGACTAAAGCTATAAGCTCTTCAATGGGCTGAGTCAACCAGGAGGTAGACGGGCCAGACACAAAAGCCTCCAGAAACAGTGAGTCCACTTGGGAAGGCTTATAGGGGACCAACCATCCCTTTGTTTGAGGAGCTCCAAGATGTCTCCAAAGTAGACATCATCAGGTGGTGAACTGGGGGACCCTTCTCCCTCTCAAAATCTGTGTCTTCAGTGACAGACTCTGGGGGTGTCTAAGTGCCTTCTTTTGCACTTTCTCTTCTGAAAAACCTACTTGGTGCGATGCTCCAGGGAGGTATTGAAAGGGATAATGATCATACCTCTCAACCTTTTAGAGCAAGAAATCTGGACAAAGCCATCAATAAAAGTGGAACAAAGTCCCAAAAATAGGGACAATTTTTAAATATTGCTCTTACAGACTTAGAAAGTTGATAAAATAACAGGTTTTGCATTAGTATGCATTTTCTGAAGGGTATTAAGTCTTAAACTCAAATGTCCATCATTGTTTTCTAACTTCAGTCTTTAACAATTTGCCACTAATTTTCCAGAAAACGACAATTTTATGAAAACAAATGGTCCAAAATATGAGGCAGAAATCTGGACATTCTGAGAAAATCTGTACAGTTGAGAGATATGAGATACCCTGCTGGGTGGTTGGAGACTGGTTCACGCCGGCTGTCCCTGTGGAACGGATGAATGAGACTCTGGAATGAGACAGGGAAGTCTGATCCGAAAAAGGCAGGGTTGTCTGAACTCTAGGTATAGAGAAAACTCTCTCCACTACCTCAAAAGCAGAACGCCTAGGGGAAGCAGAAACTGAAATATCTGAGAAAACAGGTTCCCAGATCATTGGCTCCAGCTGTTCCACAGGCAAACCACCTGAGGAGGGAGTTGGAGCTGAGCTATCTAATGCCGATGCTCCAAGAGGAAGAGTTAGCTACAACAATTTTAAAGTCAATTCCAACACCACGGAGCCGGTGCTGATGCTTCCACTTTGAGATTCATCGGGCCAGTCAACTCAGATCAATCATTGGAGCTGAAGACCCCAAAATATTCAGATCTGAGGCAGGTGACTCCAGAGCTTTCAGATCTGATGGCTCCACAATGGAAGGATGGATCAGAGAAGGAGAGGTGGTAGGTGTTGTGGTTCTATGCAGGCTCTCAAGACCAGATGGGGTCAGAGCCGAGAAAACTCTCATTTGAATTTGCATCCTGAGGAGCTTCCTCATCATCCTATCCACATCTGCTTTGGATAGGCTCCTGGAAGACTGAAGAGAGGAAGCAGTAGAAGAAGGCCTCAAATGTCTTCTTGTAGACTGCTCTAGAAATGGTGAAGGGAGTCTGGATGTGATAGCCTCTGAGAAGAGAGTGGGAGAAAGGATCTGAGGGGATCTTTCAGAGCTTACCTTTGGATCTGATACAGTGGGTTTTGACTGTTTTGAAAGTTTTGCCGGTGCCTCTGTAGATAGACCTGAAGACGATGTAGAAGCAGAAGAGTGATCTGGAGATCTCTTGCAAGGATCTTTGGTAATGGAATCACCCTTCTTATCTTGTTTCTTGGGGTTTTGAGCCTCAGCAGCCATTGAGGAATGTTTAGAGGGAATTAGACCCCTAAGAATCGACTTGTTTTTTCTGTCTATTAGTGCATGGAAGTTGAAACCCTTGCATATGTGATGATCTGCAACTAGGTGTTTAGGGCCTAGACAACATATGCACTGAGTGTGGGCATCTGAATTGGGCACTTTATGCCTGCACTCCACACATTTCTTGAAGCCAGTTGGCTTGTCTGACATAATCACCTAATCATCAATTTAGGCCAGGTAAAAGGAAGAATTTTTTTTTTTGGGGGGGGGAAAGGGAGAGGAAGGAAAGAAAAAAGTTACCAACAATGGTAAGCAAAGAGTATTATAAGAGTTCAAGAAGTAAAGGGACAGAACTACCAGCTATGGTATGAAGGGTACTCAAAGAGTTCAAAAAAAGCAAAGACTAATGTCTGTAACAGAGGGCTAAAGGGAGGAAGAGTAAATACTAAATGGTAAAAAGGCAGTTAAATAAAGTTAGATGTATTAACAGGTGAAATTTAGCTGAAAGATTAGCCCAAAGCTCAAGGGCTCACAACCTATGTCTGTTTGCAATGGCGGCAAATAAGATCTGAGGTATGTTTGTTTGGTGGGGCACAATGGATAAAGGGAGGAGCTTGAGAGTTCATGTACTCTACAGAGCGTTGGATCCAAACCCAGCTGTTGAGGAATGAATGAAAATGACAACAGCGGATCAAAACGTATGCTTTTCATATCTAAATCCCTTAAATATATTACAAAATGTTTCACAGTTTCCTAATGTCAAAACATCAAAATTACCATTTCCCTACCACCAAGTTACTTGGTATCACTGACAACAATCTCTCATTTGATGTTCACATTCAATGCACCACTAAAAAAATCACCAAAAACTGGGCATTTTGTGTAAGGCCAGCCACTGTCACTCAGACATTAAAGTTGTGTACACTTACCATAAATGTAGATGTTCGAGTGTATTCACTGTTGCAGTCATCACACCCGGGTTATCTGCCTGCAGGTAGCCCTCAGTTTGCCCAAATGCCAGAGTCTTGGGATTTCTGTGTTGGAAGAGGCGCTTCCATGATTTCAGGTCATCAGGGGTATAAAACATGCAGCCGGCGCCATTACATCAGTTTTTCTTGCCCCAGATGTCAAGAGCCCCCAAAATAGGAAGCAATTACATGGTGTGGAACACCTCCAGTAAAAAGTAAATACCATTGCCATAATATATGGCCAAAAAAGAGGATAGGTAGAAAGTATAGAAAAGTCAGGGGGCTGGAGGGAGGGTAACCAGGACTGCAACAGTGAATACACTCGAACATCTACATTTATGGTAAGTGTACACAACTGTACTATGTTCTTCATTTTTCACTGTTGCAGTCATCACACTTGGGTTGATTCCCAAAGCTGAGGAAGGGTGGAGGCAGTCAAGAAGTATAAGGGCTGGCTAGCAGGCCTTGCAAGACTGCTGTAGAAAATCCAGCTCTGGATTTAGAAAAAATAGGCAAGTGGTAATGCTGTGACGACCCCTAACCGGGAAAAGCCGAAAGACACACACACACACACACACACACACACACACACACACACACACACACACACACACACACACACACACACACACACACACACACACACACACACAGGCAAGTGGTAATGCTTGGTGAAGATGTGTACAGAACTCCAGGTTGCAGCTTCCAGGATGTCCCTGGTAGGGAGTCCCTTGAGAAATGCTGTAAAGGTTGAGGTAGCCCTAGTGGAATGGGTTCTTATTCCCTGTGGGGTAGGTTTTCATGGTGTTTGTAGCAAAAATGGATGCAGTGTGCTATCCATTTGGAGAAGGTTTGCTTTGAAATGGCCTTGCCCTCTGCCCCTGTAGCAAAGCTGACCGGCAGCTGGTCAGATTTTCTGAAAAGTTTAGTCTTGTCAAGGTAGAACCAAAGCTGCCTATGCACATCCAAGGAATGCAGGATCCTTTCCCCTTTATTCTGAGAATTAGGGATAAAGGTTGGTAAATGGATGGATTGGTTTAAAGCCACACTGGATACCACCTTGGGCATAAGTGATGGGTTAGTCCTGAGGGAAACCCTGTCCGCATGGAACATAATGAAGGGTTCCACAGCCATAAGGGCCAGCAGCTCAGACACTCTTCTTGCTGAAGTGATGGCTAGAATAAGGTTGTTTTCCAAGAGAGGAATTTTAACTCTGATGTAGCAGCAGGCTCAAAGGGGGGAAGTGTGAGCTTCTCTAGTACAAAGTTAAGGTCCCAGGCAGGAGTGGGAGCCCTCCTCGGGGGTCTTAGATTGTTAGTTCCTATCAGGAACTGTTTGACCAGAGGGTGAGAGAAGAGGGGTGGCTCATTATTGTAATGAGCTGAGATGGCAGAGGCATGAATCTTAATAGAATAGAAGGATAGGCCTTTGTGGAGCAGTTCTGCTAGATAATGTAGGATTTGAGGTAAGGTGGGTACGGTTGTGTCATTTCCCTGAGACTGGCTCCAAGAACAGTATCTTTTCTACTTTTTGGAATAGAATTTCCTAGGACTAGGCCCCCTGGCCTCAAGGATGACATCCAGCACCTGTTTGCTGAGGGCTGCTGGTGAAGAATTCATGGAATGAGCCAGGCTGCTAGGTTCAGGGTTTGCAGCTGAGGGTGCAAAATCTGGCCCTCCTGCTGGGACAGCAGGGAAGAGGTCTGATGCAGGTGCCAGGGTGGCACTGCTGTCAGACTGCGTAAAAGTTGGTAACAGTGCTGGCGTGGCCAGTCTGGTGCAATCAAGATTGTCCTTGGCCTGTTCTGCTTGATCTTGAGTAGTACATTCGAGAGGAGGGGCAGAGGGGGAAAGGCATAGATTGTGAGGTTTTCCCATGTAAAGGACAGGGCATCCACTTTCCATGCTTGGATGTGGGGAGTTCTGGTGCAATATTTGCTCAACTGATGGTTCTGGGGGGAAGCAAAGATGTCCACCTCTGGTGTCCCCCACCTGTAGATTAGAAGCTTGAATGAGTTGGGTTCCAGTTTCCACTTGTGTGGGTCCATTAGATTTCTGCTTAAGTCATCTGCCAGTGAATTTTGTTTGCCTGGCAGGAATTGAGCTTGCATGTGCACTTGATTGATCAAGGCTGTGTTCCACAGAGCCATAGTTAACCTGCAGAGTGGGTAAGAATAAGTTCCCCCCTGCTTGTTTATGTACCACATAATTGTAGTGTTGTCTGTCTTTATCAAGAGTTGTCCTGGAAGGATAAGGTATTTGAAGGCTGTCAGTGCATTCTGTACAGCTAACATTTCTTTTTGATTGATATGCAGGTGCATTTGTCTTAAGCTCCATTTGCCTTGAATGCCTTTGCCTGCTATGTGAGCCCCCCATGCATAGTCTGATGCATCTGTTGTCGGGGTTTGGGCGGCGGGGGGGGGGGTTGAGTGAAAGAGAGTCCCTCGTTGTGGTAGCAGGCCTCTGCCCACCAAAGGAACTCTGTCCTTAGGCAAGGAATGATAGGAATCACTGTTTCCAGGTCCTGAGAATGTTGACACCAGAGACTTTTTAAGTACCATTGAAGTTTCCTCATATGCAGTCTTATATATGGAATTAGGAGAATGCATGAGGCCATGAACCCTAGGGCTTGCAGTATTTTTCTTGCAGATAGCTGGGTTTTGTGGCCAGTAGTTTGAAGTAGTTTGTCAAATGAACCTGTTTTTCTGGAGTGAGGAATGCCATCTGGGAAGTTGTGTTCAAACTTGCTCCCAGGAATACAATTTTTTGGCTGGGTACCAGATGTGATTTCATTTCGTTGATGGTATACCCCAGAGAAGTTAGGAGTCTCTTTACAAATGTCAGGTGCTGAAGCAGCAATTCCTGACTGTCCACCTGAATCAGGCAATCATCCAAGTATGGGTAAATTTGAATTTTTCTTTGCCTGCAGTATGCAATGGCTGGAGCCAGGCATTTTCTGAATATCTTGGGCGCAGTAGATAAGCCAAAGGGAAGTGCAGAGAACTGATAGTGCATAGAACCTGCCCTGAAACGTAGATATTTCCTGCAAGATTCCCTTATGGGGATGTGCAGATAAGCTTCCTTTAAGTCTAGGGTGACCAGCCAGGAGTCCTTGGCTAGCATAGGAAGCAGCTGTTGGACAGTAAGCATTTTGAATTTTGGTACCACCAGGAAGGTGTTGAGAATTGACAGATCCAGGATAGGGCGCCAAGAGTTTTCTTTTCTGGGCACCAGAAACAGTCTGGAGTAGAAAATGTGTTCCCTTTGCTCTGTTGGAACAGGTTGAATAGTGCTGATACTGAGAAGAGAAAGTACTTGCTTTTGGGCCTCTGCCCACTGGTTTGGGGGGAGGTGTGGCAATCTGCTTGGGGTTGGCAGTGAGTGGAAATAGAATCTGTATCCCTGGTATACAATGTTTAAGACCCATCGGTCCTGGGTAATGTACTCCCAGTTTTTTGCATGCAGGGCAAGTTTTCCTCCTAGGGGTGCAAGTACTTGGGCATGGCTGGGAAGGATGAAGGACAAGTCACTCTGAACTTTTTCCACAAGAGGGTGGCTTACCACTCCCTGTTTTTGAGGTGGGAGCACTCCACTGTTTAGATCTGTGCATACCCTGAGACTGTAGTCTTGGTAGTCTGCTGCCCCTGGGTTTGGACTGAGAAGGTCTGGGAAGGACTGGAAAGGACCAGTTTTTTTGAAAGCCAATGCCTAATGAATCTAGGTGGCTGAACCTGTAGGAAATCTTTAATAGTTTGCATAGATTTAGCTTTTTCCTCCATCTTTTTAAGACCTTCTTATGCTTTAATGCCAAACAAACATTCTTGGTTTAATGGAGCATCTAGTAATTTTGCTTTGATATGGTCTGGCAAGATTTGTTCCTTCAGCCAAGCATGCCTTCTGAGAACAGACCCAGTGACAGCAGCCCTGCAAGATGCTTCTTAGGCATCAAAACTACACCGCAAAGTATGTTTTTCCAACTTGGTTTGCAGAATGCATTAACTCTTGTAAATCTTTATGTTCTGCACAATCAAGAATCAACATAATTTTTTGTTTAATTAGTTCCATAATATGCTGCTGGAACTTCAACATGTGAAACTGGCAATTTAAAGCACTGACGGCAAGAGTTGAAGAGGTATATACCTTCTTCCCCCATCTGTCTAAAGCCCTAGAATCCCTGTCTGAAATGGTAGGGTTTTTGGCTGTAGTAGCCTTAATGTCTTTAGGTCCCTAGGAAATGGTCTCTGGATCCACAGTGGGATTTTTAAATATAAATTTGTGAGAGTCAGGTACTCTGTAGTACCTGTCAGGCTTTCTAGGAGCTGGTGGCAAAGTATCAGGGGTAAGACTGAATTCCATGAAGACATCATCTACAATTTCCAGAACAGGGGGGATAGCTAGAGGCCTGTGCTGAGGCAAGTTTAAAACTTCCCTGAGTGTCTTTTTGGACTGTGGGTAGTCCTGGCACTCCTAGCATAAATGATCTCTGAGGGTATGCATGGTTTCACCGAAAGAAAAGTCCTATGGGGGGAGGCAGAGGGGATGGAATCCTTTGCATCTGAATCCTCATAGGTAGATAAGGGTATGTCCTGGTAATCTGAGGGGTCAGAGTCATCGAACTCATGATCTGTGGAATCAGAAGGAAAATCAATTCTTTGTCTTTTAGAGGGGGAAGGCTGGCTTCCCCTAATTAAAGTAATAAGGTCTTCAGCCATTCTAAGCATTTGTTTTGTGGCATGGGAGCTTGAGAATGCCCTTTGGTCGTCGGTTTCCTAGGCGTAGTGCGAATTCTGGACCTGAGAAATTTGGTAGTTTTATTCAGAAACAAAGTAGTCGGTTTAATACAAACATCGGAAGGTCTGAATACACCCTCAGAAGCCGGTGCCTGCACAGCGGCTCCTGACCCATCCAAGGAAGAGACATCCGCAGGTTCCATAGTCAAAGAAGCATCTCATGGCATACCAGACTCCGAATGGGTCTCAGTAGAGGCCTGCAAATCTGTAGAAGTGAGTATCAGGGGCTGCAAAAGCGCCTCACTGAGTACCGGTGGACTGGCGACTAGCTTAATGGAAGTGTTGTTGGCAGTTTTGGACCTGTGCGGTCTGTCGCTGTCTTTATCCTTATATTTTTTCGGAAGATCGGTAGTCGGATGGCTTATTGAAGCCATTTTGGAGTATGGAGAATGAGACCGAAAGAATTTAGTGACAAAGAGAGCCCGGCGACAAATAGTTTGGGCATTGAACAGGGCACAAAACTGACAGCGAGGAATGTGGTGGTCTGGGCCTAAACAGGTGACACAATAAGAATGAAAATCTCTGTGAGGTATTTGCTTTCCACAGGCAAGACAATTATTAAATTTTTCTGACATCGGTTAGAGCAAGAAAAAAGGACCCCCAACAGGGTACTTAGCTTTAGAAGACTTCAGGTCTGAAACTCAAAAAAACCCCCAAAAATTTCAGGAGATGGCACTTGCGAACTGCTTCTGCTTCAGGCACCGCATGGCAAGAAAGACTGATGTAATGGCGTCGGCTGCATGTTTTATACCCCTGATGACCTGAAGTCATGGAAGAAGAGACAGCATCCAACAGAGAAATCCCAAGACTCTGGAATAACGAAAATTTCAGGTAGTGGCTGACTGTGACTTGCGAGCTGTTTCTGCTTCGGCCTCCGCTCGGCAAGAAAAGCTGATGTAATGGCTTCGGCTACATGTTTTATACCCCTGATGACCTGATGTCATGGAAGAGATGATAGCATCTGACGCAGAAATCCCAAGACTTTGGTATTCGGACCGACTGAGGGCTACCTGCAGGCAGATAACCCAAGTGTGATGACTGCAACAGTGAAACACAAAGAACATCAAGCTTGAAAACTACAGTTCCTTCCTATTTGTTACCTAAGCTTCTGTATGCATCCAAAACAGGCAAATCTGTAGCCCAGCTACCGAAAAGACAAAATCACTGAACTTCACTTCAGAAGGTTTAATAATTGTAGTTAATTAACCAGCTTAAATTCACTCAATAGAAAATGGGCCACAAAGCACTAAACAAGCCTCAAAAATATTCAGCTTTGAACAAAGATACACACCACCAAGATCTCCATGGTCCAAAAATATGCACCTAGCTTGCATCTCGAAATCTAGCATCTTAAATGGGACTGGAATACGGTCCCTCTCAACATCAGTCAACTTAAAATCAACTCCAAAGTCAACTTACTTTTAAACTTACCTTGAAATCATCATTACTTAATTCCACAGTTTGTAACTGTTCTACCATCCCTCCCACACTACCAGCCATAAATACAGGAACGATCCCCCTCCCCTTTCCATCCCAACCAACACAGCCAAATATTCCACCTCAATTTCAATCACAGTCAAAGTCAAACACTTTCAGGTTTTACCATAACAAGCAATCTACCACCAAATGGTGACTCATTTTCATTCTCTTTTAAGTTCTTCCTACACTATAACTTACTCTGAGTCACTAACTTACATTATAACACCTTTACACACTGAAATGCTAACTAGTTTAACCTTCAGTAATTTCCATCAATTTGTCATAAGCTTTTCTACCCTGCCCCACCCCCCATCATAATTCGCCATTTTAACTCTAATCTATTCCAGGCCACTAAACTTGTACTATATAACCTCTGAATTGATTATGCTTTTTCATTCCTCTGCTTTATAATCCCTCTTTCCCTACTTAACCTCTCTCCTTACGTCCACTATACCATTAGCAAAATTTATATATATCTTATTCCTGAAAATGTTATTATATTCTTATAAATTTTATATTTATCTACTTTCTCTTACTATGTTTATTGCTATTTATGTTTTATTTAATAGTTTAATTAAATCATGTAGTTGTTTTCTTCACCGATGAGTTGTCCTGTTAGATTTTAATGTAAATGTTTCCTTCTGTAATAGTATTTTATATAATGGAGCTTTTGTCCTAGGGCATTCACTGACAAGGGGCCTTGCATGATCCAGCTGGTCTTTGCCAGTAAAGAAAGATAACTAAATAAATAAATAAATAGACTGAAGGAGCAAAGTAAGTACAAAGGCAGATCAGTGTGGCTCAGGAAAGTAAAAGAGGGAGAACAAATACAAAGAAATAAATGTAGACAGGAGTATAAAAAAGTACAAAATGAGTGCCAGAAGTGGTAAGAAGTGGTTTCCCTAAAAAAGTCCTGAGTGTCTCATTAAAAAACTAGTTAACTGCAACTAGCTGCCAAGTCAATTCATCCACAAATATACATATTTAATGTTTTTTGAAGAGGACAAGCTTACCGACACACTAATCCACTAAGTTGCAGCTTGGCTTTCTTTGTGGTAACTTCTACCTCTGTAAAATCTTAGAAAATGTATAAATATAACTACTGTTTGTGTATAAATGTAAATAGAAATTTAACTACTCTCTGTTTAAGTGGAACTAAGTACAATGCAATGTAAACAAATGGAACTTTTCTCTCCGAGCCTCCCCTGAAAATGAATATTACCCAGTTGGACTTTCCCAGTAAATAAAGATAGATAATTAGATAAAAAAAAAATGAAGAAACTTTGCAGTATGGAGGGTGTGATGGCCACTTCCTGAATTATGTTATGCACTTAGTTCACTTAATAAAAATAGAACTGTAAAATATAAATGTAAAATACATGCTACAAAATAATCAAATAGAAAATAGTAGGTAGTCCACAGTTGAGTTAAAAATGGAATATCCTTTACTGAGACACACAAACCAGCCATCTTAGTTGAGTATAATGAAAAGCATCAAAACATTCCTTATGTATATATAATCAGGTTATTTGGAACAAGGGAGTGGTTACAGAGGGTGGTTCTGTTAAGAACAATAAAAGCATTAAAATTATTCCTTTAGCCAAGTCCCCCTTCCTCCTTAATACCATAGTGTAAACAGAGACAGTGTTACAACTGATACAGAAAAGCTAAAGAAAAATTGCAGTCTAAGACCAGTTTATTAACACTGTATCGGCAAACCAACAAATCCAAAACTTTATTAATTAAGAAACTAATTAAAAAAAATGACTAACAAAAAAATCTAACACTAGACATCTACCAGAATAAATATTAATAAATATACAACTTTTAACAAAGATCAATACTTCATCAGGTCTGTGTGTCAGAAACAAATCATAAAATGAATGAATGTGTATAGATCTTCTTTCGGCTGCTATTTTATTACTATTTTACAGTTTGATTTTTATTAAGTCAACTAAGTGCATAACATAATTCAGGAAGTGACCATCACACCCTCCACACTGCAGAGTTTCTTCTTGGTTTGTTTTGGACCCCAGTATAGGTTGCTTACAGGGTTTTTCTTAGACTTTGAGGGATACCGTGGATTTCTCTTTTTATAATTAGATAAACAAATAGATAAATAAATAAGTGAACTTGAGGGGTAAACAACTGGGAGGAGAGAAAACACACAGAAAAGACAATATCATTTAAGACTCATTTAGCAAAGAAAATATATGTGATGTATTGTGTTTAAGTGAAAAAAATGTTAAAATGGTTTATTTTCTTGTCTGTTAATGTTTGTTTGCCTATGTCTTAAGTGATAATTTAATAAAGGTGTTTAAAAAATATTCCATGGGATGCTATAAGAAAGATCTAAGCAAGCCAAGAGATGTATTTGGCAGAAATTTTAAACTTTAATCTTTATTAATTTAAACTCTTAAACTAAGCACCTAACAAACATTTGTGAGTGTTGAAAGATGGTTTGTGATGCAATGTTTGTTTTACATTAGAGTGTGATGGAGTAATGGGATGGTAGTGGTGGGAGTAAGAAAAGGTCTGAGAATGCAGTTCAAGACCACATGACCTCAAAAATTTGTTAAGTATTAGGTTCATAGGTTCATAAGTGTGTACTAGGCTAATGGCCCTAGAGCCTTTACAAGCCTAGTCCCAAAACATTGCCCAGGCACCATGCCAGCTGATGTTAGTTCACAGTGCCCCTATCCAGTAGGGCAACTGGAAGGATACCTGGAGTGAACTTTCTATTACCCATCCACTCGTCAAGATTTCTCTTGAAGAGGGCCAGTGAGGTGCTCTGCTTGACATGAATGGGAATCTTATTCCAGAGTATGGGCAGTCTTTGGGAGATGAACCTGTCCCTCCAGCATGTTCTGTTAATTGCGGTAATGAGGTTGTGACCTCTGGAGTGTGTGGCATGGGGGGATTGGGATTTCTTTAGGTGTAGCATTTCAAGTAGGGCTTGGTCGGATATGGCTTTGTAAGTCAAGCAGAGAACACCTCTAAGCAGATGGTAAGAGACTGAGAACAGCTGAAGTTTCTTGAGTCTGTCCATGTAGGACATCTGTTTAAGGCATAGCATCCTTTTTGTGAGGTACTTTTGTGGGCTTTCCAGCTGTTGTAGGTGTCTAGTCAGGAACATGCCAAACGGGGCATTATATTCGATGAGTGGTCTAATGAGGGATGAGTAGAGAGGGATGATGACCTCTTTCTTCCTGGATGCAAAATTTTGGTTATAAAATGTGCCATGTAGAAGGACTTTCCAACCACAGTGGCAATGTGGTGGTCGAAAGTGAAGTGGCTGTCGACCTGTGTGCCCAGATCTCTTATGGACCCTTCAGTGTTCAGTGGACTCCCATCAAAGTGGTAATTCATGGGAACTGAGTTTTTTCCAAAGGGGATGATAATGCAATTTTTGTGTTAAGCTTCAGGTCATGGTTCAAACACCAGTCATTGGTCTCAGAGAGGCCCTTTTGTAGGATGTCTGCATCACTTGGGGAGTTGATAATGACTCCTAGCTTGCAGTCATCAGTGAACTTCGTCAGCCAAAGTCCTTCTGTGTTGGTCTGGACTTCTGAGAAGTAGATGCCAAACAGGAGAATATCCAGGACAGAGCCCTGTGAGACTCCACTTGTGACTGGTTGACAGTCTGACTTGGAATCTGCAACTTTCACTCTGTGGGTCCTGTCTGTGAGCCAATTTGCAACCCACCTAGTAATGTAAGGATTGATGCCTAGTTTGGTGAGTTTATCAATGATACCTGAGTGTGGAATGGTATCAAAGGCCTTGGCCAGGTCGAGGAAGGGTGTATGCACTGCCTTACTCTTATCCACAGCCTTGGTGACTGCCTCGAAGAAGTCAACAAGGTTCAGCAGGCAGAATCACCCCTTGACAAAGCCAAACTGTGTGGGGTCAAGAGTTTGGAGATTGCCTATATCTTTGTTAAGCAGGTCCATGAGGATGAACTCCACAGCTTTGCATACCAGACTCATGAGGCTAATGGGGTGATAGTTCCCAGGGTCTGTAGTTGCTCCCCCTATTTGGAGTGGAATGACTGTAGCAGTACGCCATTTGTTGGGGACATAGCCTGAGGTCAGACTGTGATTGGACAGGGCACACAGATGTGGTGCCAGTTCATTTTGTAGCTCATGTAGGACACAGCCAGGGATATTATCAGGTCCCATGGACACTGTATTCTTGGCTTTGGACAATGCAGCTTTTGCCTGTGCTGCAGAAATGGTGGTTATCAGGCTTTCTTCTGGTACTGTGATAGGACCCTTGTGGGGAGAGGGGTAAAGATGGCACTGAATCTGTCAGCCAGTATGTTGGCCATATCTGTTGGCTCAGTATAGGAGGTGCCATTGTGCAATAACTCAGAACAAATCTAGGTATTGCCTTTGAGGTTTTTGATATATCTACAGAAGGCTTTGTGGTTGCTTTTGATGTCAGCCACAATTTTGCCTTCGTAGCTGGCTTTAGAGGATTTGATAAGGGATCTCAGCTTTTCATTGAGACAGATAAGGGAGGTTTTCAGTCTTGTAACTTCATTTTTTTCTGCAACAGTTTCATCCTTCTGTTGTAGAGTTTATTTATTGCTGGGGTGAACCAGATTGGCTTCCTTTTTTGGAGGAGAGCATCTTAGTTCTGTTTGGTATGGGAAGGTCCATGCATTTGTGTACATGCTCCTACAGTGCACTGGTGTATGATTCAGAAGTCATGCATCTATTTTCCATTAGCATGGGTGCCAGGAAGTTAGCCACCTCTGTTTTTAGGAGCCCAAAGTCGGCTTTAGAGAAGTTTTTCAGGGTGGTCACCTTAGCGGGGGGTGTAGGGGAGATGGAGATTTCCATGGTGATCAGTTTGTGGTCAGATTTAACCAGGGAGGAATTGACTATAGGTGTGGAGCAACAGTCTCTCATGTTGCTGATAACCAGGTGGAGGATGTTGCTTCCTCTAGTGGGGGTCAGAATGAGCTGGTTCAGGGCACTGGAACTGATAAATTCCAGAAAGCGTTGGGCCTGTATATTGGTATTTGAATAGTTTTCCCAGTTGATTAAAGGGTAGTTGAAGTCACCCATTATGACAGTATTGGGTTGGACCTTGATAGATTACAGGGTGCTTAGAAACTTGGAGTGAGAGTCTAGGGATATGTTTGGGGTTCTGTAGCAGGCTATGACTTGTATCACCATCTTACCCAGTGTTAGTTACGCCACAGGTATCTCGGATGCATTATGCTGGGCCACCAGCCTAGAGGTGTGCATATTGTTCTGTGACAGTCATTTTGAGGGGTGTACTAACATGAATGTAATAAAAAATAAGATCATTGGGAACCAACATTCAATAGTATTGTTTTCACTGTTTGTCAATCATTATTTTGTAGAACTCAAAGGTAGAAGTAATAGTGAATTGAATATATCAAATTATGTACACGTTTTCACTATCATTTGGTACACTGTTAAGTTGTGAAATAACATACAACAAAATCTTAGTTTTTGACAAACACTATTTTGCAATGTGTGATAATCACAAGGTGTAATCAGACATAAACAAGAGGGATACTTCACTTTTTAACCATTTGTGAATATTGTTTTGTGGACTCTACAACCAACATGCTAGACCATGATCTTGACTGCTTGACAAGCAGTATTTGTGATATGACAATGACAATTTATACGCTAGTGGAATATTTCACTTCATTCTTCATGCTTCCAGATATCATTTGGTGTACAACATAGTCTGGATCCCTTGATAAGTGATATTCTGTGATACCTGCCATGAGAGATAGTACAGTACATGACTCAGAGGGTATAGCAATTGAACTGTGCTAATATACTTGTTAAAAAGACAAACAACCCATGCACGTCTGCGTATACCCCTTAAACTAAGCCTACCATTTCAAAACTTGTCAGATACATGTGGGAAGCATAGCTAGGCCCCATGGGATTGTTAGCCTAGTAATCACCTATGAACCAAAGACAACAACATCGTCTTGACTGTGTGACAGGTGAGGAGTAAAATAGCATGTATGAGCTGTCTTAACTGAACAGACATAAAGTAATGATAGCACTCACAGTTAGACAGCAGATGATAGTAATAATGTATTTGATGAACTCAATGTGCAATATCCAACAGAGTTCTGCTTCTGTGTCACTAAAGTGCCAAGCTCTTCAGTATAACACTTTCTCTTATAGTGCACAAACTACAGGGAATAACCACACTGTGAATGGGATTTACATGATGAATATATAACAAAGTACAGTTGTGTAAAATCTTACTGTAACAGTAGATGTCCTTCCCTTAACTATTGCAGTACTCTTATTTGAAATTCCTTACCTAGCGCAGCCCAATGTCCAGTCAGTATACCAAAGCCTTAGGTTGCAAGCCATACATCACACATGTGCTCCTCGCATAGTGTAGAGCATAAAGGTGATGTCTGACTGCACCATCCTCAGAACAGAAAGCCCCAGTAGGAACACCAGTCCAAGGAAAACCAAGAGGTAACCAGTGCATCCAGAAGAGATGTACCTGGGGAGGATGGGGGGGTGGTAATACTGCAACAGTGAAGGAAAGGACATCTACCATTATTGTAAGATTTTACACAACTGTACTATGTCCTTCTGTTTCACTGTTGCGGTATTCTTTACATTAGGGAGAGTGCCAAAACTCAGAAATAACTTGGGAGGAAGGACCAGCACAGCCCTTTAGGAAACCACAAGGGATGGCCCTAGCAAAACCAGCTCTAGCTCTGGAGATTCCATCCAACTTGTAGTGCTTGGTAAATGTATGCACAGAAGTCCAGGTAGCTGCCTGAAGAATAGAGTTAGTATTCAAACCCTTGAAAAAAGCAGAAAAAGCCACAGCTCTAGTAGAGTGAGCCTTAACAGAATAAGGAAGGCTCTTACCATGAAAGGAATAACAAAAAGAAATAGTTTTTGAGATCCAAGAAGAAATAGTTTGCTTGGATACAGCTAATCCTGGGGACCTGGGATGAAAAGAACAAACAGCTGATCAGATTTTCTAATAGACTTAATTTACCCAAATAAAATCTGAGTTGTCTATGCACATCCCAAGCATGCACCACCCTCTCAATGGCAGACTGCAGAGAGGGGAAAAAGTAGGCAAATGAATAGATGGATTAAGAGGCAACTCATTAACTTCCTTGGGCATAAAAAAAGGATTAGTACACAAGGACTCCCTGTCTTTATGAAACACCAAAAGAAACGGGAAAAGCCATTAGGGCTTGAAGCTCAGACACCCATCTGGCAGAAGTAAGGGCCAACAAAAGAATGGTCTTCCAGGAGCAATGTTGCAAGGAAGCTGAAGAAGCAGGCTCAAAAAGAGCCTGACTCAATTTTTCCAAAACAAAATTAAGATCCCAGTGAAGAGGAACAGGCTTTCTGGGAGGTCTAATATGAAGGATGCCTTTAAGGAATTGTTTAGCTTAAATCTAGACGTTAAAGAAGGAGATAAAGGCAGACATGCAGAGGCAACTGATAAGTGGGCCTTAACAGAAGAATAAGCCAACCCAGCATTGAGCAACTCACAAATAAGAAAGAACTAAAGGAACATCCACAGAAAGTGGATCCAGTTTATGAGAGACAACAAACAGAAAACCTCTTCCATTTGGATAAGTAGGATTTCCTGGTATTGTTTTGCCTGGCCTCCTGCAGGACCTGAAGCACATCCTCAGAAAAAAAGGTGTCTATGTGGAATCAAAATCCTATTACCCACAGTGTCAGGTGAAAAGTGGGCAGGTGGAGATGGATTAGAGATCCCTTTTCTTGTGCAAGTAGGTCCACCCTTAGCCAAAAGGGAGTTACCAACAAGATTTTTTGAGCGTCCTGTTAAATTTTTAACAGGACTTTTAGAATGAGAGACAGGGGAGGGAAGGTGTAAAGAAACATCCCCTTCCAAGAAAAAAAGAGGGCATCCACCTTTCACACCAGAGGACCTGTGACTCTGGCACAAAAACAGAGGAAGTTGTCTGTTCAGAGGGGAGGCAAATAGATCTATTTGAGGAGTACCCCACTGGTGGACAGTGTCCAAAAACACATCTTTGTGAAGCATCCATTCATGGGATTGATTTAAAGATCTTCTCAGAGTGTCTGCCACAATGTTTTGACCTGAAGGAATGTAAACTACCTGAAGATTCACTCAACACTAGGAGTGCCACCCGGTAAAGTAAGATCTTGTCCCCCCTCACCACCCGTTTTTTTATTTACCACATTGCTGTGGTATTGTCTGTAAACACCTTGAGAGGTCTTGAGGAAAAAAAAGAGGATGAAAAGCCTGAAGAGCCAGCAGAAGGGTTCTCATATATTTGACACTGATGTGCTCCTTCTGTTGAAGAGGAAACCAGACACTCTGCACCTTTAGGGAGCTAAAAGCTGCTCCCCACCCCATGTCTGAAGTGTCTGTGAACAGTTCCTGAGAGGGAAGAGAGGCATGAAAAGGGAGCCCTGGGTTTACAGACAACTGCTGGATCCACCAGTGAAATTCCTTCTTGAGATAAGATAGAAGAACTACAAACTCTAGAAGATATGCATGTTGAAGCCAAACTGACTTCAGGGACCACTGAAACTTTATCATGTCGAGTTTGGCCAGAGGGAGCATAGGGCTGGTGGATGCCAAGAAACCCAGAGCTCTCAGAAAATCTCTGGCTGTAACGGAGGCCAGACAGAGAAGAGTTTGAAAGAAGGAAATGAGAGTTAAGGCTTTGGGAGGAGGTAGGGATGCCAACATAGGCACAGTCTGTATCCTGCAACCCAGAAAAACATGGTCCTGAGAAGGAGTCATAGAAGACATCTTGAAGTTTATTGTAAGCCACAGGCTCTGAAGAAGAGGGATGGAAAAATGGAGATTTTGAAACAGGATCTCTGGAGAGGATGCCTGAAACAGCAGGTTGTTCAAGTAGGGAAACACTTGGCCCCCCTGAAGCCTGCAAAAAGCAATGACAGGAGTGAGGCATTTGGTGAATACCTTTGGGGCAGTAGAAAGGCCAAAGGGCAAAGCAGAGAACTGAAAATGCCTGGGAGCAACAGATAAATACAAAAACGTCCTGAAAAGGGGATGGATCAGAATATGGAGATAAGCATTCTTATGATTCAGAGACACCATGTAAGCCTGAATAAGCAAAAGAGAGTCTGAAGGGAAACATCTGAAAACTTGGCACCTTCAGAAAAGGTTCATAGGTTAGTGCTAGGCTAACTGCCGTTGTGAGTCATTTGAAGCCTAGCTATTTCCCCCATGTGAGAATCAAACCCTGTACCTTGTCTTTATAGGGTAAACACCTTAACCATTATGCCACCCCTCCCTAAAAGTGTTTAGATGAGACAGGAATAGAATTGGTCTCCTAGTAGTCTGTTTTCTGAGAAACATCTTGGAGTAAAATCCCATCCCCCTTTGGTACACAGTCACCTCTTGAAAAGTGCCCTGAGTCAAAAGGTCTCAAAGCACCTCTAGGAAAAAAGGGAGTTGTAACCGAGGAGGCTGAAGAATGTCCATAAAAGGGGGAAGGGATTTCCACACCATGAAATACCCTTGGTGAATAATAGACAGAATCAATGAATTCTGAGTAATCTGTAGCCAAATACGAAGAGAGAGAGGTGAAGAAAAAGAGGAACATGGCAGGGAAGAAACAGACAGTCAGATAGCACCTAATTTATCTGGAAAGGGAGACTTCTGAGTCCCTGAAGTCTGAGTAGCTTTGGTAGGAGAAACCTGCTTGCTACCTTTTTTGCCCTTAGGAAGACAGCAAGATTACTTATGAACAAAGGCTGGCTTATTGGGTATTTATCTGAAATTTAGGAACAGGAGAAACAAACACATGTTTGAGTTCCTGTAAAGCCTTCCCCTTATCCTGAAAGGAGTTAAACAAATCAGCAGCTTCCCCAAACAAGTGTTTATTATCAAGAGTGGCATCCATCAACTTAGCCTTAATATCATCAAGCAATAGCTAAAGCCGAAGCCAAGAATATCTCTTCATCACTGACCCGAAAGCAGCAGCCCTAGAGGAAGCATCTGCTGCATCATAACTGCACTTGATGGAATGGTGAACCACCTGGGAGGAAGTCCCTAACAGGGAAACAGCAGATGTTCTACCCTCAGAATCTGGAAGATCAGAAATAATGTGACAAGTCTGGGATAGGACAGCCAACAAATACCTGGACATATGGGTCTGATAATTAACAGCCCTAAAAGCCATAAGTAGCTGAGGTATAAACCTTCTTACCTAGCCTTTCCATGGTTCTGCTGTCTTTATCAAAAGCCAGTAACTTGCGTGAAGGAAGTAATTTAGAGGGCTTGTCAGAAGCTACAGACACCACTAAGAGGTCAGCAGCAGGACACGTACAAAAACTTACAGTCCTCAGGCACCTTATAAGCTTTAGAGGCATTGGACAATGCATCCAACAAATCAGCCAAAACAGCAGAAGGTTTAGGAGATTCCATCTGCAGCAGCTCATTGTATCTCTTATGGATCTCAGAGACCCAAGGACAATCCCATTTAAAAAAGACTCCATAATCCTGGAGATTGTGTCCCCAAAAGAAATCTCTTCAAAGGGAGTATCAGGACTGGTAGAGTCCTCTTCCTCTGACCCATAGTCCAAAGGAGAAGGAATATGGGAAGAGTAAGGAAGGGATTCCTGACTAGAATTCAACTCCTTCTCAGAGAAATCTTGTTCCCTAGGTCTTTTAAGTGCAATAGAGGACAACGGGGGAGCTGGAACAGAAATACCCTGAGGAGGTTTTAATGCCACCAGAGCATTAAACAAACCCCGAAAGTCTGCCACTCACTCTGTGGATTCTTAGGGGCAGGCGAAACATGTTTAGTTTTTTGTAAATGTTAATCGGTGGTTGCTCAGAACGGGCGCCAAGCAGGCATAGACAATATATGAAATAAGTCTATTCAGACCAAGTAGTTCAGCAAGAAACTTGTTGTTCAAATAGGGTTCAACAAGAAACTTGTTGTTCAATAGAGTTCAGCAAGAAAGTTGTTGTTCAAATTGCTGAACTACTTGGATTGATTCCTAGAATATAGGCACTATTGCAGCCAAATCCATTGGTGAAGATGGAAAAATCCTGTCTACAGCCAGGCAGTTTATGTTTCATTATCAGTTTGGCCATCTATTGGTACTAGCATGGGGAGAATGAGGGGGCTGAATCCACTCATCTCTCTCAAGGGGAGGGGTGTGGTGCTAGTCATTTCCCAAGTGGAGACTGGAGAAATGTGCACAAGTGCATGGTTTGGCGAGTCAGCATTGTCTTCAGGGAAGGCTGCTTGCATAAGTGAGCAGCAATCCATCACTACATCCACTGCATGTTTTGTAGTTTCAGCACCTGCATGGCATGTGCAGAGAGTTACAACCTGAGCAAAAGTCCCAGTCTACTGCGAATGACAGCAAAGATCGCAGGACCAGTCTCTTGCCCCAGTGGATCTTTGATAGAGATGCATTTATAGTCTATCACTTTAAAATGCACCAAAGTGCATTGCTAGCATGCTTACTTTGCATGTTTTTCTGACATCATTTGGTGTAGTTATGTTCACAGAAAAACAGCACACACCATTTCAAATGATTGCACTATGTGTAAAACAGACCAGACAGAGACAAGAAACTAATTAGTGGAGCTGAGTGATTATGTGGAAGCAGCACACAAAACACATGATATATGCCAATATGTGCCAAACACAGAGTAGTTTTAAGGGCTGCTTTTCATATCTTTACTGAATGTGCTTTCCTACCTGGAAGATCTTTCAAATTTAGAAGCAGGAAGAAAGTACTATTGTGTAAGTAAACTCACCATAACAGCAGATGTTCACTGTTGCAGTGGCCTAACTTATATGGATCCTTCTCATTGTGACCATCTAGCTTTTCAAAGTGTCAGGGTGCCTTCCAAATGCTCCAGCTGTCAACAGTTTGAGAGAAGCCCCATATAATGACAGTTGGAGAACAAATTATCTCAAAACATTTTTTGCCTATGAAGGGAGGCAAGAACCCTGAAAGAACAGTAATAGAAAATAATTCAATAGTAAAAAATTATACAAAAGAGTGTACACATCCTCATTCTGGCAAAACAAAAGAAAAATAGCCAAAATAAGAGGGCTAGGGAAAGTGGAGAGGCTACTGCAACAGTAATCTTTTAGAACATCTGCTTTACTATTGCTGCAGTGGTCTAAGCTATTTTGGTAGATTTCTAATGGTCGCCTCACAGTAAGAGGTTCTCCCGTTCAAATCTTGGCTGGAGCGCCTTCTGTGTGGAGTCTGCATGTCCTCCCCATGGTCAAGTAATGTCTAAAGAAATGCAGGTAGGTGCGTGTGTGAACGGGTGTTCTTTCTTTGAAGGTTGGATATCGGGCTGGCAACTCGGCACCGTAAAAATCCACTGCCAATCATAAGCAGACCGGAGTTCCACTGTGGCGACCCCTAACCGGGAAAAGCCAAAAGAAGAAAACTCAAAAAAAAATGAAGGCCAATAATTTCAGACTGAAAAATCCCCTGGAGGATAGAAATAGTGAAGCCTGTTCTGTACATTGCAAACATGTCCAGTTTGTAAAAGTATGTACAGAGGACCAACTTGCTGCCTCTAGAATACTTCTAGAGTTCACCACTTTCCAGAAAGGCACTAAAGAATTCAAAAGCCTTTGTGGACTGTAAGTGGGTTGTTATGGTGAATACAACAAAACACAATGGCATAAGACAACCACCTGTAAGTAGTCTACTTTGACAGTGGTTATCCATTCATCTTACCTTCACAGGAGACAAATGGCTGATCAGCTTTCCTGAAAGCCTGGTTCTTGTCTAGGTAGTATTTAGGTGCCTGTGGGTATCTAGTGTGTGATGAACCTTTTTCTCCCTTATTCTTTGGTTTAAGAAAGAAGAGAGAGAGAGAGAGAGAGAGATGAATAGTCTGGCTTAAAGTAAATGTTGAGACTACATTAGGCATAAAAGAAGAGTGAGTTTTGAAAGAAACCCAGCCCTTATGAAAATGTTAACTCAGCATCAGCACTTGTAATTCAGATACTTTCCTAACAGATGTCAGAAAAAAAAAACAAATAAAGTATTCTTCCGCATTAAAAACCTCAGTTCACCCAAATGAGCTGGTTCAAACTGAGAACAAGTGAGTTTTCCAAGTACAAAGTTTAGAACCCAAGGAATAACCATCTGTTTCCTAGGTGGACGGATATGCAAACACCCCATTCAAAACCTGTTTAACTTGAGTTTGGTTAGAAAGTGGGTGGGGAATCAAAGGGTGTACAAGCAGAAATAGCTAACAAATGTCCCTTGATAGAGGAATAAGATAAACTAAAGGACAATAACTCTCACAATCAGGAACCAGAGACAGCTGGCCTGATGAGGAACCTGATTCCTACACTAGCTCCAACTAGAAAAATGTTTCCACTTGGTGCCTAACAAGTATCAAAACTCTGTTATCCAGGAAGGTAGTTGAAGAGGTTTCAGACTGGGTTGTATCAAACAAGCTTTGTCTCATGTGGGTAAATTCAGTCTGTGGAAAAGTCTGTGGTAATTTCCCTTAGCCAGACTGAAAAGAAAGGAGAACCACTGTTGCCTGGGCCAAATGGAAGTCACTACCACAATTTATGGAGATTCCTTCTAAATCTTCAGAAGAACCATGGATTTAGTGAAAAGGGTAGAGAGGCATAGAGGACCATTCCCATCCAAGGAAATAACAAAACATTTGTTTTCCTAGCCTGTTTGCAAGTCTTGGAGCAGAATTCTCTTTGTTGTCTGTTCTGAAAGGAGGCAACTGTATGTATGCAAGGTAATCCTCACATCTGGAGCAATTTGAGGAAGACCAGGGATGAACCTTCGATTCATGGGGGGGGGCTCTGTCCTGGTCCTGCTGAGATTATCTGCAATTACGTTTTGGTCTGACAGAATGCATGAAGCCTGAAAAGTCAAACTGAGCTAAGCTGCTATCTCTCACACTATCAGGCCTGTAAAGAGGAAAATATCTGGAACATCCTTGTTTTTTTATGTATCACATTACAGTGGTGTAGCCTGTGTAAATTTGTAGAAGTACTAATGATCAGAGACGATTTAAGGCTTTCAAAGCATTTATGACATTTATGTGCTTCTGGTGCTTCTGTCTTGAGAATTCTGTAGAGTTTGCACTTCTACCCCATTGGTAACCACCACCAGTGCCATGTCTGACACACCTGTAGTAACAGACTGTAGGGGTCACCAGGGAGAATGGGAGACCTAGATTGAAAGTGATCTGGGGTACCCACCATAGAATCTCCCTCTACAAATCCCAGCACCGGGATCTAATAGGACAAAGGATGTAGATCCTGAATCCAAACAGATTCAAGATACCATTGTATTTTCCTCATGGGGAGCCTGGCCATTGGAAACATGAGAATCATCAATGCCATGCACATCACAATCCAGAGAAAGTCTCTTGCAGCCATGTGGTTTGATTGGAAAAACTCAGGAATAACTGTTGGAAAAGCTCAACATTGTCTGGGGGAATAAAGGCACTTCCTAGGACGGAATCTAACAGACAATCCAGGAACATACTTCTCAACCTCTTAGAGCAAGAAATCTGGACAAAGCCATAAGTAAAAATGGGACAAAGGCCAAAAATAGGGACAATATTGCTCTTACAAACTTTGAAAGTTGATAGAATAACAGGTTTTGCATTAGTGTGAATTTTGTGAAGGATATGAAGTCTGAAACTGAAATGTCTGTCATTATTTTCGAACTTCAATCTTTAATTATTTATCACTGTTTTGCCAGAAAACCACAATTTTATGGAAAATGGACAAAAAATATGAAGCTAAAATCTGGACAGTCTGTGGAAAATTGTACAGTTGAGAGGTATGCCCAGGAATACAATTCTGTGAGAAGGGATGAAGAGGTGGACTTCTAATAGTTGATTTGAAAACCTATACTGAATAGAAGATTCTGAATACTTGCTGAAGACCCTTAACAGCTTCAAAAGAGACTCCAAAGATTATGCAATCATCCAGGTATGGAAAATATGAATGCCTTGAAGTCTTCAATAAGCAAAGACTGGGGCTAGACATTTTGTTAATACCCTTGATACAGTGGAATGTCTAAAGGGTAAGACAAGAAACTGAAAACCGCAGCCAGACACAGCAAATCTTAAGAAACTCCTGATCTGTTCATCAAAGAGCATGTGACGATAAGCATCTTTTAAATCTAGCCTTACCATGAAAACTAGAGAAGCTACAAGGGAATGAAGGGATATTTTGTACTTCAAAATCTTGACAAAGATTTAGAAAGGAAAACTCCAGTAGTAAAGGCCTTCCAGGATCCTTCCTTTTCTGCTACCAGAAAAATCCCTGAATAAAAGCCTTTGCTTAGGTGGCAAGAAGGCACAGGTTGTATAACTCTCTGTGCTAGCATCTGGTGCAGAATGGGGGAAAGAGAGAGAGTGACTTGGTTCAATGGGCAGGAAGGAATCCCCTGGAAAGAAGAGAGGGATTCCCATCGTATCTCTCAATGAAACTCCAACTCCTGCTGGGATACATTTAAAACTCATCTGTCTGAAACTGTCTGGGGCCACAAAGGGAAATGAAGCCGAAGGAGCCTGAATAGGCAAATAGTCAAGATGATTGAGAGAGCTGGCCTTGATCTTTAGAGGCTTTTCCTTTCTTTTTAGATTCTCCCTGACATTGCTTTTTACATCTTGTTTGATGGCTCCTTGTTGCTTAAATTGCTTACTGAAAAACATGCAGAGTTTAAGAGGAAGAGGAAGGGGAAATTTATATTTGCTTTGAGAAAGGAGGGTTAAAAAATCTGGGTTTCCCCTTTCATCATATTTTTAACACCTCAGCTGCAGAAGAACCAAAAAGAACTACCTTATTTAAGGAAACAATGTAGCACAATGTAGCCTGCCATTTTTTTTACAGTGCTTCATTGTTTCTGGTGGACAACCATATAAGGAACTCAATTCTGACACACTTTTTGGGGGGATTATTCCTCATCTAAGGGAGAATTTAAAACTTCAATCATATCATCTTTAGGAAGGTTCTGAGAATGAAGCCAAGCCATCTCTTGAGGAAGAATTAGCAGCATCAGAAGCAGACTTCAAAACTTAGTAATATGAGAAGCAGATGTTCAAAAGGCATTTAAAGAATTTTTTTTACATAAGAAGAAACATTATCTTCTGCATTTTCCCTAAAGATAAAAGTAAGCACTTTAGCACATGAGCTTGACAGTTCAAAATGCTGAATATTAAAGTATTAGAAAAATACTACATTTTCTTCCTCAAATTACATAACCCTTTCCCATCCTTATTAAATGGAATGTGGTTATCAGCAACAAACTGTTAAGCAGAGGGAGTTTTAGATAATGAAATCACAGCTGGGCCTGCTTTAAAATTAGAAAACAAATGCTTATGACTCTAAGGTACTATGTACAACTTGTCAGACTTCCTAGTGACAGCAGGGCGACTATCAAGTATACTAGAAGTAGTGGGAAAAACATTCTCTATAACAGGCAACACAGAGGAGAAAGCTATAAATTTAAGGCTATCTGTCTGTAACAAATCATAACATATTTTCAGTACCACAGATATTTCATTCTGTTCCCGCTTAAAAAAAAAACTCTTTCATCTTAGATAAAGACCTAAAAAAGGAAAAATATTCAGAAGGAACATCTGAAACCATACTTTCTTCAGAATCAGACTGTTCAGTTTGAGAAGAAGTTTGTAAAGTACAACCATCACCCTATAATGCCTGTTTTTCTGACTGAAAATCCAGGACAGAAAGAAAAGGACCCGTTTTTCTTTAATTGCCTCAAAAAACAGAAGGCAAGCTAAAAAACACTAAATAGATCCTTAGTAAATCCCAGTAAATCTTCTCTTTCCATTGAAACAGAAACCAAAGACTGGAAGGTTTCTTTATTATTTTACTTTTCCTGGGAATTCCCATGGACAAAACTAAATTTCAGAAGGCATACAAATCCCAAATGTAGATTCTCTCAACTGGCTAAGTGAAGAACTCTCACCAACCCCTTTCCCTGAGACCAGCAAGAGTGATTCTCCCTTGTCCACCAAGGGCATCCCTTCAGCCATAGTCTTTTGTGGTAGTAATTGCTAAAATAAGGGGAATGGAGGAAAAAGATGGTCAGTCTGAATAACAATAAATGGCCACAGCAGAGTCACCCACAACAGGAGCCAACCTGGTACCTAAAGACCCTCTGACAACCTTCTTCTTGCATAAAGGAGAAGGAAAACCTATGGAGACTGACAGCTGCAGAACAGATAAGCTGAGAAAGACACCTCAAATTTGGATAACAGGTAAGGTATAAAACAATTGGTACTGAAGTAGGTAAACCACTGACAATCCGCTGTAAGCACAGTTTCCTGCCCCAAGCATACACAAATATGAAAAGCCTTTCTAAAATTTTAGTCAAAAACTAAAATGTTCTGCACAAAATGTTTACATAAACATTTACACATAATACTCCCTTAGAAGTGAAGTGGTGATACTAAAATAAATGTTTCTAACAAAACAGCATATTTCAGACAGAAAAAAAACCCACAGGTTTACCTTAGAAATATAGAGTGGAAGGTCTTCACAACAGGGAATTTATCTGCCCAGCCTTGAAGGATCTAATCCCTTGGGGCCTCTTGAAGCAAAAGTCTTCAGTAGCAAAAAATCTCTAAGGTAATTTGTACCCCAAACTGTCTTTATATGGAGCTGTTCTTGAGTTTATGACATTTGGAGCATGTGAAAGATGCCCTTAACTATTGTAAAGCTGGCTAGACAGGCAGGTAGGCTTAGTTTACTACAATCTCATGCTACCTTTGTCAGAATACTTGTCCATTAACAAATGGAAACTGGGATTTTACAAATCAACCATAGATTCTCAGGAAGAAATGAAATGGGAGCAACTTCATTAAAGTGAAACAAATTACCTCACTTATATTAATGACAACATTTTCTTAGCAATGGCACACCAGACTGGAGATATGCTGTGCTGTGTATGGGACAGCAAACAGAGTGCACTGACCATCTGAGCTACTATAGCCGTTTTTGTGTATTAATTCAAACGTACATAGATAGCTGTGCTGTACATAATATAAGGCTATAATCATGGGAAGCCAACATTAACCATTTTCAAATGATCATACTGCTATTTATAGTAAACCAGACAGTGATGGTAAACTACATAACAGCATAAACATGGGGAAGGAACATATATTGTGTTGTAATACACACTGCATGCTATGATCAGGAAGAAGCAACACACAGTATTTTAAATGATTTCAGAAACATGCAGTGCTGAGATCATATTAAATCACCATACAATATTTCCAAATGACTACACTTCCTTGACAATATATAAAAAGGGGCAAGAAACTAACTAGTGGAGTTGCATGATCATGATGAAGCAACACAAAATGCACATGGTGATGCTACCACATGCATGGAGCTGTAAGATTTTGGTTTGCATTTTGTAAACAGGTAGAAGCAACAGTGTTCTTAAATGATCATGGAAAAGAAACATCCTGCACTGCACTACTGCTACTTACCCACACACAGACGCATGCACATATGTACACGCACACACACACACACACACACACACACACACACACACACACACACACATGCGCACATATATGCACGCACGCACACACATGTACACGCACATCTGCACATATATGCACACACACACACACACACACACACACACACACACACACACACACACACACACACACACATGCAGCACACTGCAGGATATGTACGGTCACTACTATTAGCAGAAAAAATTTCCTGGCATCTGCACATCACTTTGATGATTTACTCATATGCATACTGGTATGCTTTACTCTTTGCTGATTTGTATACAGATTTGCTTTGATGTTACCCATTCCTGTTGTGGATCTTAATCTCTGCTTAAGGCCCTCTCCCATTCCCCAGAACTTATACACTACTATTTATCTATCTTTCAGAACCCTAGATGTGGACATTCTCCACTTCAGTGCTAGAAGCTTAAGATCTCCTATAAGTGCAGTTCACTTAATGCTTCCCCCGCAGCTAGTAGTCTGTGTATTGTATACATTGCCCACTAGTGTCATTCTGCTCCATTTTTAGCCTAAAAGTGAACCTGCTGATGATCTCTCCCTTTTTTGCTTCATAATCATCAATCTTTCATCATCAGTCATCAATCTTTTCTTCAGTTCCCTTTATCCTTTCTTAAGCGCTGTCACCCCACTACCCTAATGTGCCTTTGGTCACTTCCATAGGCTCTAAATCCAGATATCACCATACCATGGTCCCTATCCAATACTAACCATGTTTTCATGACACTTGCAATATCTGCACCTTTCTGTGCAAGGACATCACACGGATGATTTTCTGCTTTAATCTAGACTTTTGGTACTCATTACTAAAGTCTTTTAGATGCAGTTCATCTGTTACAAGCATCTTATTAATGGACTTTTATGGCAAGGGTACTGTATTCAATATGAAATCCTGAAAACCTTTAACTAGATGTTGATAAATAATGAAGAAATATTTTAATGTGAACTTAGTTTATACTGTTTGACTGTGAAAACGAAGGCAAGTTCAACTGAATGTGACCAATAGTATCAGATAGCCACAATAGCTGAAGATGGTTGCTATCAGTTTCACTTTTATGACTGGTTTAATACAGCCAGCATCTGTTCTGGTTTCACATGATGCCAACACTTGTTCATGTAGACAGGCAGCATCTGCCAAAACTAAACTGAACCCTATTAGCTGCATTGATGTGTAAAAGCTCATATCTTATAATTTCCTGTTACAGCGATCCTTAGAGAAGAAACATTCTCCCAATACATGTACACCAGCTAATGCATCAATATGTCTGTCCACTAATTTTCCTCTTTCAGCTCTGTAATTGTATAGCCATTTCATGCCACTTTTCTGCATTCTTCTTTTGTTCGTTAATCCCACTATCTTATATCAATCGCTGAGGTCTTTAAATCGTATCAGTTTTTATTATGCTAACTACTGTCCTAACAACACCTCCACATTCTTCAGCTTTGTATATCACCCTTTGCATCCAGTGCTACAATTTTGATTTACTTTTCTTACAGAGTTTTATTTGTAGTCCTCTACTTGCTACTGTATATTCTGATTGCTCTTGTTACTGTTGTTTGCTGGCTATTCCGCCTGTCCTGTCTTCTATGATGCAGTTCCCCAGTCATTTCATCCCACTCTCTGTTTCCTCTATATATTAGAATTAACTAGAATACCACATGGTGGGGTATAACGTGTAGGAAAAAAACATTCTGATTCAGTGTCTTGACAAATTAAGTTGTCATAACAGTTCTAAATAATCATATATTTAACAAACATGAATTTGGCTTTGCATGCTACATTCTATTTTCTTTCAATCGACATAAACCCAGACAACATTGATTTGTATTAGTGAGTGTCACTAACATACAGTATGAAGACTATGAAAGAAACTTCCATAAAAATGAATAAATTAGCACTTTTAAACAAATGTCACATCTTAAATTGTTCTGGATCAAGATATGGCTGTGGAAGACCTACGTTTCTTTAAGCATATAGGATTTTGTTTGAATAAACACTGAAAGTATGAACATATACATTTAAAATACAAAAACACCATTTGCAGTTATTAACCATGCTTTAATAGTTTCTATATAACAATTACAATAAAAAAGTTACTTGGAAGTAGTCAGAACCAACATTTATCTAGTGAGAATTTTTTTTATGAACTGGCCATGTGCAATCTGTTCTGAACAGGTATGAGTTTAAAAAATAATGTTTATCGCTATGAAGCATACTTCAGTACTTCTCATATAGCACCTTCACAAGTTCTGTCTCAAGTAGTGTAAGCAAAATGTTACTGCTAGAGGTGGTAGTAGGAATGTAATCAGCTGCATGGAGCAAAATGCCAATTTTTCGCTTTCTGTACTGTGGCATTTATAAAGCACTTTGCTCACAATGACAAAACTAGAAATCTATCATATTACTCCTGATGAATACCCAGAGAGAGAGAGAGAGAGAGAGAGAGAGAGACAGTTTTTTTTAAGCTAACACTCACATCATTAAGTACCTATAATACACCCCCTTTAGAATGTCTACCTCTTTGGGCTGACCATGTTGTCATACAATATACAGTGTAACACACAAGTAGTTCTAGAATGCTTGCAGTACCTCCTGGGAAGAACCAATCTGCATGCTGAATTATGGGCTCGATTATCCCCACGATCTGTAACGATACTGTTGTCATCATATCCGTGATGTTCCTAGAACAAACCATTCATTCAAATATTTTAGTTAGGCACTAGTTGTGAAGACATGGCTACAAGCAGTAGTATAAATAATACAATATTTTACATTTTAATGTGATATCAGATATCCAGACTAGTGAAGAGTTAAAAACATTTAAGCATGAAAGCGAAAAGGTGCAGATTGACTGACCAAAAAAATTGTGCATTCTATTGCTACCTGCAGAATTCATCTGCCTTCCAAACAATTAGCATACAAAACTCAAGAGAAGAATTTTAACTTTTCTTGAATTAATTTTATATTAAGTGTTTTGTTGTATAAAGTACTCAATAACAGAAAGGAAAACTAATGATTTTATATTACATTTTCAAAACCACTTAAGCTATATCCTAGACACAGGGGTGATGCGGTCACAAGGCTGTTTTACAGAGTTATTAGATGTTTGCAAATCATTTAATTGTAATTATTTAGTGAGCATTTTAGATTCACAAGTCACTGACAATTATACAGGAAAATGATGTGACAGCACATACTTTTTCCTGCTTTTAAATAACAGTGTGACTTTCTACTGCATGAGATATTTCTATCTTATATTTATCATGATGGAAGCAACTGAATTTCTAAATCATTCACATTTATTTATTTTTCTTGCTAAATTGATAAGTAAACTGGCTATATGCTATGACCAGGCAGGAAAATTAAATATAGATATTTATTATAATTAACAAATGATTTATAGCAGATCAGTACATCCTTAAAGAATATTATAAAAATATATCTAACCACATTTATTGACCACCTTCTTTACTTAAGTGATCTCATAATCTATCACAGTTGGTCAATGCCTTTCATATGCCATATTTAAGACAATGGACAACAATTTTTCCAGTTTTTATACATGACTTCATTGTATGCCATTAGAAATAAATATTGTATTATAAATAAATTCTTAACTGAAATCTTTTTTTAATAAAACCTGTTAGCATGTCTGTTAACAAATTTAACAAAGGGGATATGGAATTTGTTTTTATTTACATTTACATGTAACTGGAAAGTTATGTCAAACAGCAATCCAATTAATTCTATATTATGGTTTTCTCATGACAAGAGCTTTAATCTGTTTCTCTGTTTTGGCTCTCTTGACTGATGCTGTGTTTTGACTTGTCTGGCATTCATTTTTAATTACACGTGTTAACACAATACAGTGGTAGCAGCTGAATTGAGTATCTAATGACATACTCCATGGAGGGCATCTGATCAGCTGTCATCACCAGCTGTCATCACCACACTCCAAATTTAGTAAGTGGATGAATAATAACCATTGAGAAAGGGAAACAGGAAAATTAACAAGGGATACTAGATAGAAATACATGAATACTTTTGAACAAATCTAAAGCAACCTACTAATGCCTTTGTCAGGTTTTCTAACATCTGTGTTTCTAGTTAAGCACTGTAGGGATTGCTTATACTCCACTTAGGTTGTGGCTGTGGATAAAAATACAGAAAAATCTCAGCATGCTATATAGCAATAGATCTAAATATGCAAAGACTTCATCATTTTACTTCTCTTGTTAAGAAATAATGATAGAGCTAAAAAAGCAAACATACATCTTGTCATGTGATTCCGTAAATTAATTGTTTGATGTTTAGATTTTTTTTTTTTATTTATTTATGATTTGGTATTTCTGCATTACAATAATCCTAAAGGACCATTTGCAGACATTGCCCCAGTTACAAATGTACAGGTAGCAACAAAGTTGTTTGATAGTATAGTCAATACATTGTATTTACTATGATAATATAAACATTTTCTCAAGATAAAGACAAATAGAGCTATTATTTTAATTGCCACAGAGTTGTATGAAAGAAACAGCACAGTGTATTTATCAATAAAAACAGGGGTAAGACCAATGCAGCTGAGTACAGACGCAATATACTATCCACATGGAAAGCTGATGTTTCAATAGGTAAAGGTAGTAAGTAGGGACAGAGAACTAACTGTAGAGGAGTTGGGAAGAACATCATAATTTGTTTTAGGTCATTTTGTTAGGATTGGTAAAGAGAAATTTGTATGTGACTCTATTATACTGGCAGTGAATTCATTTTCATGTACAGCTGTAGTTGGCGTCAGTGGGTTACAGTGAAATAAGACTTGTTATTATACTGGCAGTAAATTCATTTTCATGTACAGCTGTAGTTGGCGTCAGTGGGTTACAGTGAAATAAGACTTGTTATTATACTGGCAGTGAATTCATTTTCATGTACAGCTGTAGTTGGCGTCAGTGGGTTACAGTGAAATAAGACTTGTTATTATACTGACAGTGAATTCATTTTCATGTACAGCTGTAGTTGGCATCAGTGGGTTACAGTGAAATAAGACTTGTTATTATACTGGCAGTGAATTCATTTTCATGTACAGCTGTAGTTGGCGTCAGTGAGTTACAGTGAAATAAGACTTGCTATTATACTGGCAGTGAATTCATTTTCATGTACAGCTGTAGTTGGCGTCAGTGGGTTACAGTGAAATAAGACTTGTTATTATACTGGCAGTGAATTCATTTTCATGTACAGCTGTAGTTGGCATCAGTGGGTTACAGTGAAATAAGACTTGTTATTATACTGGCAGTAAATTCATTTTCATGTACAGCTGTAGTTGGCATCAGTGGGTTACAGTGAAATAAGACTTGTTATTATACTGGCAGTGAATTCATTTTCATGTACAGCTGTATTTGGCGTCAGTGGGTTACAGTGAAATAAGACTTGTTATTATACTGGCAGTGAATTCATTTTCATGTACAGCTGTAGTTGGCGTCAGTGGGTTACAGTGAAATAAGACTTGTCAGTTAGATTTACTTGATTCTTATTTAAGGCGAAGCACAGGCTATATATTTAGTAAAACTGCGGAACTGTAAAGGTGAGGAAGTTTTATATCTCCCCTAAGGCTACACTTTTTAAAAGTTTCTATAGATAGAAAGATGGAGGGATGCATGGAATGGAGGAGGCATCCCCTTCTGAAAATGCTTATTTTATGATACTTTTAAAGCTGAGATTGGGTGCTGTTAACTTAATACCGTCAGTGTTTTATAGTTTGATATTGTCTAGTTTACAGCTTTTATATATATATATATATATATATATATATATATATTATAGATACATAGATATATGGATCCCTATTACAAACTCCAAAATACGACAATGTCGAACCACAAAATGTTAAGCATAGGACACTGAACAGTGAAAAAGAATGAATCCTGAGAACACTGAGTGCAGAATGCTGAAAACAGCGTATTATTTAAATGTGCAAATGTAATTCTGAAGTGTTCAGCAGAAACTGCTCAGGCACTAGAAAAAAAATGGGAGAATATTCCCCACAGAAACTCCTCAAAGCTGTACCCTACTACTTTGAACATGATACATGCAGTCGACTTGCGGATCCATACATTAATACTGTACTACTTGTTTTTGGCAAGTTCTGATGTTCGGTGTTTTCAGGCTTTATCCTCTTTACTGTTCAACATCGTGGGCTTAACATTTTGTAATTTGACATTGTGATATTTCTGAGTTGTAATACGTATCTTTTTATCTATCTGTATATTTTTTGATATCTGTAGCACAATTTTCCAGCTAAGTAAAACATATTTATTAATACACATACACACACACATATATATATATATATATATATATATATATATATATATATATATATATATAGATATATATATATATAGATATATATATATATATATATATATAGATATATATACATGGATCTCTGTCAGTTCATCAAGCTGTCAGATGATTGAACCACACACTATCAAACTGAGAATAACATAATTTGTAATATTGAAGGTGAGAAGAGAATGGTACTTTTGTTAAATGAGTTTTCAGAACAGCTGGGATCTAGGAATTGGCCCTTTCCACACTGTGGTGTGATTTAGGAGTTGGTATGTGCAATTATCAGTGGATATGGTGTGCAGAGGCTTGCTAATCAGAAAAACAGATATTTTCAGTGATTTTGGTGTTTGATGTTCCAGCTTTAGTTAAGGCTTGCTCAATATTGTGAAGTTCAATCGTTTGGTTATTTGACGAACTGACATAGATCCATCTATCTATATATATGGTTATATAAAAAATATTTTCTCTCATGTCTGTTGGTTTTATGAAGCCAAATATTACATACCTCTTCTACAAATAGCTTTACAAATGGTTTAATGGTGGTAGACTACAATTATTATCACAAAAAGATGTATTTAATTGATTTATTTAGTTTGTTTACCTGGGTAGTACATTGATTACAAAATATAACTTGTGGGCACAGTCACAGGTTAAAGGAGTTCACAAAAAAAAAAGTAATAGAACACATTCACAAACATGGAGTAATTGCAGGATATAGAGAATCCCATAGACAATTGAAACAATACATAATTATTGTTAACAGAGTGGAAAAACAAATGTGAATTAATTTTAGTAGTAAATAACGGGAAAAAGCAGCAGATGAGAACAGAGGGTCAACGTAGAAGTGAGGTAGTCGCAGAGGGTAGGTCAGAAGGGAGTTAATTGACGTGTCCAGTAGAAAAGCACTTGTAGTCAGATTTTTGATGGAAGTGTCTTTTGAGTTCTGGTCTGAAAGTGGGGGAAAAGAAGACTTCATTTAGATGAGGGGAGGGATTGCCACGGTTTGGGTGCAAGAAAAGTGAAGGAATGCTCGAAAAAGTGCAATTTGGTTTGCAGTGCCTAGAGTGAGGTAATTAATTGGGACAGGTTGTAAAAAGTTGTAGGGGGTGTTTTTATTATGGAGCTGAAGTACATTGAAAAGAAGAGACCCTAGGAATAGCTCAACTAGGAGAATGGTAGAATTTGGCTTTGGAGAGTGCAGTGCACTGGTCTTCCTGGAAGGGGAGACTGGAAATGAATCAGCAGATTTTATTTTCAGTTGTCTGTAGAGTTGATGATTATTTTAAGAGGCTGTGGCTATGACAGGAAGCTCATATTCAAGTTGAGCAAGGCGTATTCCTCTGCCTATTCCAGCTCTGGCTGGTATGTAGAAAAAAAATATTTTCCAGCATCAGAAAAAAAAGAGAACTGCTCTTATTCCTGGTGCTTTCAATGTAGCTTTGGAAGAAAAGTGACTGGTCTAATCATACATCTAAGTACTTAAAGGATGTGGTTGTTTCTAATGTAACATCATTGAGATCTGCGATGTTGAGAATCCTCAGCTTTTGTGAGTAACCAAATATCATAGTTTTTGTTTTGGATGAGTATATGACCAGTTTACGGTTATTTACATAAGAATTAGGGGAATGGAGAGCAGATTAAAGCAGGATTTGAATAGTTTAATGTGAGGGACTCGATCAAAGTATAACAATGTTCTGCATAAAGACTGATACAAAGGTTAGGGAGGTTGGAGGGTAGTTTTTAATAGCAACTGAAAACAACAGTGGGGTGAGTATGGATCCCTGGGGCACTCCTATGGTAAGGAGTGCTGGAGGTGATATGGATAAGCATGTTTCGACTCTGAAATACCTATTTACTAACAAATGTTGGAACCAGGTGACAGTGCTAGGGCTAACACTGATGTCTTAGAGGGAGTAAAGGAGCAAGAGGTTGTCAATAAACCCAAAAGCTTTTGTCAATGAAGATTAACTAAGCAAAGGAATTCAATTTAAGTTATTTCCATTATAACTCCAGCTGCACATTAAAAATATATTAAAAAAGGAGTGCCTCCACTTACATATGCAATACTCACCTTGTTATGATTTTCTTAAGAATTTATTTACACTGAATAAAAAAATAATAATTAAAAAAGAACTGTTTTAAGCAGCAGTGCTTAATTCTCATATAGTACAACTTTCAGAGTAGAGAGCAAACTCAGCCAATGTGTTGTAAAAGCATGAACATGTACACAAATCTGTAAAGATGCGATATGTTAAGCTGACATCTTCAATAGATATTTAAAGTAAAAAAATGATGGCTGTATGATTATGGGTTGCTATATAATAGAATTCTTTCAAGCAACAAAATTTTATTTTTAACATATCCAGTAAGATTAATCTTTTTTTAAACAAGCCTAATATTTACTTCCTTTATTTTCGTTTGTTGACCGAGGTAGTGGACTGATCCAAACAGGATCCACTTCAGCCACAGACAGGGAGTTAGACAACACAACTGAAAGAAGGTACAATTGTTTTAAAGGTATACATTGAAAAAATACAGTCTGTTGTTTTAAAGGTATACATTGAAAAAATACAGTCTGTTTTCAATCTAAGCTGTACCTGGGCCCTGTTTGTTTTTGATTGAAACTTGTATGGCATATTTTTGATGGTTAATAATCACTTGCTGACTAGCAGTAAAAACAGGTTTATTTATTTCTGTCAAAATGTAACCACTTGGGGTTTGACTCATTGGCAAATTTCACTGGTTGTGGTTGAATTCATCTTTTCCACAAACTGAGTGGTAATTATTATCACTATAACAAACTGAATCTTACAAATAATGAGTGTGGTAAAAAGTAGAAAGTTAGGCATCAGTTGCAATAGTTAATGAAATATCTGTCCAGTTATCTATAAATGATTTATTAAAAAAAAAAAAACTACAAGAAAGATGCAGAAAAGCTAGAGTCTTCACTGTGAAATACCATAACCCTCCTGTAGTGGAGACCCACAGGATGTATACAAATGATGCAGATATCTACGAGGGGCAGAATTAGCCATGAAGAAAATGGCACCTTATCTGTAACTACTTGACCTGAGGTACTGGGCAAAGCCTTTGGGGTGCATTCTTAAAGGTATATTTTTAACTAGCTGGTAGTAGTTAATGAGCTAGTGTCCCATATGGGTGACCACCCTCTTTATCCTTCCCCAAGACAAACAAGGAGAAGAGCGAACTCTAAAAGAAGAGTGAGTACAGCACTGCGGTTTTTGGATGTGTATAACTGCTTTGTAAAACCAGAGCCCTGTAACCAAGAAACTCTATAGGCAGAGGTGATGACAACAAACTTTGTATGCGTATATCTATCTATCTATATATATATATATATATATATGGTTCCCTATCAGAAGCCAGAAACACTATAAGCCTGAAAATCAAAATCCTGAAAACTAAAGCCTGAAAATTCAAAATCCTGAAAACCCAAAATCCTGAAACTCAAAATCCTGAAAACACAAAATGGACATACTGACATCATTGTGGCTTTGCTATTGTTAGCCCTGTGGTGTTAGGGGACCTTAGGTATTATGTCTTTATAGTGACATATTAGCATTATTTGTGTTTTCAGGATTTTGAGTTTGATTTTGAATTTTCAGGCTTTAGTTTTCAGGATTTTGATTTTCAGGCTTATAGTGTTTCAGGCTTCTGATAGGGAACCATATATACACATATAAATTTCACAGTTGCCAGTCTGCAAACTAGCTAGTTAAAACTGAGAATGGGAAAGCTTTTTACTCAAAAAGTTCAAATACCAAGGAGATGAGAGGGTTTTCATCAGCAGGGGAAGATAAAGAACCCCAATAAGGAATTCTTAAACAACTGATGCTGGGGAGTCCTGACTTGTAAGCTGATGGCTCTGGAAATGATTAAAACAATTCTGAGATTAATCATCAAAAGTAGGAACTTTACAATTATGTACATTAGGACTGAGACTCAAAGTGTCCAACTGGAAGAAGTGAACTGGGGTTCACAGGAACTGCGTGCGCTCTATTAAACCTGTAGGTAATATCACTGCGCCCCATTAACTCTGTAAGTGATGTCATTATGTATTCCAGCAGAAGGCAAACAAGTCCCAGGAAATGAAAGTACAGGACATTTTAGAATTGCTTCAAACATGTCCTGTGTAAAGAGAAAATCCCACTTCCAGGTGTAGGGCCCAGAAGAATAAAGTTCTGTTTCCTAGATCAGCCATGTTTTAGTAACAGCTTGGGCACTGGAGAAGCATGCTTACTTGGATGAAAGTGAGGGGCTAATGCTAGATGACTCTTCTTGGGTGGTGGACTGTAGCTACATCTTGCAGTAGAACTGCCCTCTTGGGGAGGGCCTGGAAGTGTGAGTGTACACACAAACTCAGAAAGAGAGCCCAGCCAATGAAAGCCTGCCCTCTAGCTGAGCATCACAGGTGTATAAAAGCACCCTCCCCGGGACTGCCAGAGCAGGCTACTTCTAACCAGCAGGAGCTGGTTTATAAGTCTGATATACACTAACATCTCAGAGGTCACCAAGAAGTTACCAAGGGAGGTGGTGCACAACAAAAATCCAGACTTTCCTCTCTAGCCCAAGGAAACTGGGTGGGATGGTACTTCACTTACTAGACCTGTCGGGCAGAGGGAGGTGTTTGGCTGCACATGCTGTTGATGGTCACAGCACTGTTGCAGCTTTGATTTCATCTGTATACTGAAAGATGTCAGATTTACTTTAATAGCATCTTTCTCTCCAGAATGTCAGACTCTAGCAAGATCAGACTCTAAACCTGACAAGCTGACAGAAATAGCTTAGCAAATACTCATAGGTTTAACTGATTTCAAGTCTCCTTTAAGACCAGTTTAACAGAACTGACCATCACAATGCATGACACCTAAAGAAAAACCAAGGGAACAGAGCCATACAATTAAACTGCTACTAAGTAAAAGTGATTACTTAGAGATTATTTTGAAATAATAAATATCTAATGGAACTGACAGATGGAGAGTATTGAGATGACACCACTACATATTTTGCAATTAATACTCCATAAAACTGTAAACCTGACCTTGTCCTGTACACAGACCTTGTAAACAGCAGAAAGGGTACACCATTCAATGGATTCCAAATCACCAAGAGAAATTAATTTCAAATGAAACAATTTTCAAGAATGAGAATGGACAGTAGAGGAAACCAGAGTAAACAAAATGGTCTATGGGGGTGAAAGTTCAGTTATTTCCAGATTTGTCTGTGGAAGATTCTGCCAGAGGAAGAATAGACAATGAAACTAGAATATTATTTTTACAAAAAAATTTCCCCCACACACCAGTATTCAGCATTACTCTCCATTAAATTGAGAGAGAGAATTCTCATTGCATTCTCCCGAAGCCGCAATGTCCTTTCTCTACATGAAGCTACCAGATATGGTTACTAATTTGCTAGTAGCCTTCTTTGAATACTGACCACCATAATAACATAACCCTGTGTGTGGGACCAAATGTGAAAGCACTCAATATATTAAATTCAGGACAGCAAGATGAGGAACAGAGTTCAAGCTCCTGAAAATTTCAGCCATTGCAGCAGAAAGTTCATCCCAAAGAAATTTTGGACATTTTTGTGTAGAACAGTTTCTGCCTTATAAGTGGTTACAAGAAAACTCTTAGTAGATGGGGTATCCCAAGATGCAATGTAAGCCCAGTCTGTTGATGACGGTCTGGATAATGAGATTGCTTACTGGCAAACTACTATTCCCACAAGTCTGGTGGCTCACAGCAAACAGTCCAGCTTTCAGGAAAGACACCTGAATAATGCACCACTTCCTGGAAGGCATAGCCTCCAGACTGCAACAAATCCAGGTCTACATTATGTGATCAAAGAATCTCTTCTTTGAACACATAATAATTGACACGTATACAGCGAATGCTGTAAACCACGAATGGCCACATCCTCAAATTTTTTCCTCGGGGAAAAAAATTAATGTGGCCGTAAAATAAAAAACAAACTTTAAAACACTAATTAAGTAATGGACCCTTAAGAATACCTATCAGCAAAGGTCTGGAGGTAATAAGGCTCCACTACAGTGGACAGGTTATGAGCACACAGTGAAATAACTTCTAAACTAGCTGGTTTTAATCTACAGCCATGATATATTGGACAAAACAACAAATGGCAGTGAGAAACAATGTCATAGACCTTGCAAAGATATAGGAAAATGGATAATAACTGCTTCTGCATTATTTACATTTTCATTTAGATGCCTAAATAAATCAAGCAGAGTAGTCTTAGTTTCACAGCTAGGCTTCAAGGCACTTTGGAGGATTGAGAGGGGATTACTAGATTTTAAACAGGTGAAGAGCTGCATATGAGTGCATGGCTCAAGTTTATAAAAGCTGAGAAAAGGGATATAAAGGTTACAGTTTGATAGGTCTGTAGATGATTCACCCTTTTTGGAAGGATCAACAACAGAGGCTATCCATACGTTAGCAACATAAATGCAGATAATGAATGGTTAATGTGAATGGATACTGGAAAGACAACTTCAGTGGCAGAACGTTTCAGATAAAATTTCACCAATAGCCAGTGACAAAAGTTTCAGTTTACACATTAACTTCAATATCATAGGTATTGATGCTGGTCTAAGATGAAAAAACATTTCCAAAGTAGGTCTGATCATATTATTTTATGTAACTGTAGGAACATATAGGTATGTTTGCTCTTAAGAAACTGAATTAATTGGCTGTTTGATAAGGACAGACACTCTCATACAGGGTTTGGCTGGGACACTGTTTCTGAGCAAGAAAGTTGTGACATAGTACACATGAACATCTGTGGATTATGCTTATACTTAGCTTGTTCGGTGAGAAAGCGACTTTTTTGCTTTTTAATGCTTGCACCTTGCCTTGCAGCAGAGTTATTTGCAGCTAATATGGTAGTTAAATATTTTATGCTAATGGTAAAACTTCCAGGTTTGATATTTTTGGCTCATAAGGGTCAGGTGTCATTCAGACTACAGATTTAAATTTATTTTTTTCACCTGACAGGTGCCTGCTATTAAGTTATGATTAAGAAGAAAGCACTGAAGAAGTCAGTATTTACAAACAGATCAGTATACTTAAGTGAGGTGTAACTGAAGTGTTTAGGAGTATTCAAACGTGGATATAACTGTTGCAAAATGAATGCTACTGTTATTCACAAAGTGATATGATGCTACTTTCTATTTTACTTTGTGACAGGGCAGAGGAAACCAGAGCATTCTCAGTAATTTAGTTGAAAATGATACTGTTAATAATGCAGCAAGGCCTTTACAAAGGCTCTCTAGGATCCTTTATCTGTTGATGGCCATTAGTTTTGGAGTAGTGCAGAGGAGTCCAGCTTAAACAGGTGCAACATGAGATGAGCATAAATTATACAGGTAAACTAGAAAGGTCTAGGGACAGACAGCTATAAATGGACGTAGCCTTGCCTAGGTGGGCACAGTGGATTTAATACCGTCAAAGTTTTTCTGCTATAAAAAATAAAAGTATCACTTCCTTGTTTGTATTGTGCATTGCCCAAGACAGTCATAATGAAGTGTGTTTCTGTGTGTGTGTGTGTGTGGGGGTGGGGGGTTGGGGGGTTGTGGTAGGGGTGGTGATGGTGGTCATATGACTGCAAGGGAAGGGGAAAATTCATAGTAAACAAATAACACAATATACAATGACAGATATAGTCTAACTGAATTAAACACAGTAAAATCAATAGCATACATTATGAAATAGAAGAAAAGAAATAATAGTAAAATGAAAAAATAGTAATGGACTAAGTGATAATAAATAATGTAATGGTAACATGTGAATAACTGAAAAGAGATCAATCAATTTATAGGATGACATTATTTCCAGAAGTAAATTAATGCTATTGAAAGAAGGTCTGTTCAACAGACACAAACACTAAACATCACAGAGACATCTACTTTTCAAATTATAATTCAGAATAATCTGCTTGAAGTAATCAGTGTACTGGTGTTCCAAAACCAGTTGAAATAAACTACCATACTTGCAAACAACTAAAAGAGAAGTTCATAATAGGGTATCATAACTACAAGGCAGCAAGCTACAATGAATAATAAATGTACTAGAATAGCAGTTCCTGGTGATAAGATGAAAACCACAATATTAACGTAGATTGTAGACAGCAATAAGGAGTCAAAGGGTTAATCATACAGATTCCATTCTGTGATTCAATGTCACATAAGTAGCTGTATATCAAGGCATGACTCAAAATGGTTCTGATGCCAATTTGCAACATATTGGTATGCCCAAATCAATCTGAATAAATTGTTACTTTAATTTATAAAAATAATAAAAATCTCAAAAGCATGCTATGCTGACTAAGTAAAAGCAAATGACAATGGAAAATCAAAGCTCTAGCAGAGCAATTCTGAACACAGCCTCAGATAACTATCTTTTCTCAGTATAATTCAGGACACTTTACTGCCAGTGTAGGAATTACAGTTCCAAAACCAAACTCGAATATTAGGCTTTTATGAGGGTAATCCAAATACTGTCAAAGTTTGAGAATTACAGATCCAATTACAGATGCAAATTCTAGGGTTTTGTACAGATTGATCCAAAAGCCATGGTATTGGTGTAAACCATAGATCACAGCAAAAATACAGTGAAAGTGGTAGACATAGCTCGCAACGTCTTAATGCAAAAATCAGGGATAAAGCCAAGAAATAATGATGCACAAAGGCCCAAAATCAAGGACAGATTTAAAATGTTGCCCTTATAAAGTTGTTAGAATAAAGTGTTTTGCATTAGCATGCTTCTTCTGAAGGATATGAAGTCAGAAAGTCAGTGTCTTTAATTATTTAGCGATCACAGACCTCTGTGATTTGCCAGGATACCACAAATTTCATGAAGAACAGACTAAAATATGAGGCAAAATCATTCAATGAAATGAGGGACAGTCAACAGATATGGCCAAATAGATTCCATTTTTTTTCACCATGTCTGTATTAACAAACTTAAAAGTTCAATAAAATGCATTCCATATATCCTGGAATACATTAGACCAGCAGCAAACATAAGTGGGAAATGTATTCCAGGATATCTTTATCACATATAAAATTGGTACATTTACTGAATGTTAAAAAACTGCAGTTTATGCTGTAGGCATGCTGTAACTTTTAAGAGAGCTTCCTGTTGCAGAAGTTATGGGCCTGTCAGAACTTTTAAGACAGGTTCTTGTTTGCTAAAGTTATGACCACTAAAAAGTACATTGCTGTAGACATCAAAACTGTGTGAATAAGTGTGCTTTCTTCTACCTATTATACAACCCTTACAATAAACACAAGTGCAAACTAGTTGAAACCCAACAGTCCAAGCTAACACCAGTCTACTATTTAAAGTAGGATTAGCTCATGGCCTTTGAAGGATAGCTAGTCTGTAGTGTCATCTTGCCTTCAGATATTCTGAGAGTGGAAGGCTATCCCCAATATCCATACGTAGCCACTACAGGACTGCATTTTTCATAGAGGAGAGGGTGTTATCACTTCCTGTCAGCTGACCATGTTTACATAATTGTGCTTCTAATGCCATTCATACACATGTTGCAGTTAAATGTCTTACACTACTCTACTTCTAATCTTAGCAGTATTTATCAACAAGCATCACCTACAGCTGAAATGTTTTTTCATGCATTTTACTGCTTTCCCATAGTAACTCAGTTTATACACTGCATGTTACCTTTATAATTGCAGTCATTACTATGCAAAATGCAGCTTCACTACATTCAAAACATTTCTTAAAGCCTGTTGGACGTCCACACTAATAAACAACCAAACGTTCTTCTATTATCCCTCACAGGCATTGTCTTGGCAGGGTATGCAGCTTCAATACTGGCCCTATGGAAGACATCATCAGCAAAAGAAAAGGTAACAAAACTGCTATGAAGCAAGTAGAATCAGAGAATAAATAATTTGCATTTCTTGAATGTTAAATGCATGTTCACCAGCCTGGCATAACAGCTACAGTTTGGTGAAAAACAGCCAATACCTATATTAAGAGAATGGCAGTTATTACAGAGAAGTAAAGGTCTGATTTGTTAATGAGCTGCTTCTTGTGCCAGAGGTACAGAAATTGAATCTTTTTGTAAAGAAATTAGACACTGTCATCTGTGCTAACATGTCTGCTGATGTTTTGTACATTATTTCAGATTAACCTGTGTATTGTATGCCAGCATGACTAGTTATAATGTTGTAAATAAGTTCTTACATGTTGACTAATACTCGGTACAGAATGTTAAAAAAAAGTTAAACATTGTTCTGTTATATGTTTAACTCTTTGAGCAGGAGATTCTAAATGCAGGCTGTCTTAGAGCCAGCTGATCTACAGATGATGTCATCGGAATGTGTTCAGATGCTCTCTGTTTACTGTCAGAGACTGAAAGGATGGAAATTTAATAAACTGTTTGTTGATTTTCAAAGAATGAAATGAAAATAAGAACTGGAACAGTTATGACAGCTAACCTAGCATATAAAAGAGACTTCTGAAGACAGTTTGTACTGTTGTTCAGTTGTAGTTGAGTTCAGTTAACAGTTGTATTCAGCTGACTGAGTTGCATTCTAATTTCACAGTTGTACTGAGCGGTGGATGCCCAAAAGTCTCACCAAGAACTGTAAGCCTGCCTTTGCTATGTTGTAATATTTAGTTTAGATCAGGGACAGTCTTCTTTAGTCAGATAGGAAACTGTAGCTAATCAGTTTTTCTAAATGTTAGATTTCTATCCTTCAGCTTTAATTTCATTTTTCTGGTGATTGAATTGTTTGTTTAATGAAATTACTGTTTTACAATTTTAATCATTTTACTCATTATTAAATATTTTTATTATCTTACATTGTGGCTGGTCAATCAGTGTATTCTTTAGTGATCAGACAGTGTTTATACCTGCTTTGATAATTTCTGGGCCACTCCAAAAGCCCGTCTGCTTAATGTCACATTCTACCATTTGTTTTGACACCTAATTTTAATTATTGGACACCCCTTTGAAAGGGCATGTAGATGCTCTGATTGGTGGCAGCCAGTTACCATGTTATTTTGGGGAAGGGACACAGCTGGAAATCTGTGTTAGGCTTTCTTAGAAATGTTTGGATGTGTGACATTTAATTTATTTAAATGTGAGTGTAACAGAAGTTGTAAACCAGGACACATTGCTCTGGAGTGTGCAATAAGGAGTTGCATTAGGGGTGGACAGAAGTACACAGTCCAATCCCAGGTTATAGAGCATGTTAGTGTTGTGCTCTTGTGAAATATTACTCCTGTTTAACTGATGGTCTTACACTGGAGAGAGTAGTGAGGAATAAAGATGTTCTTTGTGTTTTACTGTTGCAGTCATCACATTTGGGTTATCCCTGCCAGGGTATCCCTCAGCCAGCCCAATTACCAGAGGCTTAGTATTTCTGCATCAGTTGCTGTCACTTCAAGACTGACGTCAGGTCATCAGTAGTATAAAGTAGGACAGCCGATGCCATTACATCAGTCTTTCTTGCCGAGGAGCCAGAATCAGTTTGCATGAGTATCAGTCGGCCGCAACCTGAGTTCATCTTCTGAATTGAAGCTGAAGTCTTGTAAAGCTAAGTACCCCATTGGGGAACCTTTTTTTTTTGCTCTAACCGATGTCAGAAAATGTTAACAATTGTCTCACCGGTGGAAAGCAAATACCACACCAAGACTTTCATTCTTATTGCATCACTTGCTTAGGCCCAGACCACGACGTCCCTCACTGTTGCTTTTGTGCTTTGTTTAATGCCAGAACTATATGTCGTCGGGGCCTTATTTTAGCTAGATATTTTCGCTTACAGCCCTCAATTTTCAATATAGCTTTGGTAAGCCATCCAACAGCAGATCTTATGTAAAAATGTAAGGATAAAGACAGAGACAGACCGCACATGTCCAAACCTACTGACACTTCCGTTAAGCTAGTCGTCAGTTCTCCAGTCCTCAGTGAGGCACTTTTGCAGCCCCTGATACCCACTTCAGTGGATTCACAGGCTGCTACAGAGACCCTTTCGGAGTCCAGTATGCCGCAAAACTCTTCTTCGACTAAGGATCCTGTGGTTGTCTCTACTTTGGATGGGTCTGGAGCCGTGGAGCAGGCACCGGCTTCCAAGGAAGTACTTTCCACTACCGATTCTCGACACAAACCAACGACTTCTTTCACATCTACCGTTCTTTCAAAAACTACTGACTTTCTAAGGCCCAGGTTATGAACTACACCTAAGAAGCCAACAACCCAATCTCAGGCACCTGCTCCCTTGCCTCAGACTCACATGCTTAAAATGGTGGAAGTCCTTATCACACTGATTAGGGGAAGCCAAGTTACCCTTCCAAAAGAAAAAGAGATCTGTCTCCAGTAGTTTTATCTGAAAAGGAGTCTGATGACTCTGATGTATCTGAATATGAAGACATGCAACCCCTCTCTGCTTATGAGGATTCTGATGCAGAGGAATCCATTCCTTCAGCCTCTCCACCCGAAGACTTTTCCTTTGGGGAAATCCTTCACACCTTAAGAGAGCATTTCCAGTGGGAATGTCAGGACTACTCTCAGTCTAAAAAGAGCCTCTGAGAATTCTTAGATCTTCCACAGCACAGATCCCTGGCCAATCCCACAGTCCTGGATGTTGTGGATGATGTTTTTCTGGAATCCAGTTTGACTCCTGACACCCTCCCTCCTGCTCCCAGGAAACCTGACAGGTATTACAGAGTCCATAACTCACACAAACTTCTTTTCAAAAATTCTACTGCTGACCCTGAGGTAATTTCTCAAGGACCTAAAGGAATTAAAGCAACTTCTGCTAAGAATCCCACCCCCTCGGATAGGGATTCCAGAGATCTAGACAGATGGGGTAAAGAAGTATACACCTCTGCTACTCTAGCTATCAGAGCACTAAATTGTCAGTTCCATACGTTAAAATTTCATCAACATACCATGGAACTCATCAAACAAAAAGTGTCATCCTTTCCTGCTTGTGCAGAATCTAAGGTGTTACAAGAGTTAATGCATTCTGCAAGTCAAGTAACTAAGCACAGCTTACACTGTGGTTCTGACACCCTAGAAGCTTCTTGCAGGGCAGCAGTTACCAGTTCTTTCCTTAGAAGGCATGCTTGGCTTAAGGAACAGTCCTTGCCAGACCATGCCAAATCTAAATTATTGGATGTATCCTTGCACAAAGACAACTTATTTTGCACCAAGGCAGAGGAGGTCTTAAAAAAGATGGAAGAAAAAGCTAAATATATGCAGACAGTTAAGGATTTCCTACAGGTACAGCCACCCAGGTTCAGCAGGCATTACCACTCCAAGCACTGGTCCTTTCCTGCCTCCACCAGGTCAGTTCAGCCCAGACCCCGGGGAAGCAGACCCCCCCCCCCCCAGAGAGCAGCCACAGGGAATGCAGAGATCAAACCAGTGGAGTTCCTCCACTTCAAAACCAGGGAGTTCCAAGCCAACCCCTCATGGTAAGAACTCACAATGACTCTTCTCCTCCACTCCCTCCCTCCGCCCACCTGCACTTGCCCCTAGGAGGAAAACTCCTTCCATGCAAGCACCTGGTCCACCATTACCAACGACTGCTAGATCCTCAACATAGTGTTCCAGGGATACAAACTTTCTTTCCATACTCTTTCAACCCCGAAAGGGTTCCCATATCTACCACTAAACCAGTGGGCAGATGTGAAAAATCAAGTTCTTTCCCTGCTCTCCATGAGGGCAATAGAGCACGTTCCTGCAGAACAGATAGGCCAAGGTTTCTATTCCAAACTTTTCCTAGCACCCTGAAAAGAGGGCACCTGGTGCCCTATCCTTGATCTATCAATTCTCAACACCTTCCTGGTGATACCAAAATTCAAAATGCTCACCCTCCAGCAACTTCTACCCATGCTCTCCAAGAATGCTTGGTTAGCCACCCTAGACCTAAAAGAGGACTACCTCCACATTCTGATCAGGGAATCATGCAGGAAATATCTACGTTTCAAGGCAGAATCTCTGCACTTTCAGTACTCTGCACTTCCCTTTGGCTTATCTACTGCTCCCAGAGTTTTCACAAAATGTCTGGCTCCCTCCATTGCCTTTTGCAGACAAAGGAATATCCAAATTTACCCATACTTAAGACGACTGCCAAATTCAGGCAGACAGTCAGGAAAAGCTGCTCAAACAACTGGCCTTTGTAAACTCCCTAATGACCTCCCAAGGGTACACTATCAACAAAATGAAATACAAACTAGTACCCACCCAAAGGATTATATTCCTGGGAGCAAGCCTGGACACGGCATCCCAGATAGCTTTCCCTTACACCACAAAAGCAAACTTACCTGACAGTCTACTTCTCTAAACTAGCCACCAGACCCCACTTAACTGCAAGGAAAATCCTGCAAGTTCTGGGGTTCATGGCATCTTGCATTCTACTCATTTCATGTGCCAGACTGCATATGAGGAAACTATAATGGTACCTAAAAAGCCTTTGGTATCAACACTCTCAAGATCTGGAAACTCTTATACCAATGATACCTTGCCTAAGGAAAGACTTTCTTTGGTGGGCAGCAGCATGCTCCCACAACAAGGGACTACCTTTCTCACCACCCCCTCCACCCAGACCCTCACCACAGACACATCAGATTATGCCTGGGCTGCACACCTGGATGGCAGGTGCATACAGGGCCAATGGAGCCCAAAACAAATCCAGCTACACATCAACCAAAAAGAGATATTAGCTGTCCAACACACATTGACAACTTTCAGGCCTCTTCTCTCCCCAGGGGCTCTCATGATCAAAACAGACAATACCACTGTGATGTGGTATATCAACAAGCAGGGAGGGACACACTCCTACCCTCTATGCAGGCTGGCCATGACCCTTTGTTACACAGCCACTGCCATGCAACTCCACCTGTTAGCACAATTCTTGCCAGGCTCTCTAAACTCTCTGGCAGACCACTTAAGCACAAATCTTTTGGAGCCACATGAGTGGCAGCTATACCAAAGAACCTTCATGAAAATAACTCAGAAATGGGGCACCCTGAAGGTCGACCTCTTTGCCTCCCACACCAACCATCAGCACAGCAAGTTCTGCACCAGGGAGCATCACTGCATGGCTTGGAAACTGGATACTCTTTCCTTCCCCTGAGTCAATCTCTTGGTCTATGCGTTTTCCCCCACTACCTCTCATCACCAGGGTGCTGCTCAAAATAAAGGATGAAAAACCAAGGACAATTCTGATTGCTCCAGACTGGCCTTGCCAGCACTGGTACCCACTGCTGTGCAGCCTGTCACCTCTGCTGCCATGGTATCTCCCCCAGACCCCAAACCTTCTGATCCAGAGGGAAGGAGAATTCATGCATCCCCAATTGCAGACCATCAATTTGGCAGCCTGGCTCATTCCCTGTCCCCTAATCAATCTGCCAAGCTCAGTAAACAGGTTCTAGATGTTATATGTGAGGCTAGAAGCCCTAGCACTAGAAAGTCTTATGCTAACAAATGGAAAAGGTTCTGCACTTGGAGTCAGGCTAACGGAGCTGATACAGCACAGCCCTCCCTACCTCTCATCCTGGATTACCTAGCTGACCTGCCACACAGTGGTTTCTCCTCTTTCTCTATTAAAATTCATGCCTCTGTTATGTCTGTTCATTTCCACACTGAGCACCCTCTTTTCTCACACCGTCTGATCAAACAGTTCCTAAGAGGGGCTAGCAACTTGAGGCCACCCAGAAGAGCACCTATTCCAGCTCGGGACCTAAACTTTGTGTTGGAAAAGCTCACCCTGCCCCACCTTTGAACCAGCATATTCAGCAGAGTTAAAATTTCTCTCCTGGAAGATAGGTTTTCTTCTGGCCATCACTTCAGCCAGAAGAGTCACCGAGCTACAAGCACCCATGGCTGTAGAGCCCTTCATCATCTTCCATGCTGACAGGGTGTCCCTCAGGACTAGCCCATTCTTCATGCCCAAAGTAGTGTCCAGTGTAGCTCTCAACCAATCCATTCACTTGTCCACCTTTTTCCCTAACCCACGAAACAAGGGGGGAAGGATCCTGCACACTCTAAATGTGCACAGACAGCTCAGATTCCATCTAGACAGACTAAATCATTCAGAAAGACTGATCAATTACTGGTCAGCTTTGCGGCAGGGACAGAGGGCAAAGCCATCTCCAAACAAACCATTTTCCAAATGGATAGCACACTGCATCCATTTCTGTTACAAGCAACACAGAAAAACTCCCCCTAAGGGAGTCAGAACTCACTCTACCAGAGCAGCCTCTACCTCTGCAGCTTTCCTCAGAGGAGTCCCCACCAGGGACATCATGGAGGCTGCCATCTGGACATCTGTTCACACTTTGCATTACCACCTGCCTATCTTCTCCAAATACAGGGCAGGCTTCACTACTACAGTCTTGCAGGGCATCCTAGCCAGCCCCTAGTCTCCTTGACTGCCTCCACCCTTCTCCTCAGCTTTGGGAATTAACCCAAATGTGATGACTGCAACAGTGAAACATGAAGAACATAGTACAGTTGTATACACTTACCATAAATGTAAATGTTCGAGTGTATTCACTGTTGCAGTCCTTGTTTCCCTCCCTCCATCCCCCTCTTCTCTCTCTCTCTCTCTTTCTTTCTCTCCTTACAAGGAACTTTTTGGTATTTACTCTCTACAGGTGGGGTTCTTCCACCATATCCTGGCTCCCACTTGGGGCAAGAAAAACTGATGTAATGGCGTCAGCTGCCTTACTTTATACTACTGACGACCTGGCATCAGTCCGGAAGTGACAGCAACTGATGCAGAAATGGAGTTTGTAAATATAAAAATGTGTAATAAGCAAAATACACTAAAACTTTTCCACCTTCTGGGCATCTGAATAAAAAGAAAGAAAAAAAGAAAGAAAGAAAGAAATAGCTACTGTAGCTCAATCTGTTGGTCAAGTGCTTTTACACAGTGCAAATCAGCAGAGTTGTAGCTTCAAGTCTTCTTAGGATTGTATCATTTTCTTCTTTTTCTTCTTCGTTCAGCTGCTCCCATTAGGGGTTGCCACAACAGATCATCTGTTTCCATTTCTTCCTGTCCTCTTCATCTTCCTCTGCCACATCAGCCATGTGCATGTCCTCTCTCACCACATCCATAAACCGTATATTAGGCCTTCCTCATTTCCTCTGACCTGGAACTCCATCCTTAGCATCCTTCTCCCAATATACCCAGCATCACTCCTCAGCACATGTCGAACCCAATGTAATCTCACCTCTCTGGAATGTCTCCAATCCGTTCAACCTGAGCTGACCCTCTAATATACTCATTCCTAAACCTGTCCATCCTTGTCAAATCCAATGCAAATTTTAACATCTTTAACTCTCCCACCTCCAGCTCTGACTCCTGCCTTTTTGTCAGTGCCACTGTCTCCATCCTATATAACATAGCTGGTCTCGCTACCATCTTGTAGACCTTCCCTTTCACTTTTACTGGTACCCATCTATCAAAAATCACTCCTGACACTCTTCTCCACCCTGCCTGTACTCTCTTTTTCACCTCTCTTCCACACTCTCCATTACTCTGAACTGTTGATCCCAAATATTTAAACTCATCCACCTTTGCCACCTCTACTCCCTGCATCCTCACCATTTCTTTATCCTCCCTCTCATTCACACACATATATTCTGTCTTAGTCCTGTTGACTTTCATTCCACTCCTTTCTAGAGCATATCTCCAGCTCTCCAGGGTCTCCTCAACTTTTTCCCTACTCTCACTACAGATCACAATGTCATCTGCAAACATCATAGTCCACGGAGACTCCTGTCTGATCTCGTCTGTCAAATTGTGCATCACGTTTGTAAATAAGAAAGGGCTCAGAGCTGATCCTTGATGTAATGTCATCTCCACCTTGAAGGCATCCATTAATCCTATTGAAGAAATCACCATTGTCACAGTACCCTCGTACATATCCTGTACCACTCTTACTTTTGTGCCACTCTCGATTTCCTCATACAATACAACTTCTCTCTAGGCACCCTGTCATAAGTTTTCTATAAGTCCATAAAGACACAATGCAGGTCCTTCTGACCTTCTCTGTACTTCTCCATCAACACCCTCAGAGGAAACACTGCATCTGTAGTGCTCTTTCCCAGCATGAAACTGTACTGTTGCTCACTAATCATCACCTCTCTTCTTAACCCAGCTTCGACTACTCTTTCCCATAGCTTCATTTATTTTATTTATTTATTTATTTATTTTAGATTTGTTGACTGGGATAGTCCGACTGGATATATGTCCATTTTCAGTGGAGGCCCGGGGAGAAAAGCTCCAAGACATTGCAAAAAATTACAAAGTGATTACATACTAACAATATACACTTTATTGAAAGTTATACATAGCTACAAAACCTTTTGTGAAACATACTGAATACAAAAAAACAGTTTAGGTGTTTTTTTTTTGTTTATATATATATATATATATATATATATATATATATATATATATTGGTTCCATAGGAAGTGTGTTTTTTTCAGTAGATTAATAGAGAGAAAAGAACAAAGCAACAGTGAATAGGTATAATCGCCAGCAGAGGTGGTCATGGAAGAGGTGAATACTGTCAGTCTGGATTAGTGCAGGGGCATAGCCATTGTGAATTTAGAAGGATTCTTAGCTGCTTTTTAAACAGTGGAGTAGATGAAAGGGATGTTAGTTCAGTTGGAAGCTTGTTCCAAGTGTTACCAACAGAGTTAGTGAACAGGCAATCCCTAGACTTGTTAGGTTTTATGGTAGATACTAGTACCATATTGGAAGATCAGAGGGTTGTTAGGTTTTTGTATGGGCTAATAAGGTAACAGAGTATGGGAGTATTTGTAGAATGATGCAGAATTTTATGAATAATTGTAAGTTGCTGTATAAGAAGCTGACTTTGCAATTCCAGCCATCCTAATTGTTTGAGATTCTGGCAGTAATGGGTTCTAAATGGGGATCCAGTAGTAAATCTGGCTATGTTATTATAAGATGTTGCCAATTTATTGATATTGCTTTTGGAGAGGTTTGGATACATTGGGGAGGCATAGAGAAGGGTGGAGAGTAGGTGAGTTTGGGCGATAGCAGACCTAGTTAAAGCTGCGAGAAAGGGTTTAAGTCTATAAAGGGAACCAAGTTTTCTATTAACTGATTTAATTGTTAGGTTAATATGTGTTTCAAAGTTAAGATTATTATCAATTGTTACACCTAAAAGTTTGGTGGTCATGTCGGGAGTTTTTTTAGTACCATTGCTGGATGTGACTGTAACGTTAATAGTGGGGGACTTTAGGGTGGGAGTGAACAATAATAGTTTTGTTTTTCTGGGGTTAAGGAAGAGGCAGCATTGATGGAACCATTTTTCGACTAAGTTAAATACTGTTTGGGTCTTGGTTTGAAGCTCTGCAGGTGAGGAGGCACTACATATTAATGTTGATTCGTCAATGTATTGTATGCAGGGAGCCTGTGGAATGGATGTTTTCAGAGCATTAATGAAAATGGTAAATAGGAGAGGTCCCAGAATGGAGTCTTGTGGGACACCAAGAGAGATAGGGAGCTGAGTGGATAGTTTATTGTCCCAGAGGACTGCTTGCTGTCTATTTCCTAAGTAGGACGTAAACCACTTTACTGTCTGGGTATCAAATGAGAAAGATTTAAGCGTATCCAACAATAGTTGATGATTCACCATGTCAAATGCCTTTGAGAGGTCAATAAAGAGGGCTGAGGACAGTAAGTTGTTACAGTTTTTATTAATGCAGTCTGACAAGGATAGGAGTGCTGTTGTTGTACTATGGAATGGCCTAAAGCCATGCTGGCAGTCCACTAGCAGGTGGTTTTGGAGGAGATAATCAAGTATTTGATGATGAATACATCTCTCCATAATTTTTGCTAGTGGGAAAAGTAGGGCTATGGGGCGGAATTAGAGAGTTAATTTGAGTTACCTCCCTTATGGAGAGTTATAATGTGTGAGACTTTCCATAGATATGGGATGGAACATTCTGTAATGGTTCTGTTTATTAATATACCAATTGGGTAGGCAAGTACTCCCGCTGCCATTTGCAGGTATTCAGCTGGAAGGAGGTCAGCTGATGGAGACATGGTTTAAGCTTGAGGAGTAGGGTGCGTATGAAGGATGTTGGGAAAGGCTGGAAGTGGAGTGTGTGGAGTAAATTTGTTGGGAGGGGTGACTCAGTAATGGAAACAGGTGGTACAGGGGGTAAGGTATAGCTAAAGATTGGACCATTTCAGAGAAAAATTTGTTAAAAATATTAGCAATCTGGCTGGGAGAGTTTTGAGTCAAATTAGGGGGGGGGGGTAGGTGTTTTGGAGTGTCCAGGGTGGAGCAATTTATTTATTCCTGACCAGATTTTTTGTGGGTTTTGATGTTGGGTCCGTTGGAATTTGAGGTAATAGTTTCTTTTATCAAGGAATACTGATTTTTTTGCGGCATTTCTAAGCTGTCTAAAATTTAGGTGATCAGTAGAGTTTTTAGTTTTTCTCCATTTGGACCAGGTTTGATTTCTCAGTCTCATTTTTTTGTCTAGTCTCCTTTGTGAGCCAAGGAGCAGTTTTGTTCTTAATTCTAACAGTGCGAGAGGGAGCATGGTCTTCCAGAATTTGTATGAGTATATTGTTAAAGTATGAGATTGCTTCATCAAGAGGTAGGGATTTTAGAGGTGACCAATTGCAAGCTTTAAGCTCAGCTTGAAAGTTAACTGGGTTTAGATTTTTCTTGTTTCGTGTAGTTCTAAAGTTAATTTGGTTGGGAATTTAGGTCTTTTGTCTGGATATAAAGGTCAGGGAATGGTAACTAACTTCATCAGGGAGTACACATGTTTTGTATGATTGGGGACTATTATTAACTAGTATCCAGTCTAAGGTGGTTTGTTTGTTGCTAGGTTTATGAGTTCTGGTAAGGAAGGCGATGGTTTGATGAAAGCCGTAAAGACTGATGTGAGTAGTTGGATTTACAGATGTACAATATTTCCAGTCAACATTAAAATTCCATAGGAGTATGGTTTCTTGTGGGAAGGATGTGGAGAGCCAACTAAGGGTGTTTTCAAGAGTATTTATGTTATTACCTGGGGAGATGTATGAGCAAATAATGTACATGGATTTGTTTGCATTAAGTTGGAACTTGGATATTAAGATCTCAGCATTACTAGGTGAGGGTGGTTGAGTATCTAGTGAAGTGACCTGTAATTCAGATTTGAACAATATTGCCACCCCACCACCCTTTTTATTAAGATGGTCTAGTCCCAGGATGCTGTAGCCAGGTGGGAGAATATCATTGTCTTTAGTAACTGGTTTGAGCCTGGTTTCTGTTATACATTTGATGTCGAAGGAATGTAAATCTAGCAGGGCGTGCAGCTTGGTGATTTTATTATTTATGCTGCGTATGTTAAGGTGAGCTATGAGAAGAGAGTTTGAGGTTTTAGTGGGGGTATGTGAGGTGGAGGAGTAGTAAGATTGGGAATTATAAGTGGAAATGCTAGGACCTGGGATTGGATGAATGTCACCATGTAGTAATAGGTGCTGCTGGGGATTCTGTGAAAGTTTCCTGAGTTTACATAAGAAGGGGTCAGTTTTCCTGGTTTGGAAATGCTTAATATGGATTAGTCTATGGAACTGTGGTCGCAGGTAGGATGGTGAGGATGTTATGCTACTATGGGTTTTTGAGGCTAGAGAAGAGAAAAAAGCTGATCAATTTTATCCCCCTGTAGTTACTACAGCACTGCACATTATCCTTATTCTTAAAAATTCTACCAATACACTTCTCCCCTCCTCGGGCATCCTCTCACTTTCCAAGATTTCTTTAAGCAATCTGGTTACAAATGCCACTGCCATCTCTCCTAAACACCTCCATGTTTCCACAGGTATGTCATCCTAACCATGAGCTATTCCATTCTTCACCCTCTTCATAACTGTCCTTACTTCCTCCTTGCTAATCCATTGTACTTCCTGATTCACTATCCCCACATCATCAAATCTTCTCTCTCTCTCATTCTCTTTATTGATCAGCCCCTCAAAATACTCTTTTCCTCTGCTCAACATACTCTCCTCACTTCTGAGTATGTTTCCCTCATTATCCTTTATCACCCTAACTTGCTACACATCTTTCCCAGCTCGGTCCCTCTGTCTAGCCAATCGGTACAGGTCCTTTTCTCTTTCCTTAGTGTCCAACCTTTCATACAACTCACCATACACCTTTTCCTTAGCCTTCACCACCTCTTTCTTCACCATACACTTCATTTCCCCGTACTCCTGTCTTCTTTCTTCATCTGTCTGACAATCCCACTTCTTCTTTGCCAACTTCTTCCTCTGTACATTCTCCTGTACTTCCTCTTTCCACCACCAGATCTCCTTGTCCTCCTTCCTCTGTCCAGAGTTACACTAAGCATCTTTGTAGCTGTCTCCTTACCACTTCTGCTGTAGTTGGCCAGCTATCTGGTAGCTCTTCACTGCCATGAAGTGCCTGAGTTAACTCTTCCTTGAACTCCACCTTAAAATCATCCTTTTTCAACTTCCGCCACTTGATTCTTGGCACTGCCTTCATACTCCTCCTGTTCTTCTTGACTGCCAACATCATCCTACAGACCATCGTCCTATGCTGCCTAACTACGCTTTCCCCTGCCACTACTTTACAGTCTCCAATCTACTTCAGACTGGCCCTCATGTATAGGATATAATCCACCTGTGTGCATCTTCCTCCACTCTTGTACGTCAGCCTATGCTCCTCCCTCTTGTTAAAATACGCATTCAACACAGCCATGTCCATCCTTTTCGCAAAATCCACTACCATCTGATCTTCTGCATTCCTCGCCTTAACACCATACCTACTTATCGCCTTTTCTTCCTCTCTGTTCCCTTCACCAACATCCAGATTCCAATCACCACTCTCACCCTTGGGTACAGTCCCAACACTTCATCCAACTCACTCCAAAATTTTTGTTTCTCATCCGTAACACACCCATATGCACTAACAACATTCATCATTACACCATCAATTCCTAGCTTCATAAACATCACTGTCTGATGCTCTTTTCACCTCCAAAACACTCTTGACATACTGCTCCTTTAGGATATCCCCTACCTCATTTCCCCTCCCATCCACATTATGGTAGAACAATGCTTTCTGGCTTTTAGAGCAGCATTAAAACTCTGACCTGTTAATGAGCTGCTTACTGTGTTAAAGGTATAAGGTTTGACTCTTTCCCCTGTTGTTTGCCTACTGTGTGACCTGAGCAAGTCACTTAACCATTTAGTGATTTGGGGCAATTGGGAACTTGGTTTAGGCTCCTTATGAGTTTCCTGGACTGCATTCCTAGCAACTGCCTATGGACTTAGGAATAAACAAACTAATAAATAAATGAATGAATTAAAATAATTATATATAAGTAACTGCTTTCATCTATAAATGCAGATTTTATTAGACTGGCAACTTTAGTAAGCACCTTGCAATTACGTGGCACTAGTGTCAGGTATGCTTGGACAAGTTAGAGAAGAAAGGGTGTGAATGGACAAACTGAATATCTTAGATGACATAGTCCTTGTTGAAGATATTACTTTAAATGTAGTGTGCTCACCACGAAACTTGAGCATGGGAATATAGTGTTAATACTCACAAAATTTGTGATGTTATTAAGAGCAACCAGAATATGTACTGAATATGTATTTTAAGAGGAGGGAGGAGCATAGGCTGACACACAAGAGAGGAGGAAGATGCACACAGGTGGATTATATCCTATGCAGGACTGTCAGTCTGAAAGAGATTGGAGACTGTAAAGCGGTGACAGGGGAAAGCGTAGTTGGGCAGCACAGGATGGTGGTCTGTAGGATGACACTGGAGATGAAGAAGAGGAGAAGAGTGAGGGCAGAATCAAGGATCACATGGTGCAAGTTGCAAAAAGATAACTGTAAGGTGGAGTTCAGGGAAGAGTTAAGACAGGCACTAGTTGGCAGTGAAGAGCTCCCAGATAGCTTGGCAGCCACAGCAGAGGTGGTAAGGCAGACAGCTAGAAAGGTGCTTGGTGTGACATCTGGGTAGGGGAAGGAGGACAAGGAGACCTGCTGGTGGAACGAGGAAGTACAGGAGAGTATACAGAGGAAGAGGTTGGTGAAGAAGAAGTGGGATTCTCAGAGAGATGAAAGTAGAAAGGAGTACAAGGAGATGAGGCGTATGGTGAAGAGAGAGGTGGCGAAGGCTAAAGATAAGGCGCATGGCAAGCTGTATAAAAGGTTGGACACTAAGGAAGGAGAAATGACTTGTACCAATTGGCTGAACAGAGGGACTAAGCTGGGAAAGATGTGTAGCAGGTTAGGGTGATAAAAGATAACTAGGGAAACATACTCATAAGCGAGTAGAGTGTGTTGAGCAGATGCAAAGATTATTTTGAAGGGTTGATGAATAAAGAGAATGAGAGAGAGAAGAGTTGGTGATGTGGGGACAGTGAATCAGGAAGTGCAACGGATTAGCAAAGAGGAAGTAAGGACAGCTATGAAGAGTATGAAGAAAGGAAAGGTTGTTGGTCCAGATGACATACCTGTGGAAGCATGGAGGTGTTTAAGAGAGATGGCAGTGGTGTTTTTAACCAAATTAAGGAAATCTTAGAAAGTGAGATGATGCCTGAGGTGTTTAGAAGAAGTGTAATGATACCACTTTTTAAGAAATAGGGTGATGTGCAGAGCTGTAGTGACAACAGAGGGATAAAATTGATCATCCACAGCATAAAGTTATGGGAAGAAGTCATGGAAGCTAGGTTAAGAAGGGAGGTGATAATTAGTGAGCAGCATTATGGTTTCATGCTGAGAAAGAGCATTACAGATGCAGGTTTGGTCTGAGGGTGTTGATGGAGAAGTATAGAGAAGATCAGAAGAAATTGCATTGTGTCTTTGTGGGCTTAGAGAAAGCATATGACAGGTTACCTAGGGAGGTGTTGTGGTATTGTATGAGGAAGTCAGGAGTGGCAGAGAAGTATGTAATTGTGGTATAGGATATGTACGAGGATAGTGCTGAGGTCTACAGTAGGAGTGATGGATGCATTCAACTTGGTGGTGACATTACATAAAGGATCAGCTCCGAGCCCTTTCTCAGTTGCAATGGTGATAGACAGGTTGATAGACAAGAGCAGACAGGAGTTCCTGTGGACTATGATGTTTGTGGGTGACATTGTGATTTGTAGTGAGAGTAGGGAACAGGTAGAGGAAAGCCTGGAGAGGTGGAGATATGCTCTAGAGAGGAGAGGAATGAAGGTCAGCAGGACTAAGACAGAACATATGTGTGTGAATGAGAGGGAGGATAGAGGAATGGTGAGGATGCAGGGAGTAGAGTTGGTGAATGTGGATGAGTTTAAATACTTGGGATCAACAGTTCACAGTAATGGTGAGTGTGGAATAGAGGTGAAGAAGAGAGTGCAGGCAGGGTGGAGTGGGTGGAGAAGAGTGTCAGGAATGATTTGTGACATACTGGTACCAGTAAGAGTGAAAGGGAAGGTCTATAAGATGGTAGTGAGACCAGCTATGTTGTATGTGCTGTAGATGATGGCACTGATAAAAAGACAAAGATGTTAAGATTTTCCATGGGTGTGAAAAGGATGAACAGGATCAGGAATGAATATATCAGAGGGTCAGCTCAGGTTGGACAGTTTGGAGACAAAGCCAGAGGGGTGAGATTGCTTTGGTTTGGACATGTGCTTAGGAGGGATGTTGGGTATATTGGGAAAAGGATGCTAAGGATGGAGCTCCCAGGCCAGAAGAAATGAGCAAGGCCTAATATATGGTTTATAGATGTGGTGAGAGAGGTCATGCATGTAGTTGGTGTGACAGAGCAAGATGAAGAGGACAGGAAGAAATGGAAACAGATGACCCGCTGTGATGACCCCTAATGGAAGCAGCCAAAAGAAGAAGAAGAAGAAGAAGATTAAGAACAACCAGAAAGTGTTATAAAATGACAGAGAACTTAAATTATAAAGGAGAGGGCAATTTCAAGTAGTTATCTGACAGATTTAGAAAGTAAATTTTGGAAAGAACAGTTCTCAACACAAAAGAAAATACTTATGCAGCTGTTGCCCCCAGTGCTGGTACAAGTGCAGTTTTCCCAACCACATGTCAGGGCATGATGGTAGGATATGTAATAATTCTAATCATTTTAATTGTCAGCTTGCATTTATGTTACATGCAGCTCAATGCATGATATGTGATGGTTTCCATGTGGGTAAAAACAGGAGGAAATCAAGGAAGACGGTATATAAACACGACACACCTATGTAGTAGCTAAGAAACACACACAACATGCACTCTACTTTTGTTTTAGAAAGGTTACAATTCTTCCCAATTGGAAGAAATGAAAGGTTTCCCCTAGAAAGATGTGAGTTATACTATTAAATAACTTAATGGGTTCAATACAGCACCAGGTATCAGCATTCTGCTCATAAAGAAGGGTGCTCTGATCCAGGCTCTTAAAAATCAGTACTCAAGTTGTACTTTTGGTCATTTGATGTTTACTTCCTAATTAACAGAACATTTACATTCAGACTGCCTTGAAAGTTTTGATAAAATATATTTAATTTACACTAAATAGTTTTACTAGTGTGATGTATTCATTTTATTTACTAATTTGTGTCTGAAGTTTGTTTATGCTTGGTTTTCTTGTGTCATGATTGTAAGGTGCTAACTTAAGTGACCTATTTTATTGAAAATTCAAACCTGGCAATGTTTACATTTAAAAAGAAACTGTTTACTTATATACTACATTTTTTTATTAAAATGATTGGAATGCATGCTTTGGTTTCTGTGTATAAACTCATAACTTGCAAAGAAGGTATTAAGTACAAACCAACAAGGAAAGAGAATTTATAACTATTTTTTTTTCAATTTCACTTTTGAGTTTCTGTTTGGTTAAGTAACTTTGGCTCTGTCAGTAAAACAATATTCCCTTTAGTTAAGATAACTATCACATGACAGAAGCAGTAAAGGTAAGAAGCAAATAGAAGCGATAAACTGAAAGGTGGCTGATATGGCATGTAGTGCGCATTTGAGCGCTGTGATTACGCTTGAAGAATATGCTGGTTAAGAATTACTACCCAACCTTAACAATGCTTAGAGAACTGTTTAGCACGACATCTGCAAAATTAAGGTCAGGTCTGCAGTAAAAGCAGGCAGTGATGACCATTAAACAGCAGCAACAGGTAGAAATGTCTTCGCTCCAATTCCTATTTCTTCCTGCTGTCTGCTAAACTACACAGGGCATTTTGAACTAAACAGCTTCCTTACACAGGGAACATGTAATGCTATCAACCACTCCCCGACTGCTTTGGCTTTCAAAGCTAACACAACACATTGCATTTTTTTCCCTTAACCTTACTTTTAACTAATTTGTAGTACATGGAGATGATATATGTTTATGCAGTACAAAGAATTATAATCAGTGCTCTGATCATAACTACTTATTATGTGTTCTCGACATGGATACCAAGACTCACCTTGAGAGCTTAATTTCTTGGCATCCATGTTTCAAACACATAGGTGAGTCACAACAGGTGATCCGATTATAATGCACTATATCATGCCAGTAGATTCCCAATTCAGCAACTGTCTTTTCCTCAACCAGCAACAAGAAGTAATAGATTCAGGGCCGGATTCACGAAGGCTTGCACGGAGTCTTAGAGTAGAGTAAGACTCCATGCAGCCAACATGTCCGCTGAGCAATCCAGGAACAGCCGGTAGGGGCATGCAACTGAGCTCTCCAAACTAGTCCTACACGGACAGGGCTGGGATATGCAAATTACCTCAACTGCAGGTGAAAGCCATGCAAATGAGGTAAATTTGCAATACAGGAAACCCGAACCTGTCCGAGTAGGAGTAGTGCTATTTGCAGAAATGTACTCAGTTGATAACTGAGTACGGTTCTGCAAATAGCAAAACAGTGCCATGTCAGCTGGAAAAAAAGCATGCCAATGGCCAAAAATATGGCCATTGGCAATGGGAAGTGATGCAAATTAAAAATAAAATAACTTTTTTTTTTATCCCGATCTCCGGGGTTTAACTGTAGGGCAGCGCCGCGCAAACGCGCTGCACCCTAAAAAGCAGAAAATTAATAATTAAGATCCACAAATGTGGATTTTATAGCTAAAATGAATTTACAATGCAAGGGAATGGCAGGCCGAAGACAACATGGCCACCGAGTAGAGGTTGCTAAGGGGGGAAGCTCAGTCTAAGAGATGTAACTAAGCATTAGTAGGCAATCCTATGCAAATGAGAGTTAGGATAGTGAATCACAAGTTTACATAGCAAATGAGCACAGTCAGTGGAGTGTAGGAGTAGGATAAGGGGAGTAACAGAGTAGAAGATAGGTGACATCATGAGGGGGGTATGTATGAAAGGAGTGAAGCTCATTGGAGCAGAGTGACATGTGTCTGCTTACATTTACATCATAGTGAAAGAGGTGTGTCAACAGGTAGGCCAGGTAAAGTCAAGAAATTGAAGGTGTATGCCGTGGATAACACCAAAGTTTCTTGCTGAGTGTGCATGCGCGCGTGTGCACGCCAGTAAACCCTAGTAAGACAATGTGCACACATGTAAGCATGTGTGCGCATGTGTAGGCTTGAGTAAGCATATGTAAGGCTGTGTAAACAGTTGTAAGCACGTTTGCACTGGTGTGCGCGCGTTTTAAGCAGAATAAGCAAGCTTTAGTCCATGTAAGCATGTGTGCGCGCATGTTAGCTGCTGTGCGCATGTTTGCACTTGTGTCCGTGGCGCCCCCCCCCCCCGAGGAAACAGTAAGGAAACAGGAAGCACACCAAATAGTGGAAGTTACCAGGGAGTACTAGTAGAGCTAGCAGGTGAAAACAATCAGAATCAGGCAATTACCCAGGCAGAACACTAGCCCAGCTCAGCCCAGCACTTAAAACTCTGCAAACAACAGTCCATTATGTTTCTCTCAAGAGACACTGCAACACTGCTGTAAGCTAATAGAAGTGAAAACTGAAAAGGCTTCACTGAGACAAAAAATGTTAGGGGCTGTCATTGCTGTTATAAGGCGACATATGCAACATGCTGAGGGTGGTGATAATGCAAATGCTGCTGGACAACCCACAGTGAGGAGACGGAGAAGAGTGTACAGGCCCAGGGTTACCTACCAGGGGCTACATGAGCTGGAGATAGTGGAGCGCTATAGATTGGACAGAGACCTCTTGCTGCAAATTGTTGAGCTGTGCAGGCCACGCCTCATACACAGAACCAACAGAGGGGAACCCATCCCAGTGGAAACTAAGGTATGTGTTGGCCTAAGAATATTAGCAACAGGTACCTTCCAGAGACCAACTGGTGATATGATGGGGATATCACAGGCATCAGCATCCAGGGTACTGCACCAGTTTCTGGATGCCATGTCAGCACATGTCGGTGATCATGTATATTTCCCCAATTCCCGTGAGGTATTGGCCAGCAATATGCATCTCTTCCAGCAAATAGCGGAATACCCTGAGGTAGTGGGTGCAAGAGACTGCACGCACATATGCATCAAAGCACCAGCCGGTGAGCGGGGTAGGGTCTACTTCAACCGCAAGGGCTTCTCCTCCATCAACTGCCAGGTTGTGTGCAATGCCCAGGGCATAATACTGAATGTGTGTGCTGGCTGCCCTGGAAGCTACCATGATTCCCATATCTGGCATCTGACGCAGCTGTACCAGACATTTGCCAATGGGGACATCCCACATGGTCACCTAGTGGGGGATGCTGGCTATACACTGGAGCCGTGGCTGATGACACCCATCAGAAACGCACACATACCTGAACAGGAATGCCATAATGAGGCACACGCACAAACACGAAATGTAATCGAGCGTGTGTTTGGGCTGCTCAAGTCATGGTTCCAGTGCCTGGTCACATCTGGTGGAGCCTTGCAGTACTCACCAACTACATGTACCCAAATTGTCATGGTATGTGTTATGCTACATAATATGATCCTGCGAAAACAGCTGCAGCAGGACCAGCATAGGCCTGGGCCAAACAGCCCCCCACCATTGCCAAGGCCATTACAGGTAGAGCGTGACTTGGAGGAGGAACAACCTGAGCCTGCCTCAGTAGGCAGAAGGAGGCATGCCCAGTATGCTTTGGCCTTGGTAAAGATGCAATGCATAGCACATACACTGGCTCAGTAGGAACTCTGGAAATGATACCTCTCTCTGACCCGCACATATAGTAAAAGGGATGCCTACGTTGACACTACCTGCTTTCAAACATGTATAGGGAGTGTAGTATGTGCATCCGACATAGGCAGCCCTGCATCAACACCTGAGGCATGATTGCCATGTGTTAAGCAATATAAAGCAGTGCTAAACAGCATTTACCATCATGAAGTCAATGTAAACAAAATCGCACACACCAACTACTACAAATGTGGTCAATGTAGAGTAATATTGACCAGTGTCCAGCAATAATGGTTAATATTGAGCAATGTTGGACAAGCTGGGTCTAGGTAGGGCATAGCTGAACAAAAGCCAACATGCTCATATTTGCTCTTCTGGCCCCTAAGCAGTCTGGTCTGCTAAGTATGAAAATATAAGCGGCAATGGGCCTCGAACCCAGGATACTGTGCACTATAGTCATAGTATGGAACCACTAAACCATGACAGTAGTGCAGTGGTTAGCCTGTATGAAGAAATGTTGATAAGTCTATGCAAAGTATTTCATGGAAACCCTGCAGGTACAGCATAATCCCTGTCAAGTTATGACACAAAGGTGAGTCCTGCAGTAAGAATAGAACCTGACTTTCAACACACACAGTACAAATGTTAATAATGGACATGTAGACATACGTCAACAAATGTAGTGGACCACACACAGCAACATACTGAAAGGTCACACTGGGCATGCTCACACACTTGAATACATGAGATAAATGTCAGGCAACAGAACACTGACAGTCTGAACTGGGCATGGTCACACACTTAGGCCATGTTGGAGTAAAGCATTGGGCCACACATAGCAGGCAGTTGCATGTGTTAACCCAGGAACCTCTCACTACACAGCAATCTGCCCTGTGCATACACTTATATGACAACAGACACGTATATAATATAGTGGAACCCTGCCATAAGCAAATATGTTCTGCAGATACCTAAGTGGTTCATATAAAGTGTGAAAGCAAAGATGATAAAAACCTGCAAACAGTATCAGCAATAAACATTGTGCATCATAAAAATTATCATAGGTTCAGAGGTTGATACTAGGCTATCTGCCCTAGGGCATGTACAAGCATAGCCAGAGTGTGTTTGGCTACTGCAACCCAGTCAAATCAGAGCACTGTGCCTGTGAATAGTAGGTCACGCAAGATAGCCCATTTACATTCAGTGTATTGTGCCTCTGTCTAGCAGGGACCCAGAAGATACCCCATGGGTAAACATGCGATCAACCATCCACTTGTCAAGATGTCACCTGTAGGTGGTCAGTGGGTGGCTCTGCCTATGCAAAACCGGGACTACACTCCGGAGTGAGTGGAGACTTTCTGATAATAATCTGTCCCCCCAGCATTTCCTTTTAACATCAGTGCTGAGGTATATGTCCCTGGAGTGTGTAGCAGCAAGGGAGTCGGATATCCTGAGGTGGAGCATGTCCAGTAAGTATGGGTCAGATATTGCCTTCAACAAGCACACAACACATCCGTGTAGGTGGTAAGTGACTGAATAGAGCTGGAGTTACTGTATTGGAACTGTGCAGGGCATCTGTGTGAGTCCCTACATCTGCTCGAAGAGTAACATTTATGGCCATTACAGTTGCTGCAGGTGTCAGGTAAGGTACATCCCAAAGGTGGCATAGTAACCAAGCATGATCGTGAAGAGTATAGGGGCACAATGACCACATGTGATCAACATGTGAAACCATGTGGGATATGGTGAGCTATGTAGACGTACTGTCTAACCACTATGGCATTAGGATTGTCAAAGGCGAGAGTACGAACAGGTCGTGTCCCCAAATCTTCAAAAAATACACCATAGAAATAAGCAGTCAGAAGGTGAGACAAAGAGAAGCAGCTTTAATCCATCTTATTCATCCGTCCTGGTACCTCGGCAATTCGCCTTCAATGGAACAACATCCAGATATACACATTCTCTTTTATATGCTCATCAATTAAACAATCAATCAATCAATTCATCAGGTATTTTAACCCTATCAACACATTTACACAGTTCATGGAAAACTTGAATCAGAATAATCATGGGTTAAAGTTTGTTGCACAAAGTTCATCACATAGCATTTCCTTTTTGGATGTGGAATTTTATGTGGGAAAAGATAGTTTGATTCAATACAAACCTTTTAGGAAACCAACAGCGGTTAATAATTTTTTGCATGCAAGTAGTATGCATCCTCCACATTTAATTAAGGCCCTGCTTGAAGGGGAATTTAAGAGGATTTTGAGAAACACATCAGACAAAGGTTTATGGGAAGAGGCATGTGATGGAACCTTTAATAGACTTTTATCTAGAGGATATGAGAGTATTAAACTCCTAGATATAAAGCATAGATTGTGCAGAACTCATACATTAGGGAAGAATAAATACTATAGTCGTAATTATTCTGTGACCACATCTACTTTGGAAAAGATATTTTTTGTATCTAGATATTCAGTTTTCTCTGATATAGTGGAAAAAATTATCAGAGAATTGTGGCATGTTGTATGCGAAGATTTAATAGTTGGTTCCCTTTTCCCGAAGCATATTACCTTTTCTTATAAGAGGCATTCTAATTTAAAGGAAATGTTAAATAGGAAATTAGAACCTTTGGCTAATACAAATGTTGGGATGTATCATTGTGGCCGTTGTTTGGTTTGTGATAAGACCAAAAATATGCATGGGATGAAAATAAATGGAAGGAAATATTTGGCATTTGAAAGGTTTAACTGTATGTCCTCAGGTGTAGTGTACATTTTGGGGTGTGATTGTATCACGCCTGTATGGTACATTGGTCAGACTACCAGGAAGGTGAAGGTGCGTATTTTGGAGCATTTGGGTGACATTAGGAGGGGAAATATGGATAGTCCAGTAGCTACTCATTTTATTAACATGCATAATGGTAACATTGAGGGTTTTGTATTTAGTACACTTGCTAGACCTCATTTTGTACAGGAAATTTTAAGACTGCATTGAATAGGTTAGAGCATAGGATGATTATAGGGTACCATACATTATTTCCTGTTGGGATGAATTTAGACAGTGGATGAAATTTGACTTGTGTGTGCTGGAATCTTTGAATCATAATGAAATTTGAGTGTATTTAATTTAATTTAACTTTTCTAAATGTGCATCTTAATGTTATATGTATATATTTGTAAAATTTAAAACAACATGAAATAATTTATATTAAATTAGATTTAATATTTAATTTTTTTTGATAAATTAGATTTTGTATTTAAATTTTCACATATAATAGTATTTGAATGTTAGATGATTTGTCACAGTGTTGATAGGGTTAAAATACCTGATGAATTGATTGATTGATTGTTTAATTGATGAGCATCTAAAAGAGAATGTGTATATCTGGATGTTTGTTCCACTGAAGGTGAATTGCCGAGGTACCAGGACGGATGAATAAGATGGATTAAAGCTGCTTCTCTTTGTCTCACCTTCTGACTGCTTATTTCTATGGTGTATTTTTTGAATATTTGATGGTTTCATGGTTGTACTATTGTGTCCCCAAATCCAAACAACTACTACTGTATGTAATGGATTATGTGGTAATGTGTGGGCATCTTGTCATCCTCAAAGGGGATGACTATGCAACTAATGGCATGTAGCCGTGGGCCATGGCTCAGGCACCAGTCAACCTATCTCTGTGAGACCCTGTATGACTATGCATGTGCCAGCAGGAGTGCTGATTATGGCACCCAGTTTGCAGTCATCTGCGAACATGGGCAGCCATATCCCTCCTGTGATAGCCTGTACATCACACAAATATATACTGAACAAGAGAGGTCCCAGGACTGAGCCTTGTGGGATGCCAGGTGTAACTGGTGTATAGTCAGACATGGCACCTGCAACACTGAGCATGTGGGTGCTATCCCTGCTCCAGGTAGCAATCTATCGTGTCAGATATGTGTTGATATTGATGATGGTGAGCCTATGCATAATGGCTGAGTGGGGTATTGTGTTGAAGGGTTGTGCAAGGTCCAAGCAGGCTGTGTGGACAACCGTCCCAACATTAATGGACCTGGTAACTGTTGAAAGAATATGAACAGGTCCAACAGATAAGATCTGCCCACAACAGTGCTGTAATGTGTAGGACCCAGTGTCTGTAGGTTTCCCATGTCTATGTGCATGAGTCCCATTACAATACACTCCATAGCTTTGCAGAACAGGCTAGTTAGCCTTTTAGGCTGATATTGTCTGTGGTCTGTTGTGGCAGTATTCAGTGGAGCGGGACCACTATCGCTGTACGCCATTCCGTGGGTACATATCCTGCAGTAACTCTTATATCGAACAGTGATGTAATGTGAGTGTTACGTCTGTCATGAAGGCTTTGTACGACACAGGCCAGGACACAGTCTGGTCCCATTGATGCTGTGTTGTCCGATGAGTGGAGGGCAGCACTCACCTGTTTACTCGTGATGTCTGGGAGGTCTTACTACCTTTACTTGTCCCTGGCTGCTGCATGTTCCTGAACCCAGAGGATATCTACAACCTCAATCTACCCACGGCCTTCCACTACTGAACATACCTGGCCTCTAAGGACCACATGATCTACCTCAGGCTTTGGCCAAGTTGGACCGTCTGTCTTTTCTACTGGCCCACTGATTTTCACCTGTTACTACAATAGTTAATAAACAATCTACCCACAGCCTTCCACTACTGAACATACCTGGCCTCTAAGGACCACCTGATCTACCTCAGGCTTTGGCCAAGTTGGACCGTCTGTCTTTTCTACTGGCCCACTGATTTTCACCTGTTACTACAATAGTTAACAAACAATCTACCCACGGCCTTCCACTACTGAACATACCTGGCCTCTAAGGACCACCTGATCTACCTCAGGCTTTGGCCAAGTTGGACCGTCTGTCTTTTCTACTGGCCCACTGATTTTCACCTGTTACTACAATAGTTAACAAACAATCTACCCACGGCCTTCCACTACTGAACATACCTGGCCTCTAAGGACCACCTGATCTACCTCAGGCTTTGGCCAAGTTGGACCGTCTGTCTTTTCTACTGGCCCACTGATTTTCACCTGTTACTACAATAGTTAACAAACAATCTACCCACGGCCTTCCACTACTGAACATACCTGGCCTCTAAGGACCACCTGATCTACCTCAGGCTTTAGCCAAGTTGGACCATCTGTCTTTTCTACTGGCCCACTGATTTTCACCTGTTACTACAATAGTTAACAAACAATCTACCCACGGCCTTCCACTACTGAACATACCTGGCCTCTAAGGACCACCTGATCTACCTCAGGCTTTAGCCAAGTTGGACCATCTGTCTTTTCTACTGGCCCACTGATTTTCACCTGTTACTACAATAGTTAACAAACAATCTACCCACGGCCTTCCACTACTGAACATACCTGGCCTCTAAGGACCACCTGATCTACCTCAGGCTTTGGCCAAGTTGGACCGTCTGTCTTTCTACTGGCCCACTGATTTTCACCTGTTACTACAATAGTTAACAAACAATCTACCCACAGCCTTCCACTACTGAACATACCTGGCCTCTAAGGACCACCTGATCTACCTCAGGCTTTGGCCAAGTTGGACCGTCTGTCTTTTCTACTGGCCCACTGATTTTCACCTGTTACTACAATAGTTAACAAACAATCTACCCACGGCCTTCCACTACTGAACATACCTGGCCTCTAAGGACCACCTGATCTACCTCAGGCTTTAGCCAAGTTGGACCATCTGTCTTTTCTACTGGCCCACTGATTTTCACCTGTTACTACAATAGTTAACAAACAATCTACCCACGGCCTTCCACTACTGAACATACCTGGCCTCTAAGGACCACCTGATCTACCTCAGGCTTTAGCCAAGTTGGACCATCTGTCTTTTCTACTGGCCCACTGATTTTCACCTGTTACTACAATAGTTAACAAACAATCTACCCACGGCCTTCCACTACTGAACATACCTGGCCTCTAAGGACCACCTGATCTACCTCAGGCTTTGGCCAAGTTGGACCGTCTGTCTTTTCTACTGGCCCACTGATTTTCACCTGTTACTACAATAGTTAACAAACAATCTACCCACGGCCTTCCACTACTGAACATACCTGGCCTCTAAGGACCACCTGATCTACCTCAGGCTTTGGCCAAGTTGGACCGTCTGTCTTTTCTACTGGCCCACTGATTTTCACCTGTTATTACAATAGTTAACAAAGTATGTTTAAACTTTTGGCACATTTTGTAAAATAATACTTGTTCATTGGCTTTGTAATTTAGTTTTTGCCTCTGAATCAGGTATTCCAGCAGCCAGACTCCTCTCCCTGCCCAGTATCACCTGTTAGTCCTTTCCCCTGTTACTACCTTTTCCTTCCCCACCTACGCATTTCTTGCCTAGGTTACCTTCAGTATCTTCCATCTGCCCACTAGGTGGCAGTAAAACACAGCTTTGTGTCCTCGCTGTCTCCCCCACTTATGATTCTTTAGCCCAATAATTTCTCTTTTCTTCTATTTCTCATCTATTACCTTGCTGCTTCACCTCCTAGCCCTTACTCTTCTCCTCCTTCACCTACTTTAGACTATATCCACTTCTAGCTTCCCTGCTTCATAATCCTCTCTCCTACACCTTCCCTTAGATAGTTAGATAATACTCACATTCACACCCTATTTATCTCTTCCTCATAAGCTATTGCCTTGAAAGGACTTTTACATTTACATTTGTATCGCCAGATTCTCTAACTTCTCACACAGATTGTATTCCTACCTTACCAAGCTACTTGGTGCTGCAGCTCTCTTGCTGGACTGATTGGCTACGCTTTCTCCAGTAGTTGTTTCTGCCCCGCTTCGCTCCCCTCCCTACCCCCTTATCCCACCCACCCCACGTATCCCTACACTTATACTTCACTAACCACACCCCCTACTGCTCTACCCTATCCCACCTACCTACCCTCATTACTTAACCTCCCCTTACCATTGCCCTCCCTCTCTTAACTCTCTTTTATATCTGCCCCATCTTAATCCTATAACCTTTTACCTCCTATCATTCTACTCACCTTTCCTCTTTTACCCATCTTATATACCTACCTCTACTCAAAGTTCCTTGCTCCTCGCCTGAGAATGCCATCCAAAAATAGCACACCCAAATATATGATCAGTACTACTAGAAATATCCTAGGTAAACTAGCACTCCTACTTATTTCTTCCCTAGCTCTTACACTACCTTATCTCCTTACTTCTTATGAAGATGAATTTAATTACCACTTTAATTACCCTCATAGGCAAACAGCCTCAAATCTTTCAATATTAAAATTATCTCATTCAAATATTACATCCATCCCTTCCTATCTCCCTGCCAAATATCATCGACTCTCCCATATTAAACTGAATACCCTCACTTCAAAAAGAATAAAATACCTTGCTAACTCCTCCTTCATACCATATTTTCAGTATAACCCTTCTAACCTTATAGATGGTGACATACATCCCAACCCTGGGCCCAGAACTACCTCTCTTGATGCTAGACCTACTATTTCTAGTCCCACCCTTCCATCCCTAACGTCTAAATCTAATACCTTACTTATAGGACACCTGAACATACAAAGTGTTAACAACAAAGTCACACATCTCCATTCTCTTCTTGATCTTCACTCCTTTGATATTCTATGTCTGACAGAAACCTGGTTAAAACCCTGTACTAAAGACAATGAAATCATTCCCCCAGGTTACAATATTGTGAGACAGGATCGAAATACCCACAAGGGTGGGGGTGTAGCACTGCTATTTAAGACTAAACTACACTTATCCTTAGTTCCCTATGAACCACAAGAAGATATTAAGGCTGAACTTCTTTTTGCTAAATTGCAACTTAACCCAAATAAATCAATCTTCATAATCTGTATCTACCTACCCCCCGGAAATAACCCTACTATAGTTGAAAACATCCTTAGTTGGACGTCTTCAAATTACCCTCAAGAAACTATCATACTAGGAGACCTAAACCTTGATTGGTCCTTAGTTAACTCAAATAACCCCGCCACCCATATTAATCTGCATGGCTACTCACAAATAATTAACACCACTACTAGGATCAATAAACCTAACAACAAAGAAAGTATACTAGACTGGATTCTAATTAACAGACAACAACAATCCTACCTTGCAGGTACTTTACCAGATAACATTAGTGACCACTATTTAACTTATATCATAAGACAAAAGACTATTACCACTAACACCCCAGCCTTTAAGACCTCACGATGTAATAAACACTTTAGCCTTCTCCTCTTCTTATCTGAACTAAATGCCTGCAACTGGAACCCTCTAAAAACTCTCTCACTTGCAGATGCTGTAGAATATTTCAATTCCAAATTCTTAACAATCCTTGACAATCATGCACCAAAACGAACCATCAGAGTCAAAACTAAACCAGCCCCCTGGCTAACTAAAGAAACAAGACAAAAAATGTTACTTAGAAACAAATCTTGGACAAAATGGAGATCAAGCAAATCTCCTTCTGATCAACTGATCTTTAGACAATTAAGAAATAGTACCAAAAAAGCCATAATCTCTGACAAAAGAAACTATTACAGTAATCTCCAGCAAATGAATACTAATAAACCACAAAGATTTTGGGCAACCTTAAATAAACTTCTTCACCCTGGTCAGACTACTACTCCCTCCCCCTCTGGGTCAGAAAAACATTCAACCCTAGAAACTGCCAACACCTTTAACTCCTTCTTTACTGAAACCATTAACTCTCTTGCCTCTCATCTTTCCTTTGATAACTCATCCATCCCTGATCTCACTTCTGCTAATCTCCCCACCTTTAAACTACAATCCATCTCTACCTCCTTTATCCAAAAATGTATCCAAAAACTTAAACCATGTACCCCCTCTGCCGACCAACTTCCTGCCGAATACCTTCAAAAAGCAGCAACCGAAATAGCCTACCTGGTATCCATTCTGACAAACAGAACTATTAGCGAAGAAACCATTCCTGATATCTGGAAAATCTCATACATCATTCCCTTGCATAAAGGTGGTAGCTCCAATGAGTACTCTAATTATAGGCCCATAGCTCTCTTGTCACCAATAGCAAAGATTATGGAAAAATGCATACACCATCAACTAATGGGTCACCTAACTAAACATAATATTCTGTCCAACTGCCAACATGGTTTTAGGCCTTTTCACAGTACTACCACTGCCCTCCTTTCATTCACTGATTTTATCAATAAAAAGCACAATAATAACAACCTATCTTCAGCACTCTTTATAGACCTATCTACAGCCTTTGATATGGTCAACCACCCCCTGCTCTTACAAATCCTGGAATCTATCTCTAGACCCCAAGGCTATACACTGGTTTGCCTCATACCTCAGCAATAGAAAGCAGGCTGTCCTCTGGGGTAACAAACTCTCATCTCTGCTACCAATCTCACTTGGTGTTCCCCAGGGCTCTATTCTAGGTCCTCTTCTTTTCTCTTTATTCATAAACGACCTTCAAGTGGCTATACCCCAAGCCACATGCATCCAATATGCTGATGACTCCACACTTATCTGCTCCGCTAAAACTACCTCTGAGTTACAAACCCTTACTCAAAATGTCTTCAACACAGTTGAGGCATGGTTCTTAAAACGCTGTTTACTCTTGAATGCTAAAAAAACCAAACTCCTCCTATTTAAGCCCACTTCTAGGCCCCCCCCCACTAGAATTCTCTATCTCATCTAGCAATGGCACCCTTATATCCCCTGATTCTACCACTAAGCTGCTAGGTGTCACAATAGACAACAGCCTTACATTTGATACTCATATTAACAATACCATTAAAACTGTTAATAGAAAACTGGGCTCCCTCTACAGAATTAAAACATTCTTAACTTCCAATGCCAAAACTACACTCGCCCACTCTCATCTTATTTCTACTCTCCTCTATGCTTCACCTATTTACACTAACCTAAAGAAAAACATTCTCTCTAAATTGGCTAACACTCTTAATAACATTGCTAGATTTGTTACCGGAAATAAATTTAGAACTCACCACTGTCTGAACCTACAGCAACTTCATTGGCTCGAATTACACAACATGCTATTACTCTCTCAACTTACCTTTGTCCATAGGATATTCTACCAACCTAACAATACACCTATCCTCTCTAATCTCTTTACCCCTTATACGAACCTCAATTCCCTTCGCTCCTCTAACAAACTTCTAGTAACTATATGTAAATCTAATAACTCTGCCGGGTACTCCCTTTTCTCCAACACCATTGGTAAGTCTTGGAATCAGCTTCCTACTGAACTCACTTCCAACACATCTCCTATTCTCTTTAAACAAAAACTTAAAATACACCTCAAAAAACACTGGTTGTGCCCATGTCTCAATCCTGACTAACCATGACCACAGCAATCTCTCTCCTGCTGTCTTCCTCTACTCATTACCTGCTCATTATTATGTTGTTTCTTATAATCTACAAATATTGATGTTAGAAAAAAAAAAAAAAAATTAATTTGATATTTCCTATTTTCTTTTATTTATCATTTTTTTCTTTCTTATATGACCTAAATTGTTATATATATATATATGTATTACTAAACCAGGATTTAATCCTATTTGTTGCATTATACTTGTTCATCCAATCAAACTTTGTTCTTATCATTTTTATGTTATAATCTGTTTGTACCTTGTGGAACTTTCTCCCCGGGCCTCTGCTGGAAATGGAGATGCTTCCAGTCAGACTAGCCCGGTTAACAAATGTTAAATAAATAAATAAAATAAAAAATAAAGGTTACACTCTGTTGGTATGGACAGTACACCTTAGGGGGGACGGGGGGACACATCTGCACTGAACCTGTTTGCCAGGATGATGGCAATGTCAGTGGGTTCAGGGTATGTTTAGTCAGTATGCAGTAACACACAGCACATCAGTGAGTGTCCAGCCAGGTACCTGAATCAACTGAAGAAGGCCTTGTGAGTGTCCGACGTGTCTGGTGCAATTGTCTGTTAGAAGCGTGCCTGACATAAATACCCGAGTGATTGTAGCAGTCCACTAGTACAGATCACAGATGCCTTCCCTGTCTGGGATTGTGCTCTGTCATGTAGTAGCTTCCTCCATTTGTTATAAAGCGTATTAATGGCTGGGGTCTGCCAGACAGGTGCACTGCCATTGGAGGAGTGAGTCCAGTTGTTATTTTGGATGTAACGATCCATGCGATCCACTAGGTGTCCATAGAATGTGTATGTAAAGGATTCAGCAGTCTGAGCCATACTTACCACTGACCCAGGGTCTCTGAAGGATACCACCGTGGTTTGGAGGAGTGTGACATTTGCTTTTGGGAAGTTCACCAAGATTACCCAGGATGGGTGTTGGGACGGGATATGGATGTCCAGTGAGATAAAGTATGTTCTGCCCTTACCAATGAGGGGTATATCGCAGGTGTGGAACATTGAGTCCCCATGTCGGTGATGATCATGTCCAATATGCTGTCCCCTCTTGTGGGTGTGGTGACCGGTTGTGCCATAGCATATGAGTTTAGAAATAGTAGCAACTGTTGGGCAAGGGTGTTGGGGCCTGAGTACTATCCACAGTCAATGTGTGGGTATTTGACGTCACCCAATATAATGGTGTTTGGGGAGACCTTCATATGGTCCAATGTTCCCAGGAAAGCTGAGTGAGGTTGCTGTGTTGGGGAGTGTGGTCTGTAGCAGGCAACAAACCAAAAGGCAGATTTGCACAATGTTAGCTGCATATGCATTGTGCAGTGCTACCAACCCGGAGGTATGTGTATCTGTGATGTATATGGATACTCCCCCTATTTGTGTTGGCCATTCTGAGTTATGTGGTCAGAAAGCATGGTACGAAATACAACCTGGTAGTGCTGGTGTGCATGTGGGAGCTTCAGCCACGTGTCTGTTAGTGCACAGATATTGCTATCCTCCATACTGAGGAGATTCCTGAGTGGGCGCAATTTGAGGGTAAGACATCTGGTGTTGAGCAGCATTACCCTCAGTGTCGTGTACTCTGTAATGTGTATGGAGGTGGTTCTGTCCTTTGAGCACTGCTTAAATAGGGCAGTATGGTGGCAGCAAGTGCCCTAGCCAGTATTCAAAAGTCCAAGGGTGACAGGTGCAAGCTGTCCATAGGGAAGCTACGTGGCATGTCGAGCATGTCACCCCAGGGTGACAGACACTGTATCCCTTTTGAATAACACCAATATGTCAGCCAACTGTTAAACGTGATCAGTTTTTTGGTATACTGTGACATCATACTTGGTGTGTGTAAGATGCTAGACAAGGTCAGGGTAATACTGGGTTGGGCTACATGATCACAGAGTTCCTCTATGTGTCATGTCATGTGGTCCAGGGAGGAACATCTGAGGTTGTACGCATCAGCATGGACAATGATGGAGCCAGTCCTGGACTTGCTTTGGAGTGACCTGAGTGCATGTGTTATGTGGTGGACCCTGGCACCTGAGAGACAGTTCAAAGTGATTATTCCCCTGTCTGGCCTGGTGAGTGGGACGATAGTGTGTTTGACATTAAGTGTCCCCTATAACAAGTGTATCAGGTGTGTTGTTTAGCCCAAAGGGCAGTGACTGTGTGGCACACTGACATTGTGAACTGTGTGACATGTGGGTATTGTAGTGGGGTAGCAGTTGTATGTGTGTCTGCTTTGGAGGTCTCTGCTGCTTAGGCAGAGTGTATGTAGAGCCTCTGAATATGTGTATGTGTGATAATGTGGTTTGTTTGCTGTCACTATTGGTGTATTTGAGACTGATAATGAGGTCTGTGTGGTCACCCTCACCACCTGATAGACTACGCCAGTCATGGGTCGAGAGACCTCAGCGTCCTGTATGTCAATATTGTTACATCACCCACATATATGTGAGTGTGGTGTGAGGAGGAGAGGGTTGTCTGTGTACATGAGGCAGATGTGACATTGTGTCATAACCACAATATTCACTAGCTGGACTGAAGAGTAGACATGAAGCCAACCCCTGGACATGCCAGTGTATTATGATGACATAGTCTGTGGCCTGATCACAAAGGATCAGTAGGGTGTTAAGTGTGTAAAAGAGTATAACCGGGATTAGTGCTCAGGTTTGTCGGTGTTTTGTAAAGAGTAGCTGAGAAGGAGTCCAGACTGTGAATCATGACATGTCCTTCAGCTATGTAATAAATAGTAATGTACACGCATATATGTGCTGAGTCAGGGACAACTGTACCTTACTGACATTGCCGACATCCTGTCAGACAGGCCCATGTATACATACCCACCCCCCACTGACGATAGTCCCTGACATCATACCAGGAGATATCACGTATAGAATGGCTGAACATCTCCCCCCCAAAGACAAAAGTATGGCAGCAATTGGATTACATTGTTTCCCAATATGTGTCATGCATGCACTACAGAACAAACAGACCCTGCACCTGAACAGTCTGTTGAGCCTCACCCACTCCACAGGACCTGGAACCGTCAAATGTGTTACAGCAACATATGGCACTCCCCACATGTGTGGGTGCACAACACACCATGGGAAGTATAGTCCAGTAAGCCTATAAAGTCTGATCTGCAAGGCCATGGAGTGCATCATGGCAGAAGTCATAAACAGAGCTATTGGAAACCGACAAACACACAACCCTACCAACTGTGGTATATTCATGTGCAGATCATGGTTCCCAAGCATGCTACACCATCTGCAAGGCAGCTACCCAGGACATACATCACAGAACAGAGCTACACATGTCACACATAGACTTTGAACAGCTCTTCATCAACATCACAGACACATGTCGTATCCACAAAACCAACAATCTGTGCATAGATATGTGTTGACATATGAAGGGATGGCAATGTGTCCACAGATAGATCACACAAGGTGAGACTCACGGGGTCCTGTACAAGCTGTAGATACCTGCCGACCTACATGGATTGCATAAAAATGTGTACACACATTACCATGTCCAGTCTGATGATGTCATCATCCTACAAATATACCAGGAGAACAGAAACCACCCAGTAAAGCATATAGCGTGCCGTGTTAATGCATATCTTTCTAGTATCATAACATAATTAGGTAGGGGTTTGAGTCCTGCAAACGCCAAGTGTGTGTGTGGGGGTGTGTGTGTGATTTCCTTTGAGAGGAGTAGCCTTTTTGGGGACTGGGAAAACACATTAAAAGAGGTACTTCCCTCTTCGGAAAGTCTGATGATGTCAGCATCCTACAAATATTCAAGGAGAACAGAAACCACCCAGTAATGCATATAGCGTGCTGTGTTAATGCATATCTCTCTAGCATCGTAACATAGTTAGGTAGGGGTTTGAGTCCTGCAAACACCAAGTGTGTGTGGGGGGGTGTGTGATTTCCTTTGAGAGGAGTAGCCTTTTTGGAGACTGGGAAAACACATTAGAAGAGGTACATCCCTCTTCGGAAAGTCTGATGATATCAGCATCCTACAAATATTCAAGGAGAACAGAAACCACCCAGTAATGCATACAGCACACTATGTTAATGCGTATTTCTCTAGCATCATAACATAGTTAGGTAGGGGTTTGAGTCCTGCAAACGCCAAGTGTGTGTGGGTGGGGAAGGGGTGTATGTAGGTGATTTCCTTTGAGAGGAATAGCCTTTTTGGAGACTGGGAAAACACATTAAAAGAGGTACATCCCTCTTTGGAAAGTCTGATGATGTCAGCATCCTACAAATATTCAAGGAGAACAGAAACCACCCAGTATTGCATACAGCGTGCCGTGTTAATGCGTATCTCTCTAATATCATAACATAGTTAGGTAGGGGTGGGGGGGTTCCTTTGAGAGGGGTAGCCTTTTTGGAGACTGGGAAAACACATTAAAAGAGGTACATCCCTCTTTGGAAAGTCTGATGATGTCAGCATCCTACAAATATTCAAGGAGAACAGAAACCACCCAGTATTGCATATAGCGCGTCGTGTTAATGCGTATCTCTCTAGTATCATAACATAGTTAGGTAGGGGCTTGAGTCCTGCAAACGCTGTGTGTGTGTGTGTGTGTGTGTGTGTGTGTGTGCCACAGGTGGTCAATGCAGTGTGGGTTTTGCTTTTACTGTGGTATGACATATGTTTCAAACAGTATGTGCATTGCAAACATTGGGTATCTGCGTGTCAAATAAATTTGTGTACATGTGACCTCAATCAGTACATAGGTGTGAAGCCTGCATACTACATGAATACATTTGTAACCTTCGACAGATTGTGCCGCTGCTTCTCAGATCATAGGTCACATATGTATGTATGCGTCAAGACCGGCCAATGTAGTGATCCATGGTCAAAGACATCCCTGCCACACACACCCATGACACGTACTATAGAGTACCGTGAGTGAGGGTAATTGCCGGGGTATATGTCAGACATGTTCATACACAACAACGACTGGCAATAATGGACAGTCATTATAGGTGTGCACCAGCCATGTGGATATGCATGCAGGCCCCTAATGTGTTATGTGAAACACAGAGGGACCCCACACTACCTATGGATATGTGGATAACAAGGGACAGATGACATAACACGTGTCTGTCTGTACACATTGGTACCCAACATACATGTTCAGGGCTACCACCTATGTGGTACTGTCAGGATAGTATGTATAGTAAATGTGGATGACTATGCCATAGATGGTGTACTGCTATACAGCATGTATTGGACAACAGGTATCTGTCTGTATGATACCCTTGTGTAGGATATGTGTCCCACCCGGGGAATACAGTGTAGGCCAATGCATGCATTTCCAGATGTGGATGGACATATCCCTAGTGTGTTTGCATGTACCTAAGAGGGATATATGCCACACAGGTGTGATCCCAGGAACGTGTGGCTGTCAATACCACTGGTTACTGTTATAGTATAGTACTGGAAGGATCCAACTGTTACTGAGTTCCCTACAACTGTGAGTCATTTGTCAGGACATCATCTAATGATAGGTTATAGTCATGCTGTTGAGGTAGTGTATACTACCAGACTGCAGATCATTGACAGATATCAATGGTATCACCCACAGCATAGTGCCAACCCATGTCATACACACATGTGTACCCATGTTAGTACATATCTGTAGTAGAATGCATACTGGCCATCGAAAGATACCATGAGATGTTAACAATGTGTAGAACAGGGTATGTCACACATCCCATGTGTCCACTATGCACGTACATGTAGACAGTGCACACACACCATGTTCACAGATGTACACTCGCTAATTTGTCATGCACACATCACACACGTACTGTCCACTCACTAACACATGCTGGCAACACTGTACACTTCAGCCAAGTGGCACATGGGTGGACAATACATACTCATACCTGACACTGGTGTAAACAATGCTGCAATGACTATCAGCGCTGTGATGCATAATGCCTGCTCAGATATACCTACAAGGATATCAGTACACTTTCCTGTTGGCAACTTGCTACTATTGCTACACTGCTATAATGTCACCCTGTGCATCAGAACCATGTTAGCCTATTCCTGCATCAAAGTGACAGATGACAGGAGGTGGCACAGGTGTCATCATATGCACAAGGTATGTTGTAGGTTTGCCAGAGCCTGACATTGACCCATCCAATCGGCATGTCTGTGTGTGTGTGTGTGTGTGTGTGTGTGTGTGTGTGTGTGTGTGTGTGTGTGTGTGTGTGTGTGTGTGTGTGTGTGTGTGTGTGTGAGGGACAACAGTACTGCATGGGCCAATGTTGATGTAATGTGTGTGTGTATGTGTGAGCCCTAGTTGTATGGTAAATGTGTGTGTGTCTGCATGCACACAACTCTACCATGTGGCTGCCATATACGGGTAGTTGTGGGACAGGCACAGACTGTACCTGCTAGGCCATACAGATCACTGTCTCCAGCCATGGACACAGTACCTGTGCCTAGCAGGGGTGCTACGGGCAGTATCAGGTACCAACACTGACTGAGTGCTATCATCAGAGGCAGAGGTATGATGACTGGACCCATGTCCCTGCTGGGACTGGCCAGCACCACGTGCACGTGGTCTAGTAAGATGGTCAATGGACAGGCCAGCCCCAGCATTGCTGGGGCTGGTACTGCCACTACTGGAGCGGCTGTGATCCGTGGTCCATCTGCTACGACTGCCAGCTGATGCTATTGCTGGCATGCGTCCGCGTCGGCTTCTCATCCATTCCGCATGGTCCTGGCTCATAGCTAACACATTGTGGAGGACATCTAATGTCTCCCTCCAATGGCTATCAATGACTTCGGTGTAATTCCGTATGGCACCAGCAAGGTCACAGATGCTGTCATTGATAGCAGTGTAATGGGCCCTCTGTGCCCTTAGTCCTTGTCGGGTGTACCGTTCCATATGTGCCTGTGCCTGCATTACAACCTGGAACATACTGGAGGTTGTAATACCTCTGGGGGCATGTCTGCCAGGGGCAATATGACCAGTGGTGCTCCCCCGAGAACCCCTGGACATCCGCCTATGTGGTACTGTTCCGGTAATCCGGCTATGGCTGCTGTGAGGGGATGCACGTGCCATAGGTACCACACTCTCCTGGTCAATGCCAACTGTATGCTGTCCCTCAGCTACGGCCATTGGTGACGAGGGATGTATTGGCAGTATGAGTGTGCACATAGATGGGGTTGACCGCTGTGTACTGTCGATTGGTGGACCAACGACAGACCCTGTCAGACCTTCCTGTGCCACAATACATGTCTCATCATCTCCACTATTACTGGCGGTGACATCAGGTTCCCTGCTACATTCAGCCACCCCTAACTCAGCACCTGTGGAAGGAAGACAGGAAACACACTTTACAATCTGTACATGATATTAGCACACATGCACACATGAATACATGCACACATGCACAGAAATACACTGCTCACCACAGCACATACACACACACACACACACACACACACACACACACACACACACACACACACACACACACACACACACCAGCAATCCAACACATACACAATAGTGGGTGATGGTGGGTGACAGTATCACAAGGCAAACAGTCGCCACACATGTGTCAGCATGCAGACCATGTGTTGCTCAACACCATGCAGTGCAAGTGTAAACAGCCCTATCTAATGACATTATACATGGCTTTGATGCATGTGTATAGTTGTTCAGTGATTGGCTACACCCTGGAACACAATGTGTACATGGACACAACATTGCTGGGCAAGTATTATCTGCTCTGCAATGTCATGTGCACCATCACTCAATGGTAAACATACCATGGCTGCATGTGTTATCTGTGGGACACATACATTGCCATGTCTGATGACAGTGTCTGTGTCCATAGAACATAATAGTGGGCACAGGTGTAGCAAATGCATGCAGTGTACAGACATGGGATGAGTGGTGCATGTAGACATGAAAGAATCTGAATGCACTACATGGACATTGTACAGTGGTTATGATAAGTGTGGGACATATTGCAGATATGTCAGTGCCAGCCATGACATGGCATGCTACATGACTGCAACATTAAACACCACACATACCCAATGCGTGTCATGTGACCTATACACCCAATAGCATTACAGGACATATATGTGACTCTTTGTACAAATGGCGACTGTTGTGCAAAATGTGTATACTAGCATATGTAAGCACACACACAACATGCTATGCATGGTGTGTATAGGTGCATATGTTTGCACACACAGAACAATGAGGTGCACAGCAAAGACTGCTATGTGTAGTACTGTGGTCACTGTAACCGGATGGGGTGTAGTACCATGTGCCATCATCATCATCATGCATCTTGTGGTCACTCACGGCTATTACTGTGTGACAGACCACCACCTAGCATGTTGTACCTGAATTGCAGTGCCGTGGATATGTTCACTATTACACAGCCACTTTGTACATGGGTGTATGAGGTGCCCAGTAGGGAGCATTGCCTAACATGACTGTGTTATGTGTTGAAGAGTGTTGCACAGCCCCATGATAGGCCTCTACCCCTGAGGTACATCATGTGTGTGTGGATGACATGTGGGATACTGAAGTGTGACCTTACAGTGGGTGTGTGGTTACGCCATATGTAGCATGACTTTGTGTATTGCATGTGATAAATGTGTGTACATGTGTTGCAACTATGCCTATCCAATGTGCAGTACGGGGTTGCCACAACTGTGTGTCATGCTGTGTGTATTGCATGTCATTGAGGCAGCTACTGACATTACTGAGCTGTGCAACGTCTCACAGCAAACATGCATGGCATGCATTATGCGTAGATGTGTTACGTGTACATGGCCTACACCTCACCTATGACATGCATATTTCATTACCAACATTGCAGGTATAACACACTCACCAGCATGGATCGGCTGCCCTGCCAGCACACCAGAGGGACCTATGAGAATATGAGAGGGTTCGTCAGTGGCCACAACTGTGGCATTGCTACAGTGGGTATGCTAAACTGCAGTACAACAACAGTCAACTGTCACAGGTGTAGGCATATTATTCAAGCTATCCGTATTGCACAACACTAGGCAGTGGAACTGCTAAACACACAGTACACATCTCACGTAGACATAATCTAACAATACAGTTAAATGTAGTCTACAGAAAGGGCATGTTACCTGCTTGCTCCAGGTGGATGTGCTGGGTGGCTCCAGCCCCCATTACAACACATGTCAGAGGTTGATGTAGCTGTTGTCCAGGAGCCACCACGCTTAGGAGCAGCTTCTCTGCTCTGGTGAGGGGGGGTGAATGGCCACCCCACCACCTGTGGCAAGCTGCTGTCTTTGGATATCAGACGCATGCCACCAGACTTGTCTAATTAAATCACTGCAGTGATGGTGTACCTGCTCATCTGTCCAGTTATGTATGCCTATGTCATTTACCCGATGAACAAGTTCCTGCCACAGTGCAGTCCGCTCCTGCTGGCTGCTTCTGGAGAACAGCATTGTGTACCGCTGCAATAGGCTGTCGAGTATCACATCTTCCTCATCCGCTGTGTACGCTGGGTTGCATTGGTGGGCCATCTGGCTGAAAAAGATATGAACAATATATGTGAGAGTGCCCTGTGGCACACTTTACACCTTTACCCACAGATATCACTTTACTGACATATATACCATCCTATTGTCTGTCAGAGGTTACACACATTCAATACCACTTATTGGTTCTCAGGCCACAACTAACTAACACTGCCTGGCAGACTCTATATATCACACCACTATACAACATTACCCGACACACTGTTTGTGACACATTGCACAACCTCAAGACAGGGGTGTATATATCACACCAATGCACGAACAGAGATGTCATCCATTGGAATGGATGTAAAGTACAGGTACAGTAGTACCAATAAAATTCCCTAGTCATTGATGCCATAGCCCTGCCTAACAGATGTGTCCAGTTGTTACTATAGGTGGCATACTGCTGTAACAGACTATATATGTTGCTGGATAGACACGTTTACCCTGTAACACACATATGATTGCAGCCATTGTGCAGGCATAATCACACACACATCAGGCAAACATTCAACGCACCACTGTATGCCAACACAGATGAGCATTACCTGTGTACCATACGGTACTGTGTGCCACTACTTACACACCCTTATGCCTGCATTCTGTCCTCTGTGCAGACTACAGGAAACACACATGACAGTGTTTCCAAGCAATGTGAACACACACCATACTGTGCTGTTTAGGCCTACAGCTTCAGGTAGTACTACAGTTCATATTGATGATGGATTTACCAGCAGTACCACTTACTAAGCATACATGTATTGCTTTAGCCTACAATGAGACACCACATTCGTCAACGGAGAACTACATCACATCATATGCCATACTACTATGTCTGCCTAACAGTACATTACACATCAGTTGCTGTCCTCACAGCTAGGATAGGCACTACCATGTCAGATACAACATCACACTAAGCTATCACACCTTCACAGACCTTGCACACATTCAGCGTTACACTTATTCAACCTCACATAGCAGCTATTGCATTAAGTACATGTGTGAGTGCATAGTGTCATAGGTAGGTAATATGCTATTGGCCCTAGGGCCTATGGCAGCCTAGCCATATGCTACCCTGGCCTTTGACACACATGTACTTTGATTTCACTTGCCCCTGCCAACCTGAACCACAGAGGTGTTTCCTGGGGTGTATTACCAATCTCCCACACAATCATCAGGAGGAGCCTTGTTTACTATTGCTATGTGTTCTATTCCAGTATATGGCATATCTCTGAGATGGGAACCTATCCTTCCAGCATGTGCTGTTTAGTGAGCTGATAAGGTTTAGGGCCCTAGAGCGTGTATCACCAGAGGGATTGTGATATGTTGCCATGGTGGTTGTCACCCAGCTAAGGGTGTGACATACCTCTGTATGTCCGGCAGAGGTCACCTCTGTGTGGCCAGTATGCAATACAGTGTAGTTGTGGTTTTGTGAGTCAGTCTGCATAGGGCATCTATTTGCAGCCAGTATTACCCTTTGGGAGGTCTGTCTGTGGCCTGTTCACCTGGTGCAGTTGTCATGTGAAGTACATACCACACAGGGCATTGTGATGAGTAGAGGGGAACTTTACCCTATACTTCCATAGATGACACACCTGTTGTCATGACACATACCATACATACAGATTACAGGTGTAGTGTGGCACTGTCTTCATCAAAGCGGAGGCTACTGTCCACCTGTGTCCCATGTTCCCTTATCACACCTTCACTGTTAGGTAGATCTCTACCTATGTGGTAGTTAATGGGTACACTGTTTTGGGAAGGTGGAATGGCACTGCAGTATCAACACTTGTCTACAGTCCATGCCTTGGTCACCACACACCTGTTGTGATACATATGACCTCGTGTCTCTCTGTCTCACTCTATATGTATATATATATATATATATATATATATATATATATATATATATATATATATATATATTATATATATGCATATCTATACACATACATGTACACATCCATTGCTGTACACATGGAGGTACATATAGGCACATGTACAGTCCACCTTTCATGGTGGGGATATCACTTATGCGGCAGTTGTGGGATGTACAGGTATGTGATTAAATTGCACAGTGTTGTGCAGAATGCATGTAGGTGTCCTCAGCCCTTATAACATTAGCAGGCCTCACTGGCTGTAACACAGCAGATCTGACAAATCTGTCCCACAGCATTTAACCACCACATGACATATATCAACACTACCATAGCTGGCCTTAGGCATAGGCCAACTGGGTGGCTGCCTAGGGCGCCGCTCTAGCAGGGGTGCTTTTCCACTATTTATGTAGTGTAGTAAGACAAGGATGGGAGCACCAGGAAGTGTGGTATGGGGTGCCGTGGAGCCCTTTTGCCTAGGGCACCAGTTGACCTAAGGCCGCTCCTGCGCAATGCATGCTGTTTTCTAGGCCACACACTACGACCTGCATGGATATATGTACATATCAACCTTCACTGACAGATATCTGTCCACCCTTCAGTAACAGCTGCAGTATGTCCCTTGCCCTATGCACATGTGCAGATACAGATAGATACATACTGCTGCCACACATGGATGATTTGCAGTGTGTAGAGTACTCTTCAGGAACATCTACAACATGCCAACACATACATGTGAGTTACATACCTTACTTTTGTATTTCCCTGCTCTGTGTGTTACGGTTTTGTAGTTTTTTTTTTATTGGTGGTTTGTTTTGGGTTTTCGCCCTCTATTTAACTTTCTGTCTCAGTTTCTCACTCTATTCTGTCTCTGTCTCAGTCTGTGTCCGTGTCTCTCTCTCTCTCTCACTCTCTATCTCACAGCACCTGCAATGATATAATTGCATGTGTGGACTGCAGGTACAACCTGCTTTTCTAGGTATCTGCACTTGTGCATGTGACAGCCTCTGCACCAATTGCTGCCCACCATTCAGTAATTGCATGCAGCCTACTGTTTTTTGATTGCATTACTCACTGTGATTGCAGCCCACTGCTATAAAATGCTAGGTTAGGTAGGCATAGCCCTTTCAGATTTCCAAGGTGGGGCCCATGTTTGTTTGCTCTGGACACCATTGTGTCAGTCTAAAGGTTGGTATATGTCTCTTATCTGATGCTAGGGTTGTAGCCAATTATATGCATGTTGTACTCAAACCTGAATGTTGCTGTTCCAGTACACACATCTCAGTGTAGACATGTACTCACCCCTCCAAATGCTAACACAGGATACATGGGAGTATGTACTTTTTTCTCACTTACACAATTAACTGCCATACATATGTGGTTATTGCAATGTATTCCTGTGGCCAGTATTTATCCTGGTCTGATAGTGTGTGGTGTTTGTAAGGTGCTACTGTAACATTATTCCCTGCTAGGATGGCTGGTTCTCCTTTCACAGTCATGTCATGCAATTCCACAACCACTGCTGGTAAAGACCCACAGAAAAGGATTTGTGTTATACCATTCCTAATTTCCATTTACATTCCCTCATTGTAATGCATGATATATTTATTTCAGAAACAAGTTATTTGTATATCTGCTGTGGCTTAGTGGTAATTCATGCAGTCTATTGTGTCAATGGTCTGGGGTTCGAGACTGGCAGAGGTTTTTTCTTTTGCTGCTCAGCAGAACAAAGGCCCTGCCATAGAGTGACTAAGGCACTTTTAAGCAGTTGTAAGCGGGTTTGTGCGGGTTTGCGTGATGCTTAGCTAAGTGTACACATGCGCACACTTGCATAAACCTGCTTACTACCACTTAAAAGTGCTTACTCCCGCTAACCCCTGTGCTAATTTCTTTGAAAGAAAAGAAAATGGGGGAGATAGGAAAGTGGTGAAAAAGGGGGCACAAAGAGGGACAGACAGTAGGAAAACAAGCTCGGGATGTGCAGGACGGGTGTAGGGAAGGTCCATAGCTGCCCATTTCTTTAACAGCAACAGCTGTGCATATGCAATGAATTTGGAGTGAAATTTTAAACCTTCCACCCCTGGGAGAGGGGTGAGGACAACAAAGTATGTTGTACTGCCAATTCTAATTATCAGCTTACATGTCTAATGGACATGTGTGCGAAATGGGCAGCTATGTATGGGGCGTAATCTTTTTGTGGGTACAAATTGCCCTTTTTTTTTTTTTCAGGTGAGAGTGGGAAGTGAGGTAGAGGAAGTAGGTATGTCCGGGGAGGTAGGTTGGGAAGGTAAACAGATAAGACAGACAAGACGCATACAGGGGCGGTGTATGACACATGGGGTGGGTGAACACAATTGATGGGGTCGGATGTTTGGAAATCGCAAGCCCATGAGCCCACAGATGGTAACAGTGGAACTGAGATCCCCACCCATGGGTAGTCACCACTGAACCTTCACAGCCCCCAGGATGGCTGTGCTGGGGGCTGCGTAGGACGGGCAGGCTAACCCGTGAGACACACCACTCTCGCCTCATGCTGGTGTAGGGGATCAGCGACTGAACGCTGGATCTCCCTACGCACTACAACCCGGACCCTTCGAAGGGTGACAGGTGGCCCTTCTCCACCCACGCTTGCATAGGGGGACGAGCCCCATCCCCTGCAGTGCTTCCACCTGAAGGTGGCACAGGACCAATGGAGGAGGGTAGCCCGGGCTGGGCACCGGACCTGCTGGTGCCAGGTGCACTCGCCAGCTGAGGAGGGACAGGTGGGTCCACTGGGACCGGCCTTCCCATATGTTCTGTGATTAGGTGTGTTTAATTACAACATAAGCAAAACAGCATTCCAGATTAGTTGTAACAGCATGCAGTAATATTCCCATTAACCCAACACACCAAGGTTACAACAGTTGAACAGTAAGCATAACACATGCATATAATGAACCACAGTGGATACTCCAACAGCATGCAGGGATGTTTGGTAGCAACAGGCCACCATGACTGTGGTGTTTAAACAGGGCACATGCATCAACGTGAATGCAAATATTTATAGAATAGAACATATGTTCCAACAAATATTTAAGATTACACATACCCATTGAGGTGTGGAATTGCATGGTTTATGCACATACAGTAGGGTGTAGAAAAAACCTCAGTTAACATCTTATAATTACCTTTTTGTCTACACTACATTCCTAGTGACTGTAAGTGTATATCCCCTACATGTATTATTACACTTGCCACCATACATTAGGTTGTGTAATGGGTTTGGCTAGTTCAATATATGCCTGACCTATATCTGACATACTAACTGTCCAGGATGCAGATGTTACTGCTACATATTTCTTGATTGCATTTATATTTCTTTATCTACATATCTGGGATGTTTTCACATGACATTTTCACTTCGATTTGTACAGAACCCTGCATTTCTTGACACACACTCACATTTCTGGGGAAAAATAACATGCTACACGTGTGCCAGATTTACTTATTCATGCCAGCCAGTAAGTGACTGTTGTGGACTGTATATATGTTTCACAGCTACTAGCACTTCCATCACCCACTTTATATGGGACTGCACAACTCTGGGTTGCCAGCACCTTTTCAAACAGTACTGTTTGTATAATGCAAGGGTACAACAACATTTCAAACTCTGTGACACAGACACACTCCGGGCTTTAGACCTTTATTAATGACATTACACACTTTTCCACAGGCTCACACCTTTATTTGTTTTAACAGTGTATATGGCAGACATGTTCAAGACATATTATACCTTTATTAATGGGTTAGAACACTCTTTTTTCAGGCTCACTCACTTATTTTATATGACAGTGCCTGCAGAGATATTATTCCAGACATATGTTACCTTTCTTAATGGGTTACTACGCTCTTTTTCTGCCTCTCTGACGTTTTTATCTGACAGTATATGCAGAGGACTTATACAGGCAATTTTATGGCTGTATTATTGGACTACAAGACTTTCTTTCATGCTCTCTCCCATATTTTATATAACAATACATGCAGAATAATCACTAACCTGCCTGGTGGCGCAGCCTTAGCAGCCTGTCAGCATAGGCTTGCTGATTCACAGCACGGTCACCTGCAGCTGTAAAGTAAATGAAGGGATACTGAGATATACCTATCCATTATACATACTCCATTATCGATTCTTACATACTACATTCCATGGCTACTTACTCAGTTGTGGGGCATCCCGCATCCCACGGGCCTCCTGAATCCATTGGTTCAGGCGGTCCTGCTTTCATCTCTTCAGGTCTGCATGGTGGTGATGGACCTGCTCACCAGTCCGAGGAACGCATGTGGCACTGGTGAGGTCACGAGCTAACCGGTTCCAAGCCTCTGCCTTGTACTCCGTCCCTTGGAACTGGCCCTGCAGGAGTCTTGACTCATGACAGTGGACAAGGAGCCAAACCATTTATTTCGACTCCTCGATGACCCAACGTTGCGCTCAGAAGCGTGTTCCCTCTCCGACACCAGACATTCTAACTGCAGATGTTATGGCGTGTATTCCCGCCTTTGGGGCTTAAATATGCCGCATTTCCCGCACTTTTTTGTGATTGGCCGTTTTGTAAAATTCTCGGCTGACTGCAGACCTGCTTAGTAATGGTTAAACTACCATTAGTAAGTATATGAATGTTAACAGTGGCTGTTTCCCCTATGTTGTCATGGCTTAGTGGTTCTGTACTTTGCTTCTGATGCACAGAGTCCTGGGTTTGTACCTTGTCATTCATTTTATTTTCATACTGTCAGGACAGGCTAGGGGGTGTGGCTGCATTTAAGCAACTTTGCTCTACGTTGCTCCTCGGTGCCCTACGGTGCCCTGGTTGGCGTGGCATGCACGTCTGCGCAAACACATTGCGCTGGGTAAAGCGCTGTTAAACTATGGGCAACTCAATTGCGCTGGGTAAAGCGCTATGGAACTATTGGCAACTCTGTTGCGCTGGGTGAAGCTCTGCTTAACTGCAGGCAATTTTATATTGGGATTTATTTTGTTCACTGATACATTGGCCATTTCACTGCTTTTTAGTTATGTTTAAACATATATGTTAGGTATTATTCCATATACTGATTTAAAAAAAAAATACAAAAGGGAGTGGTGGGACTTGAACCGTGAATGCCTCTTCTTTGTGCAAATGCTGTACCATTATGACATTGCTATTTGGTGTGATTTGCATAAATATTTTTTCTTATGCTCTTCCATGTCAGAATTGCTAACTGTAGCTAAGCAATGGGCACACACGTACACACACGCGCAAATACGGGCAGCTATTTTGGGAATTTTAAAAAAAATTTAATGTTATGCGTTTTAGAACTGTGATGAGGGTTTACAATATCAGACAGTGAGATGTTGGGTGCAGGGACATTTGAGCTGACTCGCTCTTGTTTATTTTCTTTTGTTTTAAACACTTGCAGGGGCGTGGACATTTAGACTGCTCGGCAGTCTGACACGCCCCCTGCTTTCTTACACGGTCCGTGTAAGACCTATGGTTGAGTCAGCGTGCCCTCATGCATATTCATGGCACGCTGACGTCATACCATTCAACTGCAGCCTCCGAGTAAGACTTATTAAGTCTTACACGGAGGATTCGTGAATCCGGGGGTCAGTGTTACTACAGAACACAAGATAAATATAACAAAGGTAGCAATCAAAGTGAAGGTGGGGAATGCTTTGCTTATCAAACCAGCAGATATCTGTTACACCACTGTGAAGGAAAATCAAAAAACATGGGCATTAATGCAGGTCACAAAACAGTACAAATAATTTATGCTGACCATTCCAAATGATTCCTTAGTAAACAAGCAGAAAGGTTTAATTGCAAAATTTCATACATGACAATAGCAAAATGAATTAAAAATATGAAATGATGGCAGAAAAGAGGAGTAGATTCTTGTTTTTACATGATCCCATAGTTTGAAACATTAAAAAGTTCAAAAGCTAGTAAGAAAAAGTCTTTACAGCTGTAGATAGATAGTTTTCTGTAAGTTCTGTTTTTAGGATCAGCCATTGCCAGTATGATGTGTGACACAAAAATGTTTCATCGTGCAAGTTCTTAAACTTAGTCACTGATACTGGTGTTTTATTCAATAAAAATAAATTATGATTGGTGCTGAGATATGGAGATTAGCTTCCCGTTATTCAGAAGGAAGTTTGAATTTTAAGTATAATAATGAACATTATTCAGAAACAAAGCTTTGCCCTACTCAACCAATTAATATGCTTTTTTCATGTCCATTTCTAAGTCTGGACTCTTACACTATTTGGAGAATTGTAATTAGTTGTATAAAAGCTTTCCTGTTAGCAGTCATTATAAACAAAACATTATATCTCATAGCACTGCAAGCACATATTGTACAGCCAGAGCTGGCTTTATGCATAGACAAACGAGGTGGCTCACTGGCACGATTTGACTAAGGACATCTTTCTCTTTATTTGCTTTTTTAAAGTAAAGAAATGTGGCAGCAACATTTCTTTACTTAAGATAACAAATACATAAAAACATCCCTGTTCAAAGATACAGCACCCTGTGGGGAAGGTGCTGTGCGCCTGGACAATCAGTTTGTAGTGCTTACTGCCTCTTGCTATTGCATGATTTATCTGATTCATGGAATGGAAAGACGTAGGAAGTCCTCTAAAAAGACCTCAGACATTCAAGGGAGAAGACAAGTAGGTACTCACTTTAGACAAGAGCAGATCAATTTTCATTTATTTTAATTCTGGGAGGCAACCATATATAAGAAGTGCCATGAACCTCACTATATGCAAAAACTGACATGTGGTGCTATAAGCAACAAAAATTGAAACTAAATTTGTGTATAAATTGTTCCACAAAACAGTAACAGCCATTCTAATAAGGAGTACTGTAAAAGGAGCACCCATTAACTGTCACTGATTTCATAGAATGTCTCTCATTTTGTCTCATATGTCTTGTTTGTTTCTCATATATATATATATATATATATATATATATATATATATATATATATATATATATATATTTTTTGTAGTTACTAAATTATGGCATTCATTTGAGCTTCCAATGTCATATACTTCAGAAAATACATGACATGCAAAACCTGTTATTCTATCAAATATCTGAACATATAAGAGCAACATTTAAACGGTGTCTCTGATTTTGGGCCTTTGTACTCCCATTATGTTTGGCTTAGTCCCTGATTCTTGCATTAAGAAGTTGAAATGTGGTTTACATAATTTATTTATTTTATTTTATAAGATTTGGACCTCTAAGATGTACACAGACAAATTATCTGAAATTATTAATCGGTCTGTGGAAGAAAATGGCTAACTGCTGTTGTTTGCATATTACTCTGGTTCTGCAGAATGAATATGATTCGTCTGAAGCAACTTGATTTACTTTACCATATTTATGTAAACAAACTATAAATATGTTACATGGCTATCATTTTTATCAAAATCAGACATCTGAAGTATACAGAGACGTGGCTATAACTGTTGGGTGAGTGAAGGAGCTGTCTGTGAATGACAGTAACCACCTCCTGTATTGTTTGCTCAGTTTAAACTGTCAATAATTTGGATTTACAAGACTAGTGTGCTCTTATGTGATGTAAGATGGACAACTTTATTATTATTATTATTACATTATAATCAGATATCTGAGGTATTCAGAGTCAGTAACATGACTGTAATTTATGTATAAAAAGACCATCAGTGGATACAAATGACTTATCCATGATGTTGCTTGATCACAGTCAAACAACAGTCACTGATCTGGCATGGCAGAAGTAGTGACAAACAATGCACTACATTGTACTGTATTAGCTGAAATCAGTGTAAAACTAGTTTTATTATAGTATATGCTTGTGTGTGTGTGTGTGTGTGTGTGTGTGTGTGTGTGTGTGTGTGTGTGTGTGTGTGTGTGTGTGTGAGCAGGTGTGTGTGCATGTGCGTGTAGTTGCAGTTTATTTAAGAGTAGAAAGCTGGCCATAACTTCTTGCACTTTCCACCCCAAGCATCACTACTGTACATAAGTGGCCATCTTTGGCAGACTGGCAGGAGTAGGACATGTTTGGAAGTAAATAATCACTGGTACAGTGCAGCAGTCAGTGGTATTGTCAGCTCGCAGCACATGACTCTAGTTGACTTATTGGTTGTGTTTAATACACAAATTTGTCAATAGATAAGCATGCAACGTGTGTGTTTGTGCATCTTGTGACAGGTGTAACTTGGCAGTGTTAGTTGTGTGTGAGTGTGTAAACAATGCATTTTGTGTCAGATCTGTCTTGTCTTGGTCAGGATCATGTGGGTGCACGTATGAAAAATTAGTACATCATGAGACAGACGTGTCTTATTAGGGGCAGTGCTAATGTGTGTGTGTGTGTGTGTGTGTGTGTGTGCGTGTGTGTGTGTGTGTGTGTGTGTGAATACTAATGTCAACAATTTTTATCTGAAAACACATACAGTCTTCTTGGGCACATAAATAACTCCACTGGGAACACGTAGACACCATTATCTTTTAAAACAACTCATTAAGTGCTTTGCATAACAGCTTTGTGTCTTTCGGCTTTTCCCGGTTAGGGGTTGCCACAGCGGAACTCTGGTCCGCTAATGATTGGTAGTTGATATTTACGTGCTGAGTTACCAGCCCTGATGCACAACCTTCAACGAAGGTATGCCCATTCACGCATGTCTCCATGCAGAAGATGCTCTAGCTGAGAACCGAACCTGACAGCGTCTCACATAATAGCTACTCCTCAGAATTTCTCAGGATCTGGCAGCTTCCACCATCACAGGCTTAGTAGTGGCTTCTGTCATATCTAATCTAAAACTGGTCCTGCTTGGGGGGGGGATGCACAAAAGATTTCTGCAGCTTGTGTGTATAGGGGGGCTGAGGATGGTGCAGTCATAATTTCTTTAATTTTCCTCACAGTCAAACCTCAGAGATGTGCGCAGAAGGTTATTTTATCTTCTGTGAGGGCTGTGGACAATGAGGTCATTGTTTCTTTAACTTTTCACACAAATCTCAAAGGTGTGCACAGAAAGTCACTGTAGACTGTGTTAGGGCTGGTGAGTGGTCATTATTGCTTTAACTTTCCTGAAAAACTTTAGAAGTGCTCATACACAGTCATTGTAGCGTGGCTAGGGGCATTATACTGTGATCATTATTTTTTCAGATTCCTTACAATCAGTCATCAGATGCATAAACAGGTGGCTATCTTGGGGGGTAGAGGTAAGGAGGCATGCTGATTATAGATTTGTGACAGCAACAAACTGAAATATGCTACTATATTCTATTTGCCCTTTTAGTTTCACACCCTTCTGACTTGAGGGTGGTACACAGAAGGTGACTGTATTTTGATGAGGATGGGGGTGCACAGACATGTTGTAAATACATCAGCATCCACTTGAAATAGATGACTGTGGCTGTCTGTGGCCATTTTACTGTTGACTTTCATCCCAGCTTAATACCAATGTAATGACAGAAGGTGCACTATTCACTGATATAAATTATGTACCCTTGCAACAATTTGACTTTTCAGTTTACGGGTAAATGCTAATTTATCAGATACAGTTTATTTCTTCTATGAAAGAAAAAAAAAACTGCATTTCTTTCCTAACTCATGCGATTTTGTTCAGGGTATTACTGGATTAAAGGTTAAAAGAAATATAAACTACATCTCAGAGCATCTATATTTCATTGGCTTCTGGGGGTGTGGTGGATCCAGCACCCCTAGCTTAATTCAATCATTTATTCTACAGTTACTCCTGTGCAGTCCTAGCAAGTTAGGTTGTGTTAAAAGGATGCACAAAAATGTGTAATTGAAGAGTAAAACAGAATTTCTTTCCTTAGTCACAATTTTTGTTCAGGTTATCCTTGGATGAAAAAGTTAAAAAAAAACCCTCAAAAAATGTATCTTAGAGCATCTAGAGACCTCTGTCTTCTGGGGGCTATTAGCCTGCAGACACCTGGCTTAGTGCAGTTATTCTTTTTACGGTTATTGTAGTACAGTATCTGTTGGTTAGGGTGCGATGAAAGGATGCAGGAAAACACTGGACTAGTTAAGAATAGGGAAAAGGTAGAAAATAAATAACCTGGATGATACGGAGTAGCCTACATGAGGGGACGGAGGGTACCAGAAAAAGTGTGCAGAGGCATAGCAGGTGTGTAGTGTGTCACTGAGCCCTTCACCTGGGGCACCATTTTACCCAAGGCTGTTGCCTAAATGCAGCATAAGTTTTAAGTAAGTATCCATCTACACTGCAGTTATTTATTTATTTTTTACAATACAGAGTTAAAATTTCAAAAACATTATCAGAATCTGAACACAGCTGCAAAAATAAATAAACTATAAAATGTCCTCGTCAGGTGTCATTCCTTACCCTTCTGATTGAGGCCACAGCAGATTGGGTCCCAGTACTATTGCTATGTTACCAGGAGTCATTTTATTTGCATCTTGATATTCTGTTAACTTTGCTAAAAATTTGATCAAGTATCTGTAAAAACAAACAAGTAAACAAAAATATAAATATTCACCTATAAAATAATATTAAAAACGTTTTGTTAAAAAGCAGCAGACTTGAAAATTGAAAATTAGAACCTGTTCATTTCCAGATTTACACTCACTCACTGATATGACTTCTACTTTTCTGAGCCTATGATACATTATAACAAAACTTGATAGCAAAAAGGGAGGGAAAATGCTTACTTAGCCTAACTGTAGATATTTATAAACACTTTCACAGCTCATCACTGTTTGGGCTTTGCTGCCGTGGCAGTACCAGAGTATGGCCACGCTCCTTTAAGTTCGTTTTTTATAGTAGTGGAACCACAAATACTCATACATGATACTCAGTGCCCAAGGTCTGCCCTTAACAGGTAAGTTGGTCATCAAGCTCTACAGTTCTTTGTAACTTGAAAGGCAAAAAAAGTTTATGAAAAAGCTACAGCAATGGAATTTGAAAGATGAGAAAATTATACAAGTTTTAAAATATATAAACAATGGCCACAAAAAGTAAAAAGGAGTACTCTAAATGATTCTGGGCTTTCAGTATAACAGATAAAACCTTTACAAAAAAGAAAAAGGCCACTGAGACACTAAAGCAAGGTGACTATTTTGGTCAGGACCTAAACCGGGACACTTAATTTGCAACCTGTTTATTAAAAAAAAAAAAAAAAAAAAAAGGTCTTTCATGCTAAGTGAAGACCAGCATGCTCCCCAAACCTAAATGCAATCATCTAGAATAAAAGGACATCATCTTCATCCCTATAATCTTCTCCTTAGTCATGCATCTCAGCATTCTGCTGGATGCCAAGATTGGTACCAGCACATTTGACAAGATTAGTCAAAAAAATGTATTATACCATGATCCCCCCAAAACGTGCACGCTGATTGGCCAGCGTGCCCGTTGTAAATCGAGTTATACTAATGGAAAAAGGTCCGGTCGCCCGGACTTTTTTCCATTAGTATAACTCGTTTTTTTAAAACACTGTCTCGCTATGTTAAATGGGTTTAACATAGCGAGACAGCTTTAAAATAAGCAACGGAGATCTCCGTTGCTTATTTTAAAGCTGTCTCGCTATGTTAAACCCATTTAACATAGCGAGCAGTTTTAAAAAGCAACGGAGAAAGCAAGATCTCCGTTGCTTTTTAGTGTTCGCTATGTTAAATGAGTTTAACATAGCGAGACAGTTTTACAATAAGCAACGGAGATGTCCGTTGCTTATTTTAAAACTGTCTCGCTATGTTAAACTCATTTAACATAGCTATAAAAAGCAACGGAGATCTTGCTTTCTCCGTTGCTTGCCAACTCTGATGTACTGCGCAGGCGCGCAGTACATCAGAACTGCCGCGGATGCCAGACATCTGCGGAAGGGCAGTAAACAGGCATTATACTATGCCATTATTTAAGAAAAGTAATAGTTTCTTTTCTTAAATAATGTCATATAATAGCAATAACCACTTCTGGGTGTGGGTAATGCTAAATTTACCCACGGTTGGCTTTGTTTGGTCCCTCGGGACCAAACCATGCCAACCGTGGGTAAATTTAGCATTACCCACACCCAGGCGTGGGTTATTGCTATAATAAACTCAAGTTCTAAAGAACAGTGAAACTGGGCAGTTGTGGTGATAAGACAGTTTTGACTTGCCTGAAGGCTGTGCAGTCTCACAGGTACTTTATTTGTAACAGTGAGGGAGTTGGGATGCAGAATAGAAACTGTCTCCTCATCCAAAATAAAATTTGACAATTGTGTGCTGTTATGGAATTACTGTTAATCCACATTCTGTTGATCTTTTATACCGCTCTCTCACTACACAAAATGGTTAAGCCGAAATATAAAATGTAGACATTTTCCCCTCCATTCACCCTAGGGAAACTTCTAACATACAAAATGCCTCCAAATTCAACACAAAGTTTATTGCCTTTGTGTTATTTAACTCACTCACTCCAGTGGAGCTCAGGAAGTTTGCACTTTAACTTCCAATGGGCGGAGCCTTTTGACAGAATCAAATCAAACAAATGTTCATATCTCTAGAACCATAGGGGCAAACTCTTCAGCACAAACTATTTTTATAGTGGTAGTATTCTTTAGGTTCTAGGTCTTAAACCCGAACTTTATAAGTCACACTAAACACAGTAACTATTACATTTGTAACATTTTGCAAACAACTTACAATATTTCAGCAACCATTCAAGTTACACACATACTGTCAGCAGCATTTTATTCATCTAGCTGATAGCTTCCATATGAGGCTAAGGAGTTCTGTCTGTGTTACTTGGTTGTTGAGATATTTAAAAAAATGTGAAAATTATATCTCTATAAATTAATATCATAAAAACAACAGTTAATATATATTTACCTGCACTAGACAGAGGTCAAATATTAATGCAGTTGCGTTTGCCATCGTGTAAGCTTTAAGATGCAATCTTTTAAAACCTTGTACATTTCATGGTTTTGGAATTATTAATGTAAATATAAACAAGCAATATTTGATGTCTAGATGCGTCAGTTGGAGTTAACTGCAGATGCATCTGAAGGCATCACTGAGATTTAATGAGTTACCTGAACTCAAGCATTCACATGCCTACCAGTTTTGCAAACAGTGACACTTATACATCCAATCTTAAAATCAGTAAACAGACTAGACTTACCCAGAAATTTCAGTGATCAATTCCAAATGTAAATGAATTGAAACCACAGAAAATCACTCAGACATAGCTACAGAGTTCTCCCTCCACACTTCTGACCACTGTCCTTGGCCTCTTATCAGCTCTTATCTGGCCTCTTAGTTTTCTAAGCATCTCACCAGTCTGATTCCTACATCCTACTACCTTCCACTAAGGCACTGTATCAAAAGCCTTAATGAAGTCTGTATACACTGCATCCACTAGACGTCCCAATTAGTTTCATAACTGTGCCACTAGTTAGTAATACATAATGTTACTTTTTATTAAAATTAAATAAGTTTACATTTAAAAATATCAACACAGAAAAGTGCTAGATAAAAAAAACATTGTTATAAAAGATACTATAGCTATACTACAATAGATCTCCATTCTTAACAGATCTCAAAAGCTCAACATAGCAAGACAAATTTGCTGCACAT
>NC_056733.1:849252167-849264667 GCF_019279795.1 Protopterus annectens | reverse complement strand
AGAGTATGTGTTTAAAGTCAGCCTTATCCAACTTACATATCAAACAGGTCTGAGTTACTGTAGTGTCAAACACTGCTAATAACTTATCAAATGAGTTAGAGAACTTGGGGGTTATCATAAAGTGTACATCCTGACACACTGCAAAAGGGACAAATTTAAATGACTTAGCCCAATCAACCACTGTATCCATATTGGCTGGTCAGAAATTTGGAGAGCAAATGAGGACTCTATCAATTTAAAAATTATCACTGTATATGATTGATTTTGTCCTCAAGAATAGCTGAAAGCATTACTTTTAGGTAAGTTGGGTCTTTTATTAAAACTCTTTGTTACTACCAGTATATTGCATTGTATAAATACTATTAGATCATATGCTATAAGGCCCCACAATAATTCACCATGTTTGACTTCATCAAGTGTCTCTATTTCTCTGTCTCTGATATAGTCCTCTGCGATTTTAAACTTAAGTTTGTTGTAGATTTTGAGAAATGCATGCAGGTTCTTGCTTAACAAAGGCAGATGTTTTTCTGATGCTTGGCAGATAAGACATAATCAGTAAGATGAAATGGTACAGTTTTCATCTTTCCATCAGAGTGGTATACTCCAGGGTTCAAGTGTTGGTCTGCATATCACTATCTTTGTGAATAATATGGCCAGCATCTATGGAAAATCCACCCTCACTTACTATGTCAATGACTGCTCTTTCACCTTATCAGACTGCTCACTCGAGTCCATCAAAACCAAGCATACTTTTCAGTTCTTTAAACCTGGCTGAACACCACTGGTTTGCATCTTAATATCAGTAAAAATAAATTCACGCTCTTTTTTTTCTTGAATTTGCAGCTATCACATTTTTCCACTGATTTCAACCCACTTCATCCTGGAAATAATCTGCTTTGTATTGACAGGAAGGTATTGATAAAAACATTTGATTCTATCATGGATGATATCTCCAAACCATCTAGGAAATATCCCAAACATTCACTTAAAATCTGACTTATATACAAAGAAAGTCATGCCAAAAACAGAGTGAAAGTAGAAGAATTCTACAAATCCAAAATACTCCTCACAGGTAGTGAAAGAGTAAACACTTCAGAGTCCAGCTTCCTTCCTTCCTCCTCTAATCTATTCTACCTATCTCTTATCTAATCTATTCTACCTATCTCTTATCTAATCTATTCTACCTATCTCTTATCTAATCTATTCTACCTATCGCTTAACAAACACATGTATATCCCTGCCACACAAACTTGAACAAGCTTACAAAAGAATTTCCAGTTTTTATGTAGGTCACCAGTTTTCTGCAGGATTGTCTATTTTATCTGATGTACACTGACTGGAGTAAAGTTCTGCTTTGTTTATATACTTATGCACGCTCCCAGCCACCCTTCCTTGTTACAAACTATTACCTGGAGACAGCCCTTTGGGCTTCAATAGATCATTTAGCTTCTGTTCCCAAGTTCAAAAACAAATATGGTAACAGTGGATTCCATGTCACTCTTGGTTAGATCTGGAAAAAACCTCAATGTTAGGTATCGCTCTGACAAATAAATGGAGGATTTCATTGTGTAACAGAACATGTCCTCCATGCTTTCCCATGCCTCTGTACTCTACTCAGTCAGGATAACACGGGCCACAAATACAAATTAATAAATAAATGTGCGCTTCCACTGACCTGCTTTGCAAACACTAAAACAAGTTACATATAAACAGGCAATTAAAAGTAGCTGCCAAACAGCTGTCACTTCATTTTCTTTAAAGAGCAGCTGATACTTATCTTCTGAACACATTGTGTTTTATAATGCTGCTGCTGAATCAGAGGTAATTGTAAATATTCAGACTAATTGTTATAGTGTCAGCATTTACACTTTTAGCAGTAAATAAAAAGTTGGTTTATTTCTGCCTGATATTCATATTCCTCATGTGTAGGTTCATTTTTCTGATATTATTAGAGACAGACAGTGCAGAGCAGTCGATCATGACGTATTTTAGTGTATTAAGTGCAGAATAGAAAGACAGTTACATGGCATGGCAAAGCTGCTAAACTATAATGTTATAATGTTAAGAAATGGCTATGAGACCTCATGCTAGATCAGTACCAAACATTCTCCATGAAACCTGGGGTCCACCTGACACACTCTCCCCACATCACTGATCCAGTTTATCCTTAAAGCTCTCTAAATTATTGGTTAGTTTCACTTCAACATGTACAAATTTCCATCCCTGACCAGCCTTAAATAGAAAATGACTAATTATCAATTTTAAATCTTATAATCTAAATTTACCAAGACTTGACTTATTTTGGCATTCCTTTCATGTTTCAAAAATGAAATATTCAATATACAGTCCATGAATTTGGTCTTCATACTTTAGTAATCCCAGATTAATTCTCCTCTCACAAGTCTGTAACAAACTGGAAATAATTTCCTTCATTTTAATCCTTTGCTCATAGGTCAAATTCCTTAAAATGTTCAATACCCTAGTATAGTATCTTTGCACTGTTTCCAGTTTATTGGTATCAGACTTAAGAGTACATATAAAATCCAGCTCTAGATTCCAATATTGGTCTAATTATGCACTTAAAGTGTTCTCAATATACAGAACAGAAGTTATTGCTTTATTAAAATTTTTATTATAACATAACACATTTTTAAGATTTTATTCATCTGACCTTCAAAAGTGTAACCTACCATTTATCATAAACCTTAGTTCTTGAATTCCCCAGTTGTTGTGTCTTTCGGCTTAGGGGTCGCCACAGCGGAACTCCGGTCTGCTAATGTTTGGTAGTGGATTTCTACATGACGAGTTACCAGCCCTGATGCACAACCCTCAACGAAGGCACGCCCATTCACGCATGCCTCCACACAGAAGACGCTCTAGCTGAGAATCGAACGGGACAACATCTTGCTGTGAGGCGACAACGCTAGCGCAGAACCACTACCCAAGTAATAGTAAAAAATAAACTATAAAGGTACCATGAATTTCCTTTTCCTAAATGTAAATTTTCCATTTGGAGTTATTAAAATCCACCCCATTTAATTGTGCCTGTTTAAAGTAAGTATGTAAATAGTCCTGGATAGTCATTTGGTCTTATACTGAAAATACTAGACCGCCTATTTTTGCATCATCTGTAAACTTACCACTCCAGCAATTACCTAATACTGGAAATGTTGACATAAAAACAAGGAAATGGAATGGGCTCAAAACATAGCCCCACGGTATCCTTCTGCTGGTATTAAATTCCTCAGACTTGGCTCCTTGTACACAAATTCTAGTTGATCTCCCATATAAACAATTTACTATCCATTCGACAACACACTGATTGAATCACCAGCTTTCCGCTACCTGTAATACTGCCAGATGTAGTACAGAATTAAAATATTTCCTCATCGCCTTTTTCTTTCTTTTATATTTTAAATGCCTATATTCATACATGCTGACAAAAGCTTTCTACAGCCGATACATTTTTTTCTAATTGGATCAAAATCAAATCTTTAATTAAAGATTTGGTTTTATTATTAGAAAAATTTCACATATCTTCAACATAACACCCCCTCAAATTTTTTCCTCCAATCCCAGTCTTTAATACCATTATTGATGGAGTCATACATTTTATAAATTTATGTTTTCCACATGACTTCACTTCCTCAGTAAAAGACATTCCATGTTACACCTCACTACTATATAATCTGAGTTGCTAAATGGATCTCTATTAATTAGTTCTGAGATCTTGGCAGCAGGGCTTGACAAAATAATATCCAGGCACACACTGAGTAACTGATAACTGGAACAAAACAGTTAAATCATATTGTCCATCTCGTTTTCTCCAATCATTTCTCCTAATCAATAGCTGGGAGGTGGAAGCCACCTCCAGTGAGACAGTTAACATACAAAACACAACTCTTACATTATTTCACCTATCTCCTTCTTTCTTGATTATTCTTTGATGGTGGCTTATAGAAGCCAATAAATTGAATTTTTTTCCTGCATGAATGATGATAATATTTCATATATTTTACTATTGTATACTTATTTTTACTACATGAACTGTTTTATACATTCCTACGCAAAGATTAGTACTTCACCCTTTTCTATCACCACTCCTAATATTAATAAAATGTTTTATGCCCTGGGATTTTTCTTTTAAATTTTGCTTCATCTCCTGATGTACATACTGATATGTTCCCCCGACAATACTATAATCACCCTCTTCACTCCTGCTATCTATTCTCGTTTTTATATAATTACTCTTATAACAAATGGCACTTTTAGCATTTCTGATCTTGTATCATTTTACTCTTATCACTTGTATCATTCTCTGTACTTATTTGGGTAAGGGTTTTAGTATATTCCTCCTTTTCACTATAATTCTGTTGTATTTTTATAACATCATAACATTTCATATTACAAACTGTCTTATACCCTAATACTATCATAGGATGATTAGAGTCACTAAACCATGCTTCAGTAATAATTTCCATATTAACATCTTCTTCCACAAATAAGAGATTTAACTCTTCTATTTTTATATTCAGACATCTTACATTAAGGACCATCAGCATCTGGATTCTTTCTCCATTTACTACATCCATCCTTTATAGTGTTATTAGCTCTAGCTTTAAAAAGTGTTTAGTAATTATTCCCATGTTATGGCTTTGAATTTTATTAGCAACACAGCTTAAATGATAATTAATGATAGTTAAAAACTAATTGGAATGAAAGTGCATATCCATGTTTTTAACTTGGACTTTAATCTTGGGTTTTATTAAACTTCCTTCCTTGGTGACCTTTTGTGGACAGTAGAATTCTTTACTGCTTGTGGTGCATGCCGTCTACAGTTCCATGATGACTTTTTTTTTTCGTTTGTCCTATTACATTGGTTTGTTTGGAGCTTTACGAAGTCTCTTAAAATTATTATATATACATTAGTTAACTGGATTTGTGGTTGACTCACATAATGTCAGTAAGTGTCCAGTGAACTTCAATTCACCGAGCTTCAAGAACAGGCTTTTAACATGGGTCCTGGGGCAGGGGACAAGTCTAGGAATCTTTATGCCTCACATAGGTCCATGGGTGTTTACTAGGCTAATGACCAGAAGGGCCTTTTTAAGCCTATCCATGCATCCCAAATCTCTGACAAGTTCTAGTACCCTTGATAAGTGCAAACAGGGTTTTGGGATATGAAATAATTGCTGAATTAAAGTTTGCTGGACTGTGATCAGCACTCTGAGTTGACTGTGATACAACTGATGAAAAGTGATTGCATTCCTTAAAATACATCTGTTTATCTGGTTTATCTGGACAGCAATGAAGATTTTGTTGTATATTAAATATCAATCATTTTAGCTTACTTATTCCTGGATTTATATGATATTGATCTTTACTGTAATTGGGTTTGTATTCTTTGTTTCTATGTTTATATCTTTATGTTTCATCTTATATTATTGTGGTTATTACTTCATGCACACTAATATATTTGATTTCACAAATGCAAGTCCACTGGGTAAAATACAGAACTCCCCATTTCTGTAAATTCACAAAGGTGCAGTTCAAAGAACCAAATAACTGTATGTCCCAATACACAAACCAAACTGTAGCAGAATTAAGTGTTTTAATAATAAAACATTATAAAAGCAACAACTGCCTGCAATTTAATAATACTCTGTTAAAAAAACTGTTAAAAAATACGAAGGATAAGTGTTTTCGTTTGCAATATATAACATTCAAACTTCTTCAGATCCATTTTAAAATCACCATGTGAATGTGCTTTTATAAGCTCTGACTGTCACATGACTACACTCTTAAAGAGAACTTGCCTTTAAAACTATAAACAATTTAACCATGCAAAACAGCTTGAAAATCATCTTTTGCTTTAGTTGGCAGGCAACTTTAAAATGCTTGCTACAGACATTACATCATTTAAACCTGGATACATAGTAGCATTCAGGTAAGTTTGCCAACGCAATTCTTTTTGTTCTAAAACAGTTTGCCACATAACTTGGAACTTGCTCCCTACAAGCTTCTGTTGTTCATTTAACACAATTGGTGACATTATTAATCCAGCAAGTGTCTGATATAGCTTCATTACAAGTACAACAATAGCAATGGCTGGTGTTGCAAACATTACTGTGGGCAAATGCAGGTACTATAAATTGTACTTTACATTTTGATTCTGATTCACAAATGAGTGGGTCGTTACCTACAGGGCAACAACATTATTTTAATAAATCTAAACCTGTAAATCTTAGCCACACAAATAAATTTGTTGATATTGAGGCGTGGCTACAAACAGAAATGCCGTACACTGATATTGAGAATGCTAATGTAAGCTTGCATGTTCCACAGAAATTTAATGTGTTTCGTGATAAATTACTAAAATATAGGAAATTACAACAGGAAAATATGTATTTTAAGGAATGCATTAAAGTAAGACAAGTCCCAAAAGGTTTAAGGATATGGAAGTATCCTACTGGGCTTATGGAACATTCCTTATTAGACCAAGAGCTAACAGCATTATATGATAGACACGGGTGTGAACTTATGGAACTCCTTGTGAAACATAATGTTAAAGAAATGGACCAACTTTATATAGAAATTAAAGAGCTGGCTGATGCCTTCACCCGTGATATGAATTTCCAAGTTCACCAGGAACAATATAAAAAAAAATTTGGTGAAACTGACAAAATAGGTAAGAAAATTCAACAGCGCAAGAGTAGAAAGTTGGCTCATGACTGCAAAGAATATAACACTGGCAAAGCATATCCTAAACCACCAAGCAGCCAGCAACAGGGTGCAGTACACAATGCCAATGAGTGCATGTTTGAACAACATGAACAAAATGGTGATGATGAATTACTCGAGGACGAGGGAGTCCCTTTAGAAGAACAACAACCCAGAAGATCAGAGTAGATTTGCAGCCAGGATTACAACACCAAATATACCCCATATCCATTACGGACCAACCAGCATACACCATGGCAGAAAGGGAGGGGCAACAAAAGGAGAAACTGAATAATTTGATAAGTCCAATGTAATATTGTGTCCAATTCCAAAGGACATTTTATTCTGTACAATTATAGCACATCTGAATTCACTGTGGAACGTGTGGACTTACTAAGTAAAGGTTGAACTTTTGTACATAGTAGATGAATGAATATTGTAGAGACTGTATGTGAATTGAGATTGTTTATTCGCAATCTAAATTTGGCATTATTTTTTCGAGATTCAGACCATACACAAAATGAAGAGAATAGTTTAAGAATGCCTAGCCAGTTTATCCCTGAGTTGCATCCACTTTTAGTGACTTTCCAATACATGTTTGAAAATGATATTAGATATCTGACAGAACAACCAATGATGAACAAGTATAATAATAATAATTTAACAATGTGAGTAAAACAGATATTTGAGGATATCAAAGAGCAGAAACATTTGAGATGGTTAAGACCTGATAAAGGAGATGGAGTTATACTTATGAATGAATATGACTATGAACAGAAGATGATGGCTATTTTGTATGATACTATGTACCAACAGATTTCATTAAATGAACTTAATATTGCATACAATAGGATTAATCAACATCTGGGAGATTTATTATTAGAAAAATCTGTTACATTGGATGAATTTAAGTATATGCTGGTGAAGCATTCTATATTGCCATCTGTTCATGATTATTCCAAAATCCATAAAGACACTGAAAATTGACCTTTCCACCCCATAGTAAGTGCAAAGTATGCAAAAACTAGTGGCAGAGCCAAGTTTATTGATGTGCACTTAAAAGAACATGTTAAGAAGATACTTTTCCTTTACAAAGATTAATGGGAATTTTTGAAAAATTATCAGCGGTTGAACAATAAAACTGAAGGCATTTTCTTTACTATAGATGTTCATGATTTATTCAGTAGTATACCACATGACTTCGGATTAGAGTGGTTTACTGATTATTTAACATTTAATATGAAAATTATGCAAGAGAAAGGTAATACTTTAGCTACTCTTATGCAACTTGTACTACTGAATAATTATATCTGTTATGAAGGACAGATTTTTTTGTCAGTCCACAGGAGTGGCAATGGGGGCGTCCTGTGGGCCTACATATGCCAACATTATAATGGCCTATTGGGAAGATAAATTTCTTTATACAAGTGACTTTATCTAGTATACCAAGATATAGTCAAGTTTCTTGGATGACTTATTTATTTTGTGGTCTGGGCCTGAAGCACTGATACATGATTTCATGACATACATAAATAATACTAGTACATTTTTATCATTTTCTTATACTATAAGCCATGAGGCTTATTTCATATCTGGATGTTCAACTGAGTAAAGACCATCAGAGTAATACATTATTTGCTACAATCTTCAGAAAACCCACATTTTTTAATGAGTTTTTACACTTTGATAGTAATCATACATAGCATTAAAAGCAGGCCATTGTGAAGGGACAGATGGTACGTGCTGCTAGAATCATTACTACAGAAGATATTATGGAAGAGTGTGCATATTTGAGTGAATTGTTCAAGATTCAAAGTTATCGAGCTAGACTCATTACCAGCATTAAGAAAGAAGTGACACATAAGAGAAGGAAAGGTGTTTTCCAGTCCATATTATCAAATCAAGTTGTGAATTGTGATGAAATTCAATGAGAAATAGATGGGCGTGACATGCAGTTAATAAATTGAATGAGCATACACAAAATGGTCATTGTCACTTTGTTACAACTTATAACAATGATAGTACAACAATAAACCATATAATAAATAAGTATTGGTCAATATTTAGACAAACCCAAGATATTTACAATATTTTGGGTGCCATCCCAAAGTTGTGTATAAAAAGATAGGAATTTTAAACAAATATTAGATAATATACCAAAAATATTTCATAGAGTGAAGGATATGGGCATAAATGCAGAACCTGTCCACGGTGCCCTTATATAATGGGGACATTAATATGTCAAATAAATAATAAGAATATAATAGTAAAAGGGCACTACAACTGTTAGACAACAGGTGTGGTATATGTTGCTGTTTGTAAATTATGTCAAGCATACTATATTGAGAAGACTGAACGTCATCTGAGATTAAGACTATACGAACATCTTTATGACATAAAAAGAGCAGAAATGTCTAATGATTTATATAAGCACATTTCTCAATCACACAGATCACACTTTTCAGTTTATAGTATTGGAGGAGGTGCATGCTGATTTAAAGGGTGGGATGTGGCAAACTGTTTTTAAACAAAAATAATTGCATTGGCAAATTTACCTGAATGTTACTATGTATCCAGGTTTAAATGATATAATGTCTATAGCAAGCATTTTAATGCCAACTACAGCAAAGATGATTTTCAAGCTGTTTTGCATGATTAAACTGCTTATAGTTTTAAAGACAAGTTCTCTTTAAGAGTGTAGTCATTTGACAGAGCTTATAAAAGCACCTTCACATGGTGATTTTAAAATAGATCTGAAGAGTTTGAATGTTATATACTGCAAATGAAAGCGCTTATCCTTTGTATTTGTAACAGTTTTCGTAACAGAGTATTATTAAATTACAAATAATTTTTGCCTTTATAAGGTTTTATTATTAAAATGCTGAATTCTGCTGCAGTTTGTTTCATGTATTTGGACATTTCAGTAAATTCACCTATTTATAAGCAGAGAACTGAAAATGAGAGTAAGAAACAGAAAAATGCAAAAACTTCCTGAAAAAAGGGCGAACAGGAAAATGAAGGTAAACATCTAAGATCTAAGATCAAAGATCCAAGGACACCAGAAAAGCCTGAGGTAGCAACTGAAAAAACAGGGTTTAAAGAGAAAGCATCCAAAAAGAAGGAATCTTGAAAAGATGTTAAGAAAGGAGATATCCATAATAGACCACCCAAGTGCCCTCCTTTTGTGGAACCAGGAACATTCTGGAGAAAAATCCCTTCCCTACTTGAGAAGGAGGGACAAGATGAATAGTTCCCTTAACCTCTAAAAAATGAGGAAGCTTCCCTAGAGGCAGTTGAAGAATCCCCGAAAAAGGAGGGAGAGACTTATAGACCATGAAGTAGCCCTGAGAGATGATGGACAGAACCCAAGAATCTGAGGTGAGGAGTTGCCAGTTTGGAAGACAGAGGGAGAGCTGATTGGACAAGATAACCTGGGCAAGGGGTGGGGTGGGGGGGGGCATTGTCAAAGAGAAGCAGACTTGTGTCAGATAAAGGAGGCTTATGAGCCACAGGAGCCTGATAAGACTTAGCAGGAGGAGCTTGCATACCATCCTTCCTGCTTTTAGTGGCCTGACAAGGCTGCCTGCAATCAAAAGCAGACCTAGTGGGATAGTTTCCCTGGAACTTAGGGATAGGTGACACAAAAATATGTTTAAGGTCCTGCAAAGCTTTATCTTTTTCTTGAAGGGACTTAAACATATCAGCTGCAGTAAGCTCCAAAGAGATTCTTATTATCCAAAGGAACATCAAGCAACTTAATATCTTCAGGTAAAGACTACAGATGAAGCCAAGAGTACTGCCCCATGACAGACCCAAAGGCAGCAGTTCTGGAAGAGGCATCATCAGCGGCATCATAGCTGTACTTCATAGAGTGGTGAGCTACCTGAGAAGTAGAACCCAAAACAGATAAATACAAAGACTTACCTTCAGAATCAGAGAGGTCAGAAATAACCTGAGAAGAATGGGCAATCAAGGCCAAAGCATATCTGGTCATGTGTGTCTCACAATTGATGGCCCTAGAGGCTAAAGTAGAAGCAGCACAGACCTTCTTTCCAATCCTCTCCACTGCCCTACTATCCTTATCTGAAGGCAGAATCTTGGTAGAGGGCAACAGCTTAGAAGGCTTATCAGAGTAGACTGACACCTTAGCAGAGTCAGCAGAATGGCACTTAAAAATGAACTGACAATGCTCAGGAAACTTACAGAATATGTCAGGTTTCTTTGGAGCAGGGGGCTGAGAATCAGGAGTATCAGATGCAGCTGTAAATTGCAACCAACTCAAGTGGTACTGTAGAAGGTTTAGGAGTGCCCACCTGAAGCAACTCATTATAACTCTTCTGAATATCAGACACCTGAGAAGAATCCCACTTAAAGTATTTCATCACTCTGGCTACTGTGTTCCCAAAATACAACTCCTCCAAAGGAGACTCAGGGCTAATGGACTCCTCTCCATCAGAACCACAAGCCAAAAGTGAAGGCATATGGGAAGAGTAAGACAAGGACCATTCATCAGACTCTGAATCCTCATCTGAGGAATTGGGATCCCCAGGCCATTTAGAAGGAGTTGAATTCCAAGGGGGATAAGGTACCGAAACCCCTTGGAGAGGTTTCAGGGGCATTAAGACATTAAACAGGCCCTGACTAAACTCTTGCCATTCCCTTTGATAATCCTTAGGGCATACAGTAGAATGTTTAGTCTTCTGCTTTTTTTTTTTTGGTAGGGATGTCAGCCCTAACAAACACTGGAGGTTCTGAAACCTTATGGGATATACATGATTCCCTTCCTGTTTGACATTGTACTTTATCTTACTGTATCAGCAATGGATGCTCCTTTGTATGAAAGAGACATTCTTGTTTGCCACCCCCCCCTGTGCAGTACTGCATTATTGAACTGATAATCTGCTGATCAACATGTCATGCATTCTGGCAAACTGTACCTCAGCTTATTCCCCTATTTAATGTTTCATACTTATACTCACTATCTGGTAAAAAATCTGACATCAACATAGTATGGAAAACATATAGGTGTCTTATTTATTCTGTACACATACTGAATGTACGTATTTGGCTGCAAAACCACTATGTAATATTAATAGATGCTGAGTTCTCAGAAAGTTTGCTCATGAGCTTTCATAGAAGCAATATTATCTAGACAGAATTTCTAGTACAGATTGACATAGGATAGATTAATAATCCACTGTTCTTTTAGTATACAGAAACATGCATCCACACCCACACACACATACACACACAATGCAATGACATTAAACAAGACAAACAGCCCTGGAGTAGTTTTGAAGGTGGCAACACAATGTACAAAAAGATAAAGTGGTGATGACTAGTAGCAGCAGGTGTTGTCATTGAAAATAAACTAGTATCAGACTAGTGGTTAAGGTGATGTGGTAATACTGCTGGATACAGCTCTGTCTGCAATACAGAAGAGAAGGACAGTGGGAACGGCCAAAGTTGCAATAACGACTTACATCAGTGTGGTGCCGGTAACAGCAGTTATCTGTCTTAAAGCAGCTGGTTATCTAAGATGTGCAGAGATAAAGGCAGTTAAGGAAAATTAGAAGTGTCAGTACTCCAGCAAAAGACTCATCAGGGGTGGCCTTAGCTTTTTAAGTATCTGCACATCTAGTGAAGAAAAGGTCCAACAGTTGAAATTGCAGAGCACACTGAATTCCTCATGGGCAGGTTGGTTTTAATAATGACAGGGGTGGTTAAATTAAACCAATGGTTGGTAGATCATTGCATAGAAGCAGTGCAAGCATAACATA
>NC_056733.1:849212167-849247167 GCF_019279795.1 Protopterus annectens | reverse complement strand
TAGAGAGATTTTAACTAGGCATTGGTCTATCTTGTGTACAGATGATAATATTCAGAGGATGGTTGGAACTAAACCTAGATTTCTCTTCAAGAATAAACTTAATTTGAGGAGAATGCTCTGCTATCCTAGGTTTTCTACAGCTGTCGAAGATATTGGTTACACTAAACCATGTGGAGCATGTAATTTTTGTGACCTAATAGACACTCATACATTGTTTTTACATCCTGACTCAGATATCCCATTTTACACTACTGTGAAAGCCAACTGTAATACAACGAATTTAGTCTACCTTGCAGTATGTCGAAAATGTAGAGCTTTCTATGTTGGGAAGACGAATCGGAGACTTAGGGATAGGTTACGTGAACATCAGTACCACATAAGGAAAGGCTCACTAATGCCTTAGCTAAGCATGTTTCATCATGTGGTATGGATCATATTTTGGCTTTAGAGTTCTTGAATTGATATATCCAAGTATTAGACGGACATTACTAACCATACTGAGGATAGGGACAGTAGGTGGTTATTAGATTAAGAGCTGACAGGGGTGGGCTTGAATGAGAGCCTCATCGCGACTTTGAAGCGTGAACATCCATTGATATGAATGGAATATGTATTTGTATAGATATGCTCCATATATATTTTCATATGCAGATATTTCACTTACATACATGTTTTTATATATGTATTTATTCATTCATTATGTTTGCATATTATTATTATTATTAATATTATTATTATTTTAGCACGTATTTCACGTGATATTAGATAAGTATTTTTAGGCTCTAGAATCAGGAATTTATTTAACAGTAATATATAAGCATATGTATAGTGTACATACATTTATACAATTTCAATATATATGTTTTTAACATATACATTTTTATTCATTTCATATCTGTTTTTATTATCCATCTGCTATAAATTTTCGATGAGTTTTAATGTGTATATAATACATATATATTTTTTGAAGTTAATTGTTTAATTAGATTGTATCGTGTTCAATTATTGTTGATGTTTTATAAGTGCTTCAGTGCACCATGGTCATTGTGATCTGAAGAAGCTCGACGTGAGTGAAAGCGCTCATCTGACCTGCAGTGTTTTATTTGTTTTACATTAAATATTTGTTCTTCCACTTCGCTCAATGCCTAAGTATTTTTGTTATTTATTTTGAACTGACTATTGGCTGAGCGTTTGCATAGATATTGGTTGGACTTCTTGTTATCAGTGTTTTAAACTTATCCACGAGGAATGTTAAGGGGTAAGGATGCTTATATATATTTATAAACTTTGCCACGCTATGATATTATTGCAAGAGACACACTTGATAGCTAGATGACAAGCATAATAATTTGGATAAGTTTGGAGATGCACTGGTAGGGTATAGAGTTATCCTGTCAGGATACATAGAATTATAATAATAATAATACTGCATCATAAGGACATCTCACACTTTCATCAAACTGATGCGAAGGACAGGTCCAGTAGATATATAGTCAAAAGAAGATGGTTAAAGGGATTTCATTTAAGAATTCTGAATGCATATCTTCCGCAAGACCAGCACATTCCAGTGAATTCCTCCTTCTAATAAAATGGACGGTCTATAGAGAGACTGTTATAATCTGGACAATACAGTCAAGAATATTAAAAATGTTCATTCAGAACCCAGACATGGACATTGCCCACTCTATGTAGGCTGTTGAAAAAATACATGAAAACTGTGGATTTACTGAATCAGCTATTCATTATATGATGGATAGTCTAGTTTTACAAGCTGCTTACATAAATACAGACATTCTGAGACTTGATAAAGCTTTTCTTTCAGATGAGCATATAAAGAGGATTAACAGGCTAGAATCTGTCTTGAATCTTACTTCTAATCATACTCCATCCTCTGTTATTTTGGATTCAAACTTTGCAATGTTTATTCCAGACAGACAGTGGTGTGTTAGTAAAGGGGATCTGCTCTAGCAATGGTTACCTCATCAGGCCCAGAACATGATTACTTGATGCCTTAAAAGAAGAGGACCACTTACCAATGTGCTGGGACACACTTATGGGTAATTTAAAAGATGTACTACATAAGTACACCAGGGGAAGGATGGCAGAATTTAGCATTATTTATTAAATTGACTTGAATGGAATACAAAGCTCAGTGGCTTGATGGTGCACCTCAGCTTACGTCTCATGGTGGGAACATAAACTGTCAACTCCTGCAGGATGTCTACATTTAGATAGTAGATATAAATATAGCTTTTGCTAGTAAAGCAAACATTTGAAAACGTTTTGCTACTCTCTATCAGTAACGAAGGTGCTTGCTGCAAGGTTAATAATGCAGGCTATAAATTGTATGGTCACTAAGACAAGGCAGCAATCAATAAGAAGAATATGACTTTCCCACAGCATATACTGGGTGCCTTTAACATACATTACACTGAGTGGTATAGGGTGATACCTTGCCCTCCAAAGTATGAACTTCAGTTAAAACTGTGCCTGAGTACTTTGGATTTGCCCCTCCTTACAAGAGCTCAAGAGTAAAGCTTGCTTATGCCTATTTATACATAAGGGTTGTACTTAAAGTTAAAAAAAATCATCTGGCTCAGATGACCTTCCTGTGGAGAATTACTTAAAACTGACGGATAACTTTGCCTAGCAATTTACTACTATAGCTGACCCAACCATGCAAAGGACAACTCCCATCACTAAGTTGGATGACAGTTATTTCAGTCATCTTCAAGCTTAATAAGAATCTTCCTTCTCCCTCTTCATAAAAACTGATTTTAGTTCTGAATTCAGTCCACATGTTGGCAACACTAGCCAAGAGAGTTACCCAGCACTTTCCTAGCTTAAGTCATATTGATCACTGTGGTACTATATCAAAAAGGCAGTATTTTGACATTACTAAGTCACTACTGTTAATAGAAAATGCAAATGCTGAAGTCATCCTCTTGTGGTGGTCAGTTTTTACAGCCAAAAGGCCTTTTACAGGCTAAGTTAATCAATATATTTACAGTAATGTACAAAGCTGGTTGAAGAACAAGTAAATGTATGTATGCATGTATCTACCTATATATATATATATATATATATATATATCCATATAGTCCTTGGTAGGAGTATTCATTACCTACATTGCTTTTTATGCTATATATTGAGCTTGTTATACTTAGGCTGTGTGACAATAGGAGGCACTGCCAGCTGTACCAGGAGAAGTAGGGGAGTGATTATATAATTTATGCCAGCACAGGTAGCTGGAATTTTGTAAATAATTGTATGTCATTTGTATATAAAATTAATTTGTACAGATGCTTGTACTGAAAATGTATGTGTAAGGTTTACTTGTATTAAAATGTACGAAGGAAAAGAAATGTACATGTATTATTGTAACTGAATTAAATGTATACATTGTAACAGCATATACTGGAAGGGAAGAGGTTAATCCACCTGACTCTAAAATATATTTGAAATTACATTACTTTATGGGTTAAACTATAAAGATGTTATCCTACAGTTTTGAAGAGAGACAGAGATGCAATGTCTGTACTAGAGAATAGGTTATAGCTCTTGCAGGAAGAGAGGAATATGGCTTTATGGTTTTATGATTTCCAGCAGCACACCACATCTCAGCAATGCTCTTGTGTGTCTGTGATTGACATGTAGGAGATAAAATCTTGGCAGCTTCTAGTGTTGGTGATAGCATGGGAAAGAGAGTCAGATATCCAGATGTGTGTGATGTCATTCTGTACAGAAACAACATTTTAAGATTAGAGGAGACTGTCTCAGCAGCATTCTGTATTCTGTCTTGGATCTGACAACAAGGACCACTCACCCATCTTGCCTTGCTCTATTCAATAAGTAGGAACAGTAATTCTTTTAGTCAATTAAAATAGACAATGAGACTAGCTAAATACTGCTTTTCTATAACTGTGTGAAACTTTCCATCAGTGTTATTTTTAATATTTCCTCTGGCTTAAACTCTGGTGTTTACTGTAAATATATATTAAGTATTTTCTTGTTTTTCTATTATTTATTATTAAATATATTTAAGTGTTTCATTGTGGCTGGTCCTTTTAGAAAAATATTTTAAGTTTTGAGAGGATTTGCATATCTTTATTTGGTGATAACTCTGGCCACTCAAGAAAGACTGGCTGTTTGGTCAACATTACCATTTGTATTAATATTAAGTTCCCTCAATATAATTGGATACCATTTTAAGAACCTTATAGTAATTGACTGGTGGCAGTGAATCTACCTTATAATCTGGGCAAAGTTTGTAGAGCGGGAAATCTGTACCAACCTTTCCCAGGTGTGTGTGTATGTGTGTGTGTGTGTGTGTGTGTGTGTGTGTGTGTGTGTGTGTGTGCGCGCGTGTGTGTGTGTGTGTGTGTGTGTGTGTGTGTGTGTGTGTGTGTGTGTGTGTGTGTGTGTGTGTGTGTGTGTGTGTATGTGTGTGTTTGTGAAAATTAAATCTCAAAGAGTGCATGTATTTCAGTTACTTGGGGAGGGACATGAAGCACTGGTTTCACAGTGCCATTGGGGAGCTTTATTGGGGACCTGGAAGGAGACAGAAAGAGACACCCAGACCTGGGGCTGAGTGTGTGCCCTGTGTGCTCTTAAGGCAAACTGTGCTTGATGCAGAGAGGTCTGCATCTGGAAACACTGAGTGTATCCATGCGTATTCTGAGTGAATGTCCCTCTTCAGTGTCAGTGGTGAGGATTCAGGCTCCTTGATTACTGGCCCAGTGTTGGGACATCACAGGCTGCATAATTTACCCTTGACCGGATACATTTTGGGGAAGTTAGACAATAAGGTTACTCTACAAGCACAGCCGGCCTTAGGCATAGGCCAACTAGGGGGCTGCATAAGGCGCTGCTCTAGCAGGGGTGCTTTTCCAATAATCTGGATGGTGTAGGTATGCCAGGATGGGGGTACCAAGTAGTGTGGGGGGGGGGTGCTGTGGAGCCCTTTTGCCTAGGGCACCAGTTGAGCAAAGGCCAGTCCTGTCTACAAACATACTGTATGACCTTCATATCTGTCTGACTGTCTGTCTATCTGTCTATCTATCTATGTGACATCCAGTTGCTCATCTAGTTGCAGTTTATAAGTTACACTGAAGATTTATTTACCTCAGGTGTTGCATATCTTGTACTCTATGCCAGGCTCACCAGAAGCAGTATTATGAAAGAGCCTCAGGAAATCATTTATGAAGAGATGCCCACACAGGATTTCCTTGTTTAAAATATATGTCTCCAGTAACATGCGCTGTGTAAAAATTATGGATTTAGGTTTAGATACGTACATGATATTCTTAATGTCAGCTAACATGCAGCCAGAAAGAAGTTATTGCTTATAGGGGTGTGGGGATTAAATTACTTTTTCTGAAAAACTTACCATCAAAACAGTGTGGAACTAAACTTTAGATACTACAATTGCTAGGAGGCTAATATGTAGATCCAGTTTGAGTTTTCAGAAAACAAAAATATGGTTGGAAAATTTTAGTTTTATTAGAGTGTCTACACACTAGTGAGGAGGAAGGTGATTTTTTGGCTTAGTTTGTGAAAATCCTTCAGGTTAAAGTTCTGTGAACAGTTGTTTTTTTTCCCAACAGAATGTTACATGGTTTCAGATGATATATAATTTAATGGATTTAAAAATGTAAACATTTGTATATTGTATTAGATATTGAAAATGAATATCCGCTTCCTTTTAATAATATCAGACTATTTACTGTTGCTATTCTCACTGTGTTTTCTCAAATTACGTAAATTCATCATGAAATAGAACCGTCTGTGCATTCTGGCAAGTTGTTTTGAAAGGAAAGACAGATTCTAATTGCGGAGTTTGCTGAACCAGATATGCTACTGAACTTGTTTTAATTTTTGTCTTAGTCTGTTATTTTGACTTGGAACCCTCAATAAACTCCACTGATTATACAGGACCAGAGCTTTTGATGCTGCTGTCTTTTTTTGTTTTGTTTCTCCCCACCACCACATCTGACCAACAACTGTCAACAGCTCCTCTCCTTGTTCACCTGGTCTTCCAAATCTACTTTAGCCTCCTCAGGCTCAACTGGCCCTATATCTGGGACTATTGATGATAGTGAAGACCCTGATGCAGCTTTGTATTGCTGCCAGGAACTGAGCCCACAGCACCCTTTGCAAGCTCCCTATTATTGCTGCATTTGCATGTGCACACTCACTTCCATGCACGCTCGACCTCCGACTTAGCAATACACTGACCTGAGCATGGAGTTTGTAAGGCTCATAATACCATAATTATATACATATATATATATATATATATATATATATATATATATATATATGTATATATATATATATATATATATATATATATATATATACATATACACACACACACACACATATATATATATTTTATATATATATATATATATATATATATATATATATATATATATATATATTTTTTTTTAATTTTTTTTTTTTGCCTTTATTCATCTAATATATATATATATATATATATATATATATATATATATATATATATATATATATACACATTTATCACGTTGTCAAACTTTTAAAAGTTCAAACGTCATATGGTCGACACCATATGATCAAACTTTTAAAAGTTTGAACGTTTCAACGAGATCCCCGTACACTGCGGCAATGGAAGTTTTCCATTGTCTGCACTGTATTGTGATCTCGGATTTGGTATATTTAGAGCAGGGGGTGCAGGGGGGCTTGTCCCCCTGCTTAAGCTTTTTTTTCTATTTTTATTTTTTTTATTTGATTTTCAAACTTTTAAGAGTTCGAACATATGGTTTCAACCATATGATGTTCGAACTTTTAAATGTTTGGTTATCTAATATAGACCCAATTAAGCATGGCTTCTGTTCTATTTTCCATCACTGTAGAAGACCTACAATTATTAATATATGGTTCTGGATCTGATGGAATGATACACACAATATATGTGAAGGAGAAAAGTGAAAACGTGTAAATAATGGTGTGGCGAAAGTAATGGTCAAATATATGGCATGTAAAACTGAAGAGGGAAAGAACAAAATCAGCTGAATCAGTGGGTGTAGTACAAAATAGTGGGTGCAACTGTAGCAGCAGCAGCAGGCATCTGTCAGTGCTGAGTGTTTACTTGCATTGAATATTGAACATGTGTTTTCAACCAAATCAGGTAAAGATGTGCAAACAGAGAAAATAAATCTGTGTTGCACTGCTGTGACGTAAGTATACATAAGCTCGCTTATAAAACACTAATACAGCAGCACAGACTTTAATGGCAGAAAAGTACCAGTTGGCCAACCTACTTTGCTCATTTCCTTACCTTCTGTTTAAACTGCAGTTCCTACTAAAGCAAAACCTTTGTTTTTTAACTTTTACCCAGAATATGATGCCATCGCATTTAACAGCTTGATACAGTAAACTCAGTTAACCGGTACCCATGGGGATTGGTAGATGCCGAATAACTGCAATTTCTGGTTGCTTGAGAGTTACCATTAAAAATAGACCTGACTAATACTGCACCCTATACTATTTGTTTGGTTTGACTTGTTCTCAGGTTGGGGGGAGAGGGAATTTATTCCTATCTTTCTTTTTAAAATTCTAAAAACATAAGGTATGTTTCTGCGGGGGGGGGGGGGGGGCAGAAAGTGCAACACATGAAAATTGTACTGTAGTTTTTCGATTTTTTTTATTTTTTGCCAGTCGCTTGAGAGTTCTGGTTGCTTGAGTTCTTGTTAACTGAGAGTTTACTGTACATTTTCTTTCCTTTAGATTTACATATTTGTTTCACAATAGGTTTTGCTGCTGCTGTGACAGCAGTATTTATGTATTCTCATCAGCCAGCCACACTACCTTTAATTATATTTATTAGAGTGTAATCACACACAAACACACACATGCACAGACAAAGCACATTCTCTTTTTCTATCTTACTATTGAACGGAAAATCATGCATGAATTGCCAAGGTTTGTTTGTAAAACGCGTAACATATTAATTATTTGTGTTGCTGGAGAACTCTAGTTAAATGCTTTGTTGATTTTATGGATATCTTTTGCAAAATGAAAAAAGGATTAGTGCATTTGCCTTATGAAAGGTCTATTCTCCTGGAAACTCTATAACAATTCCTCCGTTGAATGGGAACCCTTTTCTATAACTTCAAGGACAAGCATTCTGTAATTAAATCTAATACAGCTATGCTTATACTTTGCATATAATTCCGGTTCATAAATATATGCAGTGTTGTACAGAATTAAATACAATGTGAAAGCAAACATCATTGTGAGAAGTACCTCTTCTGAAAACATCACATTCAGGTGATTCTAAATATAATGTAACTTCATACACATCACTGAACATCATTGCTAGACACTGGAAACAGCAAGTTATCTACATGCTAATCAGTAGTTCAGTTTAACCATTAAGCTACTGGTGTTTAATGTCCTTCATCTTAACTGTTGTTCCTTCAGCCTGCTATCTCAGCACAAGGGAATATGCCAATCATATGAAGCCTGTTTTGCACTGGATGAGTTCTCTTCAAAGACAGAATTAGTTTAAACCTTAGTGGTTGTACCTTCTTAGTCTTTGATCCTGTCATCTGAAACAGTCTTACTCTAGAGGTTACTAATATGGATGACCTCAGTAAGTCAGAAAGTATCCTTTAACCACATTTATGGAAAATACCAGAAATACCTTCTATAGCAAACCACCAGGTTGACCCATGCGCGAACTAACATTGCTGAACCTGCTTAGCATACCTCTCAACCTCTGGACAAAGTCTGACATAATAGAGGGACAAAGGTCCAAAAATAGGGACAGGTTATAAATGTTGCTCTTATAAACTTAAACAGTTGCTAGAATAACAAGATTTCTCTTAGCATGTATTTTTTTGAAGTATATGAAGTCTGAAACTCAAATGTATGTCATTATTTAGTTACTTCAATCCTCAGATCACCCCAGCAATCTGCCAGCAAGCCGTAGAGTTTATGAGGACCAGACCAGAAATATGAGGCAAAAATCGGGGCATTCTGCAAAAATTTGGACAGTTGAGATTTATGCTGCTTAGTGTAACATTGTCCATGTTCCTAAAACCCCAATGAAACTTAAAATTAGGCCTTATTGTCCTAAACAAATGTAAGTGCTCTTTTTTAGTTTTCCTAATGATACAGACCAAGTATTGCTGCAAACTGTCTTCCTGCATAACTACTTCCTTTGCTTTCTTGTTATATTTAGCTTTCAGTGCCCTCTGTAAGTTGTCTTTGTGTGTTACACTGATCTTAAAACAGACCATTCTGCAACGGTCTATGCATCTGATTAACAACAAACCCACAAATAAGATGTGATACCAAAAGGATGCCCTAAAACTCAGAGATGTTTTAGGAATGAAGTCTGAGTTGGATAAAGAAGTGCGAGAATTGTATTGTTTGCATCAAAAAAGCCTTCTTGCTAATTTGGCCTAGTTGAGTATTCATTTAAATGTGTGCAGGTATCTTCTGTTAGGTAATCTGGTTTTCAATATTTAAGTACTTGCAGAAACAACAGTGCCAGTTTCATTTAACTTAGCACAGTCCAGAGTTTAGTGATTTATTTATGAAGATATTAGAATAAGAAGTTATGTACCTATCATAACGTTCCATGTTAGTTGTCTTCTTCTCGCCTTCTTTCTTGCTGGTTGGGTTCGGAGCCGACCCTGGGCTCCGACTCGGCCATTTTCTAAAGCTCGAGAGCTACTTACTGGCTCAAGGCCTCCCTATATCCCACAATGCCTGGCGCTAGACCCCCAGATCTCATTTGGAAGACCTAACACCGAAATAATACAAGAGGACAACTGTCCCAAAAACAAGACTTCAGCTAGAGGGCTGAAGAAAAAGGTAGAGGACATAAAACGGTAAAGACTCAGCCAGTGACAAGACTCGTAGGAAGACTCTTCTCGGTGCATCTAGGCTAGGGGGATGGAGGGTGGGACGCAAGAAAGAAGGCGAGAAGAAGACAACTAACATGGAACGTTATGGTAGGTACATAACTTCTTAATGTTAAGTTGTCTCTCTCACCTTCATTCTTGCTGGTTGGGACAGCATCCCTAGCACCTTAGTCCTGGGTGGCTCAACAGAACAGACTCTTGAGCACAGTGGAACCAAAATCAGCTCTACTCCTAGAGGCCACATTCAATTTATAATGTGAAATGAAGGTATGAGGGGTGGCCCATGTGGCCGCCGCACAAATGCCTTCCATTGGTAGTCTTGCTTGAAGTAGCTAAAGCTCTAGTAGAGTGGCCTTTAGGTTTAGCAGGGAGTTCTTTATGCCTCAACTGATAAATAAGGGTAATAATAGAGGACAACCACCTGGATAAGGTTACTTTAGACACTGGTCGACCCTGCTTACCCTCCGCATAGGACAGGAAGAGTTGGTCTGATTTCCTTATTTGCTCAGTCCTATGCAAATAGAAACGCAATTGCCTATGAACATCCAACTGGTGTAATTTGTGTTCAGCTTTGTTGGAATAATTTGGAAAAAAGACTGGCAGATCGATGGATTGATTCAGATTGTTTTTGGAGGGGACCTTAGGAAGGAATGAAGGATTAGTCCTGAGTGAAACTCTATCCTTATGGAAAACTAGATGAGGACGAACACAAAGGGCTTGAAGTTCAGAAACTCTCCTTGCTGAAGTAATGGCCACCAAAAAGAGGGTTTTCCAATTAAGCAATTTCAAGGAACAGGAAGCTGCCGGTTCAAAGGGAGGAAGTATCAAGGAAGCTAGGATCAAATTTAAGTCCCACGGAGGCGGGGGATCTCTCACTGGAGGCCTGAGCAAGATTGTTCCTTTCAGAAAGGCTTTGCAAAGCTTATGGGACATGATGTTGGTTTCTGACAGGCCCGTATGGAAATTAGAGATTGCCGCTAAATGAACTTTAATAGTGGCCGATGAGGAGCCCGCTTGAAAAAGTTCTGCTAAAAAATCCAGAACTTTATGGACAGGGGCCGTGAAGGGATCTATATTTCTAGCCTCTGCCCAGAAAGAGAAACGTTTCCACTTACTAGCATAAGTCTTCCTGGTTGTAGGTTTGTGCGAGGAAAGGATAATCTCATGCACTGAATTGGAAATACTGGGAAGCCTGGCTAAGGTTGGAAGTGGAGCAACCAAGTAGTGAGGTTGAGAGACTGAAGAAACTGATGCAGCCTGCCCGACTGATGGATCAGGAGGTCCGGAACTAGGTCCAGATTCCAAGGCTGTTCTAGAAAGTGATGATGCAGGAATGGGAACTAGATTTGTCGAGGCCAGTAGGGGGCAATGAGGATCATCCTTCAACCTAGCATGGTAGCTTTCTGAATTAGTTTGGGAATTAGTGGAAAGGGTGGGAATGCATACAGAAAGTCCCTGGAGCCAATTGTGAACTAGAGCATCTCTGGAGGAGTGTCTGGGAAGAGGGAAGAGAGTGAAGAAACTGTCGCACTTGCTGTTGAGAAGAGTTGCGTAAAGGTCGCAGCAAGGCTGACCCCATTTGTGGAAGATTTTGTCCGCTACTGTCCGGTTGAGAGACCACTCGTGAGGCATGAGAATAGCTCTGCTTAGCCTGTCTGCTATGATGTTGGACTTCCCAGGGATGTGCATTGCCATCAGAAACCGTTGAGAGGAGATCGCCCACTGCCATAGTCTGAATGCTTCTCAACATAAGGGATATGACTTGGTTCCACCCTGCTTGTTGATGTACCACACTACAGACATATTGTCTGTCTGAATTGCAATGGTCCCAGTGGGTAGAGAGTTCTGAAGAGCTTGCAACGCTAAAAGCACCACCCTCATCTCCAAGACATTTATGTACAAGTGGTACTCATGGGGTTGCCAGGTGCCCTGGACAGTCCTGCCCTGAAAATGCCCCCCCCCACCCGATCAGGGAGGCATCCGTGGTCACCGTGGTAACTGGAGGAGGAAGGGCAAATTATCTGCCCTGGGGTACTAATGGAGAGACCATCCACCAAGCCAAGTGGTCTTTGCATGACTGTGTGATTATTATCTTGTGAGACAAAGGAAGTTGTTGAAAGGACCATTGGGTGAAAAGCATCCACTGGAGAATCCTCATGTGAAAATGAGCCAGGGGAACTAATATGATCGCTGCTGCCATGAGACCTAAGGTTTTTAGGACGAATTTGGCCTGAATCTTTCTGTATCCTAATAATACCTGTACATGTCGGTGAATGTCTGTCACTCTGTCTACTGGAAGCCTTGCAGATCTTGCGCCTATAATGGTTAAGGACTGACAAGGCGACAATGCAGACTTTTCGAAATTTATTGAGATACCTAGGTTGGAGCATGTTTGGATGGTATAATCCCTGGCTCTTAGCAATTGATGTCTAGTGGTAGCAGTAAGGAGCCAGTCGTCTAGATATGGAAACACCTGGAATCCTTGCCATCTCAGGTGAGCGGTAACCACTGCCATGCATTTGGTGAACACCCTGGGGGCTGTGGTGAGACCAAAGGGCAGGGTCTGAACTGATAATTACTGGCTCCCAGCCGGAAGCGGAGAAACCTTCTGGAACACCTGTCCATTTTGATGTGGTAGTACGCATCCTGAAGATCTATGGAGCACATCCAATTGTCCTGACCCAAAAAGGGTAGAATGGACTGAAGCGTGACCATCCGGAACTTCATTCTTTGAACAGACTTGTTTAGTCTGCTGAGATCCAAAATGGGTCTCCAGTCCCCTGTCTTCTTTGGTACCAAAAAGAACTTTGAGTAAATTCTGGATCCTTGGTGGCCTGCTGGGACTTGTTGGATGGCCCGTTTTTTTAGCAGTCTTGAAATTTCTTGTACTGCCTGTTCCCTTAGACTGGGTGGAACATCTGGGATGGGGTTGTTTGATTTTAAGGGAGTGTGGACAAACGGGATTTTGTAACCTCCGGATATGATAGACTGTACCCATCTGTCTCGAGTGATGAGACGTCAGGCTTCTGGGTACAGAGACAACCTTCCCCTGACTGCCTCCAAAGGCAGACAGCCGGGCAGCCCCTCAGGGGTGCTAGAAGGGCTTGTCAGAGAAAGATTCTCTGCTGCCCTGATTCTGCGGACCCCCTCTGCCCCACGGGCGGCGTCTATTGTTGTTCCCTCCTCTGCCTCTGGAGGGAAACTCACCATGTGTGTCAGGCATGGCTCCCTGGGGTTTCTGGAACCGCATCTTCCCACTCTTCTGACCCTTAGGGTATGGCCTAGAGGGAGTGGAAAAACGGACTGCAACAGCAGAGAGAGTCTTGCCTTCCAGCTCACACCTGGTAAGTGTATCTTTCGCCTGAGGTCCAAACAGAGCCAAACCATCAAAAGGGGTGTTGGTGAAAGATGCCTTGAAGGGTTCAGCTAAGTTACATAACCGCATCCAGGCATGCCTTCTCAAAGCCACGCCTGTGCCTGTGGCTCTACTCGCCCCATCAGCCACATACGAAATGAGCCGCATGGAGGAGTTAACGATAGAATTAAGAGTCACCAGCTGGGAGTTTATCTTGTCTTGAGCCCCCGCAGCTGATGGATCTTGCAGGGTATCTCCTAGCTCCTTGAGGATATCCCTCTAAAGATGGGTGAAGTGGCACAAATAATTCAGCGACCGCATGGAGAAGGTCGCTGAGGAAAATATCCGCTTCCCGTATCTATCCATCATCCTAGACTCTTTATTAGGGGGATGGACAGGTACAGAAGTGTCAGCCAACTCCTTTTTCGTGGCAGCTGCTACCACCATGGCATCAATGGGGACACCCTTTGTCAGAAACTGTTTATCTTGGGGGGCCGTGATAAACTTAGTGGGCCTGTGAGGGGTTGGTTCCAGTGTGTTCGGAGCTGACCACGCCTTTCGAGCCACCACTTCCATTAATGGATCGAAAGGCGGAGACACCCAGGAGGTGGAGGGCAAGAACCAAATGCATCCAAGTATACCGACTCATCCTCAGAAGGGTTAAGGGCAGACCAGTTCCCCCTCTGCTTAAGTATCTCAAGGATGTCTGAGAAAGAGACATCTTCAGAGGGGGATCTTGGGGACCCTTCCAAATCCTCCAAGTCAGTATCTGATGTGACCAACTCTGGGGAGTCAACATGTTTCCTCTTACACTTCCTCTTTCGAGGTGGCTCCTCTGAAATCTCAGGGGAGGCCTCGGGAGAGGAAGATACACCCAGTCAGGTGACCTGGAGCGTTTGATCCCCTCGCTTGGGGTCTGGAGGAGGGGCAGAGACCGAAGCAGGCACCCTGGGAGGAGGAGCTGAAGGGGCTGATCGAGGTGCAGACTCAGATGTCAGCACGCTCCTCATGACCTCGAAGGCGCCCCTGTCCAGCACAGAAGAGGGTCCCTGCTCTGAGGAGATGGGAATCCTCTCCGGCACCGAAAGGGACGGCTCCGAGGCCGATGTAGGAGCTGAGCTTATCTGCGCCAAAGCTCCGTGAGGGAGAATGGGGTCAGACAAGGGTCCGATGCCACTCGCCCCCTCGGAGCCGACGAGGGAGTCTCGGCGCCCAGATCCCTCCAAGGACGGAACCATTGAAGAAATCGGAGCCGACGAAGGAGCTGAAAGGGGAAGCAGCAGCGCCAACGTTTCCAGGATATGAGCCCCAACAAGCTCTGGCTCCAAACTGACAGGAGGAGTCGGAGGAGGAACTACTTCAGAAAAGGGAGCAGCCACAGCCTGATGAGGAGGGCTAGTTAACATTTTAGCCAGGGCCTGCGATTAGAGGAGTCTACTAACCACTCTCTCCAAGTCATGATTGAACAGCGTTGAGGACCGAGAAGAGTGGGACCTATGGCTCCGTTCAGACTGTAGCAAAGGTGATCCCGGAGCCGAGTGAATTGACTCCAGGGATGGCGATCTGGATCGCTTATGGCTCCCTGACGGCTCTGACACCAAGGTCGGAGCCAAGAGAGATTTTGATACTTCGGTCCCGTACTGGGATCCGATGGCTTGGTGAGCTTAGGGGTTTTAGCTGGCTGAGACTTTGCCGTTGACCCCTCGGGTTTTAGTAAACCCCTGAGAATTAACTTGTTCCTATGCTCCTGCAGGACTCTCGGACTAAAGGCATGACATACCGAGCAAGAGTTCTGCAGGTGGAGGGAACCCAAACAATAAACACAAGAAGTGTGACCGTCTGTCAGAGATATTTTCTGACAGCACGAGTCACACTTTTTGAACCCTGATACCTTGGTATCCTTTGACATGTTATAAATAAAAGGAATACCGATGGATAAAATTTTTGACTAGTGCAAAAAAACACACACACTCACACACACACACATACACACACACACACACACACACACACACACACACACACTAGTCCCACACCTTCACACAAAAATTTTAGGTAATTATACTAACAAAAACTAAGAGACTATGATCTTAGACTACAAAGCCTAAACACTACTTCCTACTGAAAACAATATAAAAGGGAAGGGGATAGCTTCTAACTTAAACGGCCTACTTAAGGAGATGGGGGGAGGGGAGAAACTCTCTAAGTAAAAACGAGTTTCCTAAGGGTCACAAAACACAGGGAAACTAAGACTAGTCTACAGTACTACTCTGATTTAACAAAGATTCGAAAAATATACACTAACAGTTTAACTACTAAAAATACAAAAGATTAATACGACCTGAGCCATTGAAGCGCAACCTCGTAGCTGAAGCGGCAAATGAGATCTGGGGGTCTAGCGCCAGGCATTGTGGGATATAGGGAGGCCTCGAGCCAGTAAGTAGCTCTCGAGCTTTAGAAAATGGCCGAGTCAGAGCCGAGGGTCGGCTCCGAACCCAACCAGCAAGAATGAAGGCGAGAGAGACAACTTAACATCAATGGTTATACTAGTTTAATTGTATACTTTAACTCCTATGACCTTTCACCTGTGTGGTAACCTGAAGTAATCCTCAAAAGAAAGCTGACCAATGAATTTTAATGGGGGAAACACATGCTTCTGTACAGAATGAATATTTCCAAAGGAAGAACAGAAGCACAAGTAATGATCTCAGAAAGAAAGAAAGAGTTGGATATGATTTTGGTATCTAGATGAGCCTGTAAATTCAAAAAGGGTTGCAACCAAGAAATAACTAAGTCATGCTTTTGCCTGTATTTATTTGAGGCACTGCTAACCTATATGTATAATAACTATCAGCAATGCCTTATATTATTTTTTTACTTATAAATTAAAAATGTGTCCGTCACAGCTTTGTATATCTGTCTGCTTGCTAAAAGATTTGGGATAACAAATGCATTTAAACATACAGCCTTGGAAGAAAAAAAAAGAAACTCCAATATTAGAAGTATTTTCCCACAAAATTAACTGCATTATAAATAAGAAAATTTGTGGAAACATAAACTTTATTATAATAGCCAACAGTAGATTTAAAGGAATTATGTTTTATCTATGTATTCCCATTTGTTTGTTTTATATTTCAGTTGTTGGTATAGAGGACAGTTTAGATAATGTAGCATTTATTTCTCAGAACATATCTGAAAATGTATTGCTCTCTGTGTCATTACAGTATGGTGCTCTACTAAATGTTATAATGTTAGGAGTATGGCTGGATTTTATTTATATATTTAGGTAGGTAGCCTAGGACACAGAAGTCCATTTTCAGCCACAGCATTTTCAGTACAATCTTCTTCTTCTTTCAGCTGCTCCCGTTAGGGGTCGCCACAGCGGATCATCTGTTTCCATTTCGTGCTGTCCTCTGCATCTTGCTCTGTCACACCAACCACCTGCATTATCTTAGGCCTTCCTCTTTTCCTGTTACCTGGCAGCTTCATCCTTAGCATCTTTTTCCCAATATACTCTGCATCCCTCCTCAGCACATGTCCAAACCAACGTAATCTTGCCTCTCTGGCTTTGTCTCCAAACCTTCCAACCTGGGCTGACCCTCATATACGTATTCCTAATCCTGTCCACCCTCGTCACACTCAGTGCAAATCTTAGCATCTTTAACTCTGCCACGTCCAGCTCTGACTCCTGCCTTTTTTTCAGTGCCACTGTCTCCAACCCATATAACATAGCTGGTCTCACTACCCTTTTGTAGACCTTCCCTTTCACTCTTACTGGTACTCGTCTGTCACAAATCACTCCTGACACTCTTCTCCACCCACTCCATCCTGTTTGTACTCAATTCTTCACCTCTCTTCCACACTCAACATTACTCTGAACTGTTGATCCCAAGTATTTAAACTCATCCACCTTCACCACCTCTACTCCCTGCATCCTCACCATTCCTCTATCCTCCCTCTCATTCACAAAAAAGAAGTTATGTATCTACCATAACATTCCATGTTAGTTGTCTTTATCTCGCCTTCCTTCTTGCTGGTTGGGATTGGAGCCAATCCTCGGCTCTGACTCGGCCATCTTCAATAGCTCGAGAGCTGTTTACTGGCTCAAGGCTACCCCTTATCCCATAATGCCTAGTGATAGCTACCCAGATCTTGTTTGAAATAGCTAACTCCAGACATAACCAAAGAACAAACCAGTCAAAAAATCAGTTGACTATACCTGCCATATTCTCTAAGTCAATAGAGGAGACAAGAGAACACACAGCCAGGGAAACAGGAAAAACTCCTCTCAGTCCACTAGGATGGGGGACAGAGGGTGGGACGCAAGAAGGCAGGCGAGATGAAGACAACTAACATGGAATGTTATGGTAGGTACATAACTTCTTTATGTTAAGTTGTCTATCTCGCTTTCATTCTTGCTGGTTGGGACAGCTTCCCTAGCACCTAATATCCTGGGTGGCTCAGTGGAACAGACTCTTCAGAACAGTGGAACCAAAGTCAGCTCTGCTCCTGGAGACCATATCCAACTTGTAATAAGAAATAAAGGTATGAGGGTTTGCCCACGTGGCAGCTGCGCAGATGGAATCCATGGGCAACCTAGACTGGAAGGCTACAGAGGTGGCCAAGGTCCAAGTAGAATGACCTTTCGGTTTAACAGGTAACTGTTTGTTCCTTAACTGATAAATGAAAGTAATAGCGTGTGATAACCATCTAGACAAGGTTACCTTGGAAACTGGGAGACCTTGTTTGCCCAAGGCATAAGAAAGGAATAGTTGGTCCGACTTCCTTACTTCTTTAGTTCTGTGCAGGTAAAAAAGCAACTGTCTATGAATGTCCAATTGGTGTAGTTTGTATTCTGCCTTGTTGGTATGATTAGGGAAGAACACAGGAAGATCTACAGATTGGTTTAAATTATTTTCTGAGCAGACTTTAGGGAGAAATGAAGGATTAGTCCTCAGAGCAACCCTGTCCTTATGAAAAACTAAGTATGGAGGACGAACACATAGCGCCTGAAGTTCGGAAACGTGTCTGGCTGAAGTAATAGCTACCAGAAAGAGCTTCTTCCAAGATAGAAACTTGATAGAGCAGGACACTGCCGGTTCAAAAGGGGGCAGAATTAAGGCGGTTAGGACTAAATTAAGGTCCCACAGAGGGGGGGGGGGGATTTCTCACTGGAGAAGAGATGACCCTCTCAAAAAAGCTTTACAGAGCTTATGAGACATAATGTTAGAGTTCGAAAAAGCAACATGAAAGTTAGAAATGGCCGCCATTTGTACCCTGATCATAGCAGAAGCAGACCTGGAGTGAAACAGTTGTGCTAGGAATTCCAGGATTTCGTGGACTGGGGCTGAAAAGGGATCAACATTCCTAGCCTTTGCCCAACAAGAAAAACATTTCCATTTGCTAGCATAAGTTTTCCTCGTTGTAGATTTGTGAGAGGAGACAATAATGTCACGGACTGCTGGGGAAATGCTGGGAAGCCTGGCTAAGGTTGGAAGTGGAGCAACCAAGCTGTGAGCTGGAGAGTTTTGAGGGATTGATGCAACCCGCCTGATTGATGAACCAGGAGGTCTGGAATTGGGTCCAGAGTCCATGGTTGATCGAGAAGGTAATGGTGCAGGAACGGGAACCATATCTGTCGAGGTCACTAGGGAGCAATGAGGATCATTTTACAACCCAACGATATTGCTTTCTGTATAAGTTTGGGTATGAGGGGAGAAAGGAGGAAAGGCATAAAGAAGTCCCAGGGGCCAATTGTGGACTACAGCGTCTCTGGGAATGTGACCCGGAAGCGGAAGAAGGGAGAAATAGTTGCTGCATTTGCTGTTGAAGGGGTGGCAAAGAGATTGCAGCAAGGCTGTCCCCATTTGGGGAAAACAAGATTAGTAACTTCCTGATTCAGAGACCACTCATGAGGCATGAGGCTAGATCTGCTGAGCCTGTCCGCTATGACATTGGATCTCCCGGGGATGTGCATCGCAATCAGAAAACATTAGGAGGAAATCGCCCACTGCCAAAGTCTGAGTGCTTCTCGACACAGGGGGTAGGATCTGGTTCCGCCCTGCTTGTTGATGTACCACACCACTGACATGTTGTCCGTTTGAATAGCAATGGTCCCAGAAGGAAGAGAGTCTTGAAGGGCTTGCAACGCCAGGAGCACGGCTCTCATTTCCAGGACATTTATGTGCAGATGATACTCGTGAGGTTGCCACATGGCTTGGACTGTCCTGCCCAGATAATTCCCCCCCTATCCTATCAGGGAGGCATCTGTCAGCACTGTGGCTACCGGAGGGGGTTGTATGAAAGGTCTGCCCTGAGTAACTAGTGGGGAGACCAGCTACCAAGAAATATGTCTTTTGCATGCATCTGTGATCATGATCACGTAAATTATTGGTAGCTCTTGGAACGACCACTGCATAAACAGAAGCCACTGAAGAATTCTCATATGAAAGTGCACTAGTGGAATTAGGAGAATGGCTGCTGCCATGGAACCGAGAGTTTGAAGGACGTACCTGACTTGGATCCTTTTGCTCTGCATCAGAACCTGTACCTGCTGACGAATTGCAGACACCCTTTCTAGTGGTAGCCTTGCAAACATATCCTTTGTGTCTAAGTCTGCTCCTATGTAAGTGAAAGATTGACAGGGCAACAAGGCAGATTTTTCAAAATTTATTGTAATGCCGAGCTGGGAGCAGATTGTGATTGTGTAGTCCTGTGCTTGTATGAGTTGATGCCTGGTGGTAGCAGTGAGGAGCCAGTCATCTAGATACGGAAACACCTGGAATCCTTGACGCCTCAGGTGAGCCGTGACCACTGCCATACATTTGGTGAACACCCTGGAGGTTGTGGTGAGACCAAAGGGCAGAGCTCTGAACTGATAATGTCTGGCCCCCAGCCAGAAGCGAAGATATCTCCTGGAGCGCCTGTCCATCTTTATATGGTAGTATGCGTCCCGAAGATCTATCGAGCACATCCAATTTTCCTGACCCAGAAAGGGTAGAATGGACTGTAGCATGACCATCTGAAACTTTGTTCTTTGCACATACTTGTTTAGTCTGCTGAGATCCAGAATCAGTCTCTAGTCCCCTGACATTTTTGGTACTAAAAAGAACCTTGAGTAAGTTCCGGATCCGTGCTGGTCCGCCGGGACTTCCAGGATGGCTCTTTTTTCTAGCAGTTTTGAAACTTCTATTACTGCTTGCTCCTTCAGATTGGGTGGAACATCTGGAAGGGTCTTCATTGACTGTAAAAGGAGTTGATGGAAGGGAATTTTGTAACCTCCGGATACAATGGACCGTACCCATCTGTCTTGTGTTAAACTTTGCCAGGCTTTTGGGTACAGTGAAAGTCTTCCCCTGACTGCCTCCAGAGTTGAGCAGCCGGGAAACCCTTCAGGGATGCTGGAAGGGCTTATCAGAGAAGGATTCTCTGTTGCCCTGGTTCTGCAGACCCCCTCTTGCCATGAGGGTGGCGTCTATTATTATTGTTTCCCCCTCTGCCTCTGGAGGAAAAATCACTACGTGTGTCAGGCAAGGACCCTGAGATTTACGGAACCACATCTTCCCACTCTTTTGACCCTTGGGGTAAGGTCTAGAGGGAGTGAAAAAACAGACTCCCACGGCAGAGAGAGTCTTGCCTTCTTGCTCACACCTAGTCAATTCTTTCACATGTGGTCCAAAAAGAAAAGAACCATCAAAGGGAGTGTTGGTGAAGGACGCTTGAAAGGGTTCCGCAAAGTTACACAGCCGCATCCATGCATGCCTCCTAAGGGCCACCCCAGTACCTGCGGCTCTACTCGCCCCATCGGCTGCATAGGAAATGAGCCTCATGGAGGAGTTAACAACAGAATTAAGCATTGCTAGCTGGGAAGCTACCTTGGCTTGTGCTCCCTCAGCTGTTGGATCTTGGAGTGTATCTCCGAGCTCATTAAGGAGATCCCTTTGAAGTCAGGGAAAATGACACAGGTAGTTCAGTGACCTCATAGAGAAGGTCGCTGAAGTGAACATTCGCTTCCCATATCTGTCCATCGTCCTAGACTCCTTGTTAGGGGGATGGACAGATGAAGAGGTCTCCACTTACTCTTTTTTGGTGGCTGCTGCTACCACCATAGCATCAACAGGGACACCTTTCAAAAGGAACTGCTTATCCTGGGGTGCTGTAATAAATTAACTAGGCCTCCTCAGAGTTGGTACCACTGTATCCGGAGCTGACCAGGCTTTCGAGCCACCACTGTCATAAGTGGATCGAAAGGCGGAGACACCCAGGAGGTGGAAGGTTGGGAACCGAAGGCATCCAGAAATACAGACTTATCCTCAGAAAGGGCTAGGGGATTCCAGTTCCCCCTCTGCTTAAGTATTTCTAGGATGTCCGAGAAGGAAACATCTTCAGAGGGGGATCTTGGGGACCCTTCCGAATCATCTAAGTCTGTATCAGAAGTGACAGACTCGGGGGAGTCAATCTGCTTCCTCTTACACTTTTTCTTCTGAGGGGGCTCTTCTGAATGATCAGGAAAGGCCTCAGAAGAGGAGGAAACAGGAGCATCGGTTCCCTACGGTTAGGGTCTGGAGGAGGAGCAGAGGTTGGCACAGGCACTACAGGGGACGGAGCAGGTGGGGCTGATAGTGGAGCTGACTCAAAGGACAGCACACTCCGCATGACATCGAAGGCATCCCTGCCAAGATGCAGAGAAAGCTCCGGTTCTGAAGAAATAGGAATCTTTCTCCGCACCGAGGGGGATGGCTCTGAGGCCGATGTTGGAGTCGAGCTCACCTGTGCCGAAGCTCCGAGAGGGAGAATGGGGTTGGACAAGGGTCCGAGGCCACTCGCCCCCTCGGAGCCAATGAGGGAGCCCCGACGCCCAGATCCCTCGATGGAAGGTACCACTGAGGGAATCGGAGCCGACGTCGGAACCGAAGGAGATAGACTTATCGGAGCCGACAGTTCCACTACTTGAACCCCAATGAACTCCGGCTCCGAACTAATTGTATTCGGAGGAGGAACATTGAGAGAAGTGGACAGAGCCGATACCTGTTGAGGAGGGCTGGACAACAATTTAGCTAGTGCCTGCAACTTTAGCAACCTACTGACCACTCTCTCCACATCATGAGTGAGAGGATCGATGACTACGCTTGCTTTGAAGTAAAGGGGACTGAGGAGCCGAATGCACCGACTCTAGTGAAGGGGACCTCAGCCTCTTGTGGCTCCGCGATGGCTCCGAAGTCTCTGATGGAGCTGATGGGCAGATTGTCTTGTCGGTGCCAGCCGGAACCAATGTAGAAGGTAAATCCTGAACCGAAGACGGCTCCGAACTTGGAGTCGACGGCTTAGTGGATTTAGGGGATTTCACTCGCTGTGAGCTCTTGGCTGGTGAATCCTGGGGTTTTAAAAGACCCCTAAGAATCAGCTTATTCTTACACTCCTGCAGGACTCTTGGACTAAAGGCATGGCAAATAGAACAAGAATCCTGCAGGTGCACAGCGCTTAAACAATAGACGCAAGAAGTGCGCCCATCTGTCAGAGACATTTTCTGACAGCATGAGTCACACTTCTTGAACCCAGAAACCTTGGATTCCTTTGACATACTTTACAGTAGAAAGAAACCAATTATGACAACAATAACAATAACAATATATAGTCTACAAAAAAAAAAAAAAAACACCTACTAGAAAGACTAGCTAAAGGTTTTTTTTTTTTTTTTTTTTTTTTATTAAAGTTAATAGGAAAGCCTCTAATTTAAATGGCTAGCCTATAAGAAAAAAGCAGAGGGAAAGCCTCTAACTTAAATGGCTAACCTGACAAGAAGGGGGGAGGGGGGCACAACTCTCTAAGTTAAACGAGTTCTACAAAAGGAGGGACTATAAGATAAACAATTATCTATCACAGAAACAAAACTATTGCTAACAATAAAATACTAGAGAAGTTAAATTCTAGTGAAAAAATTACACAAAAAACTCTATACAAGCTTGAGCCAGAAAAATGACACCTCACAGCTGAAGCGGCAAACAAGATCTGGGTAGCTATTGCTAGGCATTATGGGATAAGGGGTAGCCTCGAGCCAGTAAACAGCTCTCGAGCTATTGAAGATGGCCGAGTTGGAGCCGAGGATCGGCTCCGATCCCAACGCAAGAACGAAGGCGAGATAGACAACTTAACATCATATATTCTGCCTTAGTCCTTCATTCCTCTTCTCTTTAGAGCATATCTCCATATCTCCATGGTCTCTTCCACCTGTTCCCTACTCTCACTACAGATCACAATGTTATCTGCAAACATCATAGTCCATGGGGACTCCTGTTTGATCTCATCTGTCAACCTGTCCATCACCATTGCAAATAAGAAAGGGCTCAGAGATGATCCTTGATGTAATCCCACCTCCACCTTAAATGCATCTGTCACACCCACCGCAGACCTCACCACTGTCACACTACCCTCGTACATATCCTGTACCACTCTTACATACTTCAGTACAATGCAGGACAAAATTATGAGAGTATTCCAGAGACTTGCTGTTGTAAATAACATACAAAAACAGAGTGCACAACTGTGGAAAATGTCATTCAGTCTTGGAAAAGGTTTAGTAACTATGCATGCATCTGTCTATTTATACATATGATTATATGGGGCCTGAAAGAATAATAGTATTCACTGTCTTTTCAAAACTGTTGCTAGCATGATTATTACCTTGAATAAAAAGCTGCAAGAATGATATGAAATATAAAGGGTCAATTTAGGAATAGAATAAAACTGCAGAAAACAGTAAATGTGCTGGCAAGCACAGATAGCTTAATTAGAAATTGGCATCCATGTCAAGGAGTATGTTATTGAGAAACAAAGTCTGTAAAAATAACTGCGCAGATGGCAGCTAGAAGGACATCAACGAAGTGAAGAGATGTAACATCAAGCAAGATAAAGTTAAAACATCAAGTTTCAGATAGTGCTGGAACACCACGTTTCAGATAATGTAAGACAGAGTTTCCATGGATCACCAAACTTGAAAAAGAATTAAGGACAAATCATTAATTAGAAGAACAAAGAAAAGTGTTATACAAAGGAAGATTGTAATACATCAGACAAAGAAAAAATATCAGAATTTTTGGTATAAATATGAGTGTGTATAAACAAGCTTTGGGAATTTGCCATAGAGAGCTGACAGCATCTGTGTTGCATGCTTGTAGATCTGAAAGGAAAGTGTGTGTATATATATATATATATATATATATATATATATATATATATATATATGTGTGTGTGTGTGTGTGTATTGAAAAACAGCCCGCATACAAATAATACAGAAGTGTCAAATAACCAAAACATAAAACACATAATCAAATAAGCAATGCCAATTAAAAGGTGCTTTTGCAGAAGAAGCCCCTCACACCTCCCAAACTTAAACAAATCCCACCATTGAACCAACTTGAAAAACCCATTATCGTACATAAAATGGGAATCCCTGCAACTATTAAAAATTTACAAATAATCAAATACAAAAACAAAACAAAAAAATCCATCATAAAATCCCCATTTAAAACAAAACAAAGCTCACCACCCCAACAACACATAACCATATATATGGTTATCTAACCAACCAGTGAATGCTGAAATATTTAAATAAAAAAACTGATCCTTTAAGATCGATTCACAAATTAAAAAAAAGACTTATTTGACGCATCTCTGAAAAGTAAATGTTTATCTAGTTTACAAATGTATTTTATTTTTATTGTTAGCCTTCGGAGATGTTTTGCCATTACAAACAGATGTTGAATTTTTTTTAAACGTTTCTCTTTCTTCTTCCTTATTTACTTTGTTTTGGCATCTCTCTTCTCTCTGTTGTTTCAGAACAATCTGATTTCCATACTTCATCTCCACTCTTTGCCACTTTCCTTGCTAATGTACAAAACATTTCCTACCGAAGAAAGGATTTCTCACTTCTATGTCTCCTTATTTTCATGGTTATATAAGATTTCCTAACAAGTTTTATTGTCATCAGTGTCGCACACTGCTTCATGTCACAAGATACACACTAAATACACGATTAGTTGTGATGTGTCCACAAATACTTGTTTGGACTTCAGTGGGGAAATCATTACATAAGTATCATTTTAAATGTTACTCAACATAACTATATTATTCCCAAAAAAATCAGCGACCAAGGAATATGCCAAAATAAAGATTAAAATAATAACAATTCACTCTTTATTAATACAAAAATAAAAAAGCTTTAAAATCAAGCGCTTTTGTCTCTGACCATTCAGAGACTTTTTCTTCTTTTTTATTTTTGTATTAATAAAGAGTGAATTGTTATTATTTTAATCTTTATTTTGGCTCATTCCTTGGTCGCTGATTTCTTTGGATTGGTTTTTGGTTCGTTTATTTGTATAACTATATTATTAAAATATGAAGAATATTAGAGCCGAAAATGGCTATCACCTGCACGATAGACTAAAATGACCAGTAAACTACATATGACTGGAAAATATGGTTGAGGTAAATTATCCTGAAGGAACAAGAAAAGTTAAATATTGTATGGTGTAATAAATGTAAAACAAACAAATAAATAAATAAATAATTGTATGGTGTAACATGGCTTTTATATGTAGTACAGAGCAGCTACGAGTATATCAGAGAAATAGTCTCAGCATAAATCTGATGTTGCATTTATTCAGCTGACTCTTTCATTTCTGGAAAAATAGATTAGATGATTATTACTGGTGTTGAGTAAAAGTTATTTGCTATAATTAACACTACAAGAATCCTCCACAAAGGATTATCTATAAATACTCAGCACTACTTGAATGTATATAGGACATTTTGGGTTTGTGGTACATGTCTGCTTTTGATCATTTAAGGCTCTGTCAGCAGGTTTCTGCCATCTGCATAGCTCAGCTTTCTTCACTACAGAAAAGGTACACCTTATGTGCTATATATACTAGGTGTAACATGAAAATACACAGACTCAAAGCAGTGGCATTACTCTAAGGACTGCATAATATTTATCAGTTTAAAGGACACTGCTTATTTTATTCAACCAGCTGCTCAGCTGCATGCCAGTCTGCAGCACCATGAAGAGCTGAAATAAAATCCTTTTTAAAAAAGTGGATACTAATGTAACCTCATTAGAAGACCATGGCATATTGCAGAATTATATGGCTGTCCATCAAAGATGGTCACAATTAAAACTTGTTGATTTTAATGTTAATACAACTAAGACTGGACAATTGGCACTTCTATTATTGCTTATTTTTATGCAATAAACAACACAATTCTGAATAGTGTGGCTACAATTAGATATTTGGGCGTGATGGCTGATGAAAAACTTGTGTTCGCAGGCAAATTCAATTTATTCATTAGAAATTACTGTAACGCAATAAGGGACATGTAGTGCCATGGAGCACCCTGATTAAGCTCCAAAACTGGAAAAAAAGGTAAACCTGCTACCGCTTCTGTAGTGTAAGACATGATCGTAACAGCAGTCCAGAGGTGTATAACATTTATTACAGACTCCCTAAGCGCTGTTACATCCAGTATCAGGAAAGGGCCATTCCTTCACTCTCAATAGTCCCTGAGTATCTTTCCTCATGCATCTGTGAAAGTTTGCAGACATCAGTCTGTAAGTAATTTGTTTAAATTAGGACAGTATTTAAAACACTGTCCCTGACATTTCCTACAATTATATTTACTTGTTTTTGATGGGATAGCACTCAGTAAGTGCTTTACTGGCTTTCAAAGCTGATAAAACCCTTATATTTGTATGTAACTAGTAGTACATGGAGTAGATAAAACTTCATGCACTGCAAAGAGTTATGATCAGGTCTCATCAGTCTTAACCCATTAATATGTGTTCTCGACATGAATGCCAAGATTCACCTTGAGAGCGAATTTCATGCGTACATTTCTCAAAAACATAACAACGTGGTTACAATCGAAGACCTGATCATAACCCTCTATATTATGCTCAAATGTTAGCAGGACTGCTTCTGTACTTCTTCCACTATACTTAATTGTGGTTAGACTGCTCACAGAGTATTGTGTAGCATTCTGCTGTTATAACACTGTGCAAATCAGGAGGCTTGAAAGGATACATAGGTTTTATACAAGACAAATCACACAAGTTAAGAAATTGGATAATAAGTGCAGATTAGTCACACTGCATTTATTTACAATTAATTACAGATTGTTCACAGGTGACTTGATTTTAATATATAAAGCAGTTCACAATGAAAAGATGTCAAGGCAGAAACGCACTCAACCACCCCAACACAGCACAAACCTCAAGATTCATAGCTCACCAACACAGTGTGCCCCCCAACCTAAGCCCCTAAGGCAAAACAGCTTGCCCAATACACTAGTCATAGGTGACTCAATAGGGAGGCACACAGACATTCCATTCACCAGGATGAATAAGGAGAAGGTAACAGTCAGCTGTCTATCAGGTGTCAGGATCCGACACATAACACACACACTCAGGTCACTCTACAAGTGCAAGTATGACTCTGTCATTGTCCATGTGGGTGTGAATTACCTGAGACGCACCTCTCTGGACTACATGAAAAGAAACATGATGGAGCTCTTAGATCATGTGGCCCAGGCAGGTATGACCTTAGCCATGAGTAGCATCCTACCGTTGCCCAGAATAATACCACAGTACAAGCAAAAAATGATTGACTTTAACAATTGGCTAAATTTCTAGTGTCATTCTAAGGAGATCCAGTTTCGGTCTGCCTGGGATGATATGACTGACAGACCTCGATGCTTTGCCAGAGATGGTCTGCATCTGTTACCCCTGGGTTTCAGGGTACTGGCTATGGCTCTTGATACCCCAATAGTGCTTTTTTTAGGCAATGTTCCAAAGACCAAACTACCACCATAACAGGTATAAATAAAAACAATCTCAAGGTCATGCTGCTGAATGCTAGAAGTCTAAATCTCAAGATGCACTCCTCAAAATGGAGAACATTAAGATTTGTACTATAACGGATACCTGGTTCAAAACAGCAAAAAGCACACCTGCGCTACCAGGCTATAACTCATTCCACACCTTTCAGCCCCAAAATAAGGACTAAAGCTCCAATGGTGGCAGTGTCTCCATATTCATAAAGGATATGCATACCTCCAGACTGGTAGCCCAGCATAACGCATCTGAGATACTTCAGGTAAAACTAACATTGGGTAATATACCGATTCAGGTCGTAGCCTGCTATAGGTCCTCAACCATGTCCCAGGACTCTCACTCCACATTTCTAAGCACCCTGGAATCTATTAGAATCCAACCAAACACTCATACTAGGTGACTTCAACTACTCCTCCATTAACTTGGTAAACTACTCATGCACCAATGCATTGGCCTAATGCTTCCTGGAATTCATCAATTCCAATGCCCTGGACCAGCTCATTCTTACCCCCACTAGAGGAAGCAGCATCCTTGACCTGGTTATTACTAACATGGGCAAGCATTGGTCTACATCAATAGTCAACTCATCCCTAGTTAGATCCCACCACAAACTAATAACCAAGGAAATTCTCATCTCGCCCACACCCCCCGCAAAAAGTAACCACCATGAAAAACTTCTCCAAAGCTGACTTTGAACTCCTAAAAACAGAGGTGGCTAACTTCACTGCACCCATGCCACTGGAAAATATTTGCATGAATGCCAAATCATACACTACTGCACTGTATGAACATGTACATAAATGCATGGAACTAGCCATACCCAACAGAACCAAGACGGTCTCCAAAAGAAGAAAGCCAATCTGGTGGTCCCCTGACATTAATAGGCTCTATAACAGAAAGAAGAAACTGTTGCAGGAAAAGGTGAAGTCCCAAGAATGGAAAAATTCCCTTATTAGCCTCAACAAAAAGTTGAGATCCCTCATCAAATCCACTAAGCCAGCTTTAATTATATCAAGAGTCTCCACAGCAATACCCAGATCTGCTCTGAGTTACTACACAATGGTACTTCCTATACTGAGCCAACAGATACTGCCAACATGCTAACGGCTGACAGATTCAATGCCAACTTCATCCCCCCAAAGGACCATTCACAATACCAGAAGAATGCCAGGCACCCAGTATCACTGCAGCACAGGTTAAAGCTGCATTGTCCAAGAATACAGCTTACTTGGGACCCAAAAATATCCCTGGCTGTGTTCTTTATGAACTACAAAGAGAACTGGCACCCCATCTGTGTGCCTTGTTCACTCACAGCCTCACCTCAGGCTTTGTCCCTACCGAATGGTGCACTGCTACAGTCATCCCTCTCCATTATGGGGGAGCGACTACAGACCCTGGGAATTATTGTCCCATTAGCCTGACGAGCCTGATATGTAAGGCTGTGGAGCGCATCATCATGGACCTAATTAACAAAGGCATAGGGAATCTCCAAACTCTAAATCTCACTCAGTTTGGTTTTGTGAAGGGTAGATCATGCCTCCTCAACTTGGTTGACTTCTCTGAGAGAGTCATCAGAGCAGTGGATGAGGGTAAGGCAGTTCATACAGCCTACCCCGATCTGGCCAAGGCCTTTGATACCATTCCTCACTTGGGAATTATTGATAAAACTCACCAAACTAAGCAGCAACCCCTATATCATTAGGTGGGTAGCAAATTGGCTCACAGATAGAACCCACAGCTTGAAAGTAGCAGACTCCAAGTCAGACTGCCGACTAGTCACGAGTGGAGTCCCACAGGGATCGGTCCTGGGTCCTCACCTGTTTCGCGTCTACTTCTCAGAAGTCCAGGCTAACATGGAGGGCCTCTGGCTGACCAAGTTCACAAACGACTGTGAGCTGGGAGCCACTATTAACTCCCCAAGTGATACAGACATCCTACAGAAAGGTCACACTGAGACAAATGACTGGTGTCGAAACCATGGCCTTAAGCTTAATGCCAAAAAATGTGTCGTCATTCCCTTTAGAAAAAACTCATTTCCCACTAATAACCACATACATGGGTGCCCACTAAACACTGAAGATGTTATACGAGACCTGGGGACACAGGTTGACAGCAACCTCTTCTTCGACTGCCACATTGCCACTGTTGTCAGAAAGTCCTTCTTTGTGGCACATCTCATTACCAAGGGTTTTGCATCCAGGAAGAAAGACGTCATCATCTCTCTCTCTCTACTCCTCCCTCATTAGACCAATCATCAAGTATAATGCCCCATTTCGCATGTACCTCACTAGACACCTGCAACAACTGGAAAGGCCACAAAAGTACCTCATAAAGAGGATCCTAGGCCTTAAACACATGTTCTACATGGACAGACTCAAAAAACTAGCTATTCTCTGTCTCATATTGTCTACTTAGAGGTGATCTCTGCTTGACTTACAAAGCAATGTCTGACCCAGCCCTGTTAGAAATGCTACTTCTAAAGAAATCCCAATCCCTCCACACCACATTCTCCAGAGACCTCAACCTCATTACCACTATCAACAGAACATGCTGGAGGGACAGGTTTATAACCCAGAAACTGCCCATGCTCTGGAATAAACCTCCCATACACGTCAAGCAGAGCACCTCACTGGCCTTCTTCAAGAGAAATCTTGGTAAGTGGATGGGAAATAGAAAATACACCCCAGGGATCACTCCAGCGGCTCTTTTTGATAGAGGCACCGGTAACTAACGTCGGACGGCACAATACCAGGGATATCTATGGGCTAGGCTTGTGAAGGCTCCAGGGCCATTAGCCTAGTACACACCTATGAACCTATGAACCTATGAAATGCTATAAAGTACATACCAGGTATAATAAAGGATTTGGGATAGTTTTATGCTGAAAGAATAAAAACAGTAAAAAGTCCTTCCATTGCTGTGTCAGGTTTCTGAGGAATGCTCTTCCCATAAAAATTAGGATAGCAGGTAGTACACTGGTATTCAAAAATGATTAGAGGTGTGGGTGGGTTGTTGGGCATTTGACCCTATATACATAGGTGTTAAGCTCTTGAAAGACCTTCCTTAGGCTAATGAACTTGATAACTGAAACATTAAAAGTCTAACTAGAACTCTCTGCAAAAACACCAAGTAGAAGCTGTATTTTAAGCTTCTGTCTGAGTACTTTACAGGGTATTTCATATGCACTTCACTTTCTGGATCACTGCATCAATTAACTACTTGGCCCTTCTAACAAAACCAGTCTCATCACCACAGTATTTCTCAGTTGCAAGACTTCCAGGGACTACAGCAGTTAAGTCTACTAACAGCAGTTCATTAGGGAGCTCAAAAATATGTTACGTATCTCCTCAAGCAATGGACACATTTCCACATCACCAATGAAGCACTAGCAAATCTTTTTATTTTTTATTTTTTATTGTTTTGCTTGCCTTCTGCTGCTACCCAATGCCCCCATCTAATGAAGGGTCTACCAGTGTCTCTTACTACCCCTGGACTCTGGGGGTGTTTGCAAAAGCAGTGGTGAATGGATATAAACTGACTATTAATTGTCCTGTTTACAGATGAAGGATGTCTTCTGTCCCATTGCCCTCTGGAAAATGACTTCTCAGACTGCAGAGGATAAGGAATATGCCTTCTCCTACAGCAGATGAGTACAGCAAGAAAAATCAAGACAAAGTCTCAGTGCCTGAATATAGAAATGCATGGAAGGGAAAGCAGAGAACTGAGCAAAAATTTGCTACAAAGCACTGTTTCTATTCCTCATATCACTATTCATGTAATCTAAGCAGTGCAGTTAGTAATGCAGCACAGTACTTTGTACAGGGCATGGCTGCTTCATCTCACAGCACATACTGCACTTGTTTTGTGTTTGCCTTAGAACGATGAGGTCAAGAGTGGACACTAAACAATTCATTTCTAACTCCACATCAGTTGCTCTACGGAAGTGAGACTTGTACTGTAACAGTCAGTTCTGAAAATACAGGGCAGTCTTTCCCCTACATACTCTGACATACTTGTTGCAACTTGCAAATCCAATCAACAGGTTTCCTGAACATTCTAAGATGCTGAAAGATGATGACCTACTCTTTCCACCAGAGTGTAGCACCCAGCATTCAGTCACCCCCTCCCAAGACTTTCCCAATTATTTCTTCCATCTGACCTAGGCATCTTTGAACCCTTTTACATACCGACTTATACAGCCTTCTGTGGCAGGGTATTCTAGTGCTCATATGTAGTTTTTGTGCAACAATATTTCCATAAGTCATCTTTAAATCCTCTTCCTTCATCTGTCATCCACTGTGCCTGTTTTTCTTTTTCACCTTCACCCCTCTGACATCCTCTCCAGATACATTATATACACATCATTTCATTTCCCCATGTCTTTAATTTCTTAACTTACATACATGACAGGCTCATCAAGTGTTTCCCTATAAAGTATAGTCGTATAAGTTAACGTACCAAAACAGTAGATGCTTCAATAAATCACTGTTGCACCAGCCTAAGTTATATGGATTATATCCTGCCAAAGATATGACAACCGGACAGCGTCCACAGCTTTAGGGCACCTTCCACATGCCTTAACTGCTGAATAGTTCAAAGAGAGTAACTTTAAGTGAGTGGTTAGGGTGCTACACCATCAGAGTTTTCTTGCCTTAGGTTAGAGCTCTATCTTTTAGGTATATGCCGTGAAAAAAGGTAAATAAAAATATTCACATCCTGGCAAAAACATAACACAAAAAGGGTAAGTAAGGCAGAAGGAATTCCATACTGCAAAAGTTATCTACATTAACATCTGCTGTCATGGTAAGTTAACGTACATAGCTGTATTATGTTCATCATTAGATCACTGCTGCAGTACCCCAACATATATGTGAGGATTATCAGTGTATGGGTCTGGAGATCATTATATAATCTATCACCCTTTTTAGGGACAGGAAGCTGACTGACAGGCAAACTACAGGTTGCCAAGAAAACCTCTAATGCTGGTAAGGCAGGAGGGACAGCTGCAGGGTTCAGAAAATCCAGCTCTAATAAGTTGCTGGGATACTGGAATTTCACTCTACTCCCACTGAAACAACTCTTTCATTCTGGCTACACTTTAAAAAAAAATACTCATCAGGGGGTGGGATCAGAGGAAAAATCTTATTTAGAATCAGATTCCTCTTCTTTTGCTGTAGGAACTGGAGAAATACAGCACTAGTCTAATTCCTGTCCTTCAGACTGGGAACTAACATCTGGAAAAAGAGGTAAATCTTTTTATTTTAAAATTCAGTGAGGATCTGAATTTAAATAAGGAAAGACTTGAAATAAGCCTTTAGCAAAACCCAGACAATCTCCCTGTCTAATCTATGTGAAACAGATGACATATGCCTCACTTTCTGTTTTCTTTTCCTGTGAGATCTTCTAGAAAAAGATTGACACAAAGATGAAGCTCTTCCCTGGGAATCAGGCACCCTAGGTCAGCTTTGCAGTAAAGCATCATCAGCTCTGTCCTCTGAGACAGATAAGAGTGATTCTCCCTTGCCCAAGAGGACAACCCAAAAACCAAGAGGACATGCTCATCTCTCAGTCCTTAGTGGCTTCTGAAGAAGCAATGCCAGTGGGATCGAGAGTTGAGCTGTCTGAAGTACCTGATTTGACCACAACAGTCGCTCATTGGCGGCTGAGACAGTAAGGAAGCTGGCTTGAGTACTGAAGACCCCCATAAAACTTATTGCTTCTTGTGGGTGAGGGAGGAAAAAACTAAACAGCCTGAAACTTGTTCCATGTTGTAGTTGGAAAAAGTACCTTATAAGAAATTAGCAGAGTCTTGAGCAGTCAGAGAACCACCTGACAGGAATTTTAAAGTTTTGAGGTAAAGATTTAAGCGACAACCCCCAAATTCTCATGTCCAAGTCTCTATTTTTAATTTTCCACAAAAATATACCTAAACCTGACACAAAAACTGATTTTAAAACCGTTTTCCTCAGTCGAGTACACTTGACAAAAATTTATATTTGTGACAACCAGTAAAAACACAATTCCTAGCTTAACTATATTTCTTCCTTAAAGAAAAAATAAATATTTCCTTAGAAAATCTTCTAAAGTGGAAGATTTTCCGAGAGAGGTATTTATCTGCACATCCTTGGGGAAGAACTATTAATCACTCAAAGCCTGCAAAGACAGTGTACTTAATTGCCAGAAAGTTCTGAAGATTTGACTCCCTAACTGCTGACTTTATTATGGCTCTCCTTGAGCTATTCAATGGTTAGGACACATGGAATGTGTCCTAAATCTTTGGATGCTCTCTGGTTGTCATATCCTTGGCATGATATAATCCATATGCCTTAGGATACTGCAACAGTCATCCACTGATGATTATTCTGAGTTTCTCTTTCATTTTCTCCACTATGATTTTTCTCCTTTCAACAATTCATATCATCCTGTTCTCCCTTTCTCTGGAATGCTACCACAAGTGGATACAGTTCTCCATATGCAAAATTATCAGCACCCTATATGTGAGTTAATTTCCATATCCTTTGAGTTGACTCATCTGTGCATCTAAGTATTTTATTAACTTTTACCTTTTCAGATACATTGCAAAAAAAAAAAAAAAAAAGACAAAATGAGCCTTGGAGGTTATAATATTCATGTATTTTCGTTCTCATCTTCCTTGGTCCTCCATAAAATCACTTCTTGAAGTATTTATGTCTTCTCCAAAAGGTATAATCTGCAGGTTTTTAACATTAAATCCTACTGAGATTCGAAATATGACCTTCTTTTTCACTACACCATCACATTCAACCCTAGCTTTTTATGAACGCATCATTTCAACAAGGGTAATAACAGACTGGTTAGC
>NC_056733.1:849117167-849207167 GCF_019279795.1 Protopterus annectens | reverse complement strand
AACTCTTAACAGTTAATGCTTCAAATTACTTTTTCACCAAGTAACTATAATTTAACTAGCATTGGCATGAATATCTTTGAACAGTATCCTTGAATCCCTCGTAACTCTTGGAGTCATACTCGTAAGTTCATTGCTAGCTGTACAGATGCCAGGGTATCAAACCTAGAAAAGTGAAAGCCCTTAAAAGCAAAAAAAAAAAAAAAACTACAGTTCTAATGCACACAGAGGTTAATCAAATGTATCATAATCAACCACAATATCCAACAAGTTACAGTATTTAAAATAATAAATGCACAGTTGTCTAAGATAACTTTACCATAACAGTATATGTTTGAGTAGATCATTGTTGCAGCAGCAAGTTTATGTAGAAGAAGTATCCTGCCAAGGATATTGAATGTCTGGACAGTATACCAAAGCTTTTTGTCACCTACCACATGCACTATACATTGCTGAAGCACGCAAGCATGCTGGTATAAAGAGGATGCACAGGTGGCTATTTTCCGAGCTTTCTTGCTTCCCCAAAAAGAAAGCTGAAACCAAAGAAATATCATGTCATGTCAGAAAAAGGAAACAAGGTGTCTGGGGACCCCCACACCAGCCACAGGTATACAGAAGAATAAAAAATGAAAAAGGGGGATAGAAGGAGGGTATTAGTACTGTAACAGTGATTCATTCAAAAATCTACTGTTACAGTGTTAACTTACACTACTGTATTGTGTTCATCATTAGATCACCAATGCAGTAGAAAAAAGCTATATGGGAAGCTTGCCAAGGCTTAGGAAGCCAGGAGGGAGGAAAAAGAACAAGAGTCCAGAAGATTCTGAAGACTAGATCTAGTTAAATCCTGTCTTGCTCTGGAAAGGAGTCAGTCTTTTAAGTGTGTACAGAAGACTAGTTTACTGCTTTACTGCTTTTAGAATAGCTGTAGAGTCCAACCCTTTTCAAAAGGCCTCAAATGTAGACACAACTCTAGTGGAGTGTGCCCTTGATCTTCCAAAGAGTTTTTTTTCCCCCCCATGATGAGAATAACAGAACTGAATAGCCAGTCACTTGGAACTCGTTCGCTTGCAAACTGGTTGCCCTTTTTTCATGAATTCAAAAGAAACAGAGTTGAGTTGTTATTCTGGAATTTTTGTCTTGTCCAAGTAGTACTCGAGTTGCCTGTAGACATTCAAGGTAGACAGAACCCTCTCTCCTCTGTTCTAAGATTCAGAGAAAAACACAGGTAGGCAAATACATTGATTCAAGGTAAACTCAGAAACCATGTTAAGTGTCACCTAAGGATTGATTTTAAGTCACCACGTCTTTGTGAAAGATCAAAAAGGGTTGAGAAGACACGAGAACTTGCAACTCAGATACTCATCTAGCTGACTTAGAGAAATAAATAAAACTGTCTTCCAAGTTAGGAACTTTAGGGAAGACCTAGATGCAGGTTCCAATGAAGGCAGAGTTAGCTTCTATGATGCAAAATTAAGATCCTAGGCTGGAGCCACTTGTTTCCTAGGAGAGCTAAAATGTAAATCCCCCTTTCAAGAACTGTTTGACTTGGAACAAGGACATAAGGAAGGATTCAATGGTAAACAAGCAGAAACAGTCATGAGATGCACTTTGACAGACTGGAAAGACAGGTCTGATCCGAGCAAATTATGCAGGGACTGGAGAACTATGGAAATCCCCGCTTGAATGGGATCATAATCACTATTCCTTCACCAACTAAAAAAAACTCTTCCATTTGGCTACATATGATTTCCTAGTAGCAGATTTTCTGGCCTCCTTTAATACTTGTTGCATACTGTCTAAAAAAGTACCCAAATGGGCTCAAAAACCTATTATCGATATTGTCGGATGCGGGTTGAGAATGTTGGAGTCTCGTGTGAGAAGGTCTACTCTGTGGGGGATTTTTTGATAACTGTGCCTGTCCAGTGGTATGAAAAGAGAGATTTAATGTTGTCCAGACCAAATGAAGTTTATCTGAGGTATCTTTGGAGAATTTTCTCTTTACCTTTAGTAAGACTCTTGCTATCAGAGGAAAGGAGGTAGAAGCATAAAGAAATATTCCCATCCATGGGAACGAAAATTAATCTATTTTCCAGGCTTGTTTGTAAGGAGTCCTGACAAAGAACTACAGTAATTGTCTGTTCTGAATGGAGGCAAAAAGATATGCTTGGAGAACTCCACACTAGTGGATAATCCCCTTTAAGACCTCTGGATATTAATATCCATTTGCGAGTGTCTTGTTGTTAATCTGCTCAGTGAGTCTGCAGTTGAGTTATGCTCTGATAGGATGTAGATTGCCTGAAGGAAGAGATTATGTTGAGTTGCCATCTCCCAGGCAACCATGGCTAGTCTGCACAGGGAGTAGGACCTCATCCCCAACTGTTTGTTTATATGCCATATGACCATAGTGTTATTTAAGAGAGTTCCTGGTGTCCACAGATAATTCAATGCTTTGATAGCCTTTATCAGGGCCAAATATAAATAAATAAATAGATAGATAGATAGATAAATATATGTATACATCCATACATACATTTGTTTGACATTTATGTGTTTGAGCTTGAAGTGGAACTCCCACAGACCCTAAACATAGATCCCTTGAGAAACAAATTACAGGCAAAATACGTTCTAGAATTAGGAACTGCTGATGGTAGAAAGAAACATTTTATAGAGGAAGGTAGGCTACAATCAGGGAGGTATCTAGTAGGCATCCTAGAAAGATTAACATGTGGGACTGGACCATAGAAGATTTCTGTAGAGGTACCCTAACATTTATGGCAAGATGAAGGGATGCTACAGTGCCTTGGGTAGAGATGGCTAAGATGAGGCAATTGTCCAAGTATGGAAAATGTGAATTCCTTGATGTCTGCAGAAGACAGTGACTAGAGCCAGAAATTTTGGAAATATTCTTCGGGTGGTTGATAGACCAAATGGCAAAGATGGAAACTTAAAGTGCAACCCTAATACAGAGAATTGTAAATAAAATCTGTGGACACTGTGAATGTGTATATGATAATATGGATTCCTGAAGTCTAGTGTTACCAAGAAAGCATTCCTGAAGTCTGGGGTTACCAAGAAAGCCTAGAAGAAGAGGAAAAAGGGACTGCAATGTTAACAATTTGAACCACAAAAAAGATATTCAGAACTGACAGATCCAAAAACTGGTCTCCAGGTGCTTTCCTTCTTGGGTACATAAAAAAATCCTTGAATAAAAAACCTTTTACCTGTTGAGATAGGGGAATAGATTCTTTTACAAAATGTGATAACATCTCTGTCAGGATTTGAGGAAATAAGTATTCATGCTAAATTATTTTCACTACCCAAGAGTCTGATATTATCTGTGCCCAAGAATTTCAAGACTAAGTGAGATTACATGTTAGATTTGGAGGATGGCTAGGGTGGGGAGGTGAGTAAGGGAATGAGATCCAAGGCTTGTCATACACTTTTCTTATGCGTGGAAGATCTTTGTAATCCATTATTTTTTTATCCTCTTTGCCACTTCTTGTATACTGCTTTAATGACTATTGCTGAAGAAGGCACCAGGGCTGGAAGTGACAGGAGAAAGAAATGCTTTAGCCTCTATATTAATTTCCCTAATTTTTCTAATCTTGTCAGTACTTCAGTCAGAGAATTACCTAAAAGTTAATCTTTTTTTTCAAAGCGGCATTTAACATTTGAGCCACAATATCCTCAGGGAAGGTCTGGAGTCTGACCCAGGCACCCTTGGGCATCACAGATCCAGTGGCTACAGTGCTTCACACTACTGCAGCATAATTTGCACATTTTACTGAGCCTTTTGTCATCTTGGAAGCAGAAGCCAATGTGGAGACAGACTAGTCTGAATGTCAGAAACAGGAAGGCTGGCTAAATAGAGAGTGGTATTTTGCCATACAAGTCTAGCAGTTTAACGCCCTAAAAACCAGTGTTGAGGAAGCACAGGTTGTTTTTCTATGCCATTCAAAAATCCTGCTACCATTTTTATTAGGGCCAAGATTAAACGAAGCCTAATATTTAGAGCCAATGTCTGTTTCCATAGGGATCTACCTGAGAACAACTACAGCTGAACACACCAACAATAAGAAGACCGACAATGGAAATAATCAACAGTTCGGAATTCCAACGCTTAAAACACTGACATGCGAAATGAGCGCAACTGTGTAAGTATGCAATAGTGATGGACTGTAGGGTTAGGGTGCGGGTAAGGTAAGTGTGCATTAGTGACAGACTGTAGGGTTAGGGAGCGGGTAAGGTAAGTGTGCGATAGTGACGGACTTCAGGGTTAGGGTGCGGGTAAGGTAAGTGTGCGATAGTGACGGACTTTAGGGTTAGGGTGTGGGTAAGGTAAGTGTGCGACAGTGATGGACCTTAGGGTTAGGGTTTGGGTTAAGGTTAGTGCATAGATAATTGTGTATGTAAGGTTTAGTGTAGGTTTGTAAGGTTTTTGGTGCGCTTGTGTTGTGTGTGTGTGTTTTTAGGAAATGGATTTGTTTTGTTTTGTTGACTGTCAGGATTGTGGTTTGTCGGGCATGGGAACTTTTGTGTTTTTCAACTGTTGGTGTTATGGTGTTGGTGATCTCATTGTTGGTGTTTTCGCTTGGTGGTGTTATGAGGTAGATCCTTCCATAGATATCATAGTCGGGTCTGCAATCGGGGTTTCTGTACATATATTTATGTAACTCTGGCCATTTATAAAGTTTGCCAGACTTACTAGGTACAGTGGGTTGTGAATCAGGGGAAGCAGAAAGAGCATTAAGTCATCTTCCAAAGCCCCCAAAACTGGAGATATGGCTAAGGGTTTGGGGAAAATCCATACTCAGTTGGTCGTAATACTTTTTTTTGCACCAGTGAAACTTCTCTTCCTTCCCATCTGAAGAACTCTTTCAGCTCAGATATTGTCTCTGAAAAAGAGATTTCGTCATTTCTGAAGTTTGAAGACAAATTCTCTTCAGATTTTGATTTACAAGGTATGGGCAAAGGGCATAGAGAAGCATGGCCAAGACCTTCCTCTTCAGGTTCAGAGACTCCCTTGTCTTTAGAGGAAGAGGAAAATCTCTTTCTCTTTGCCTGGGTAGGCAGAAAAGAGGAAGAGTTTAAGACAGCAAGGCTATGAAAAGTCCGAGTGCAAAGTTGCACCAGTCTTCCTGGGAGCCCTCCAGACTGGAAGGAGATAAAAAGGGTATACATTTTGGACTTTTGAAACTTTATCCTATTGGTCTTTGCATCAATAGTCTTAGATGTATCAGACATCCAGATCTTCATCAATAACTTGACTACCTACTCCCTTACCAGGACATGATGTACTCCTCCCTCAATCAAAATAGAATGGGGGCTCTTCCTTCCTGTGAGAAGCCTGGTCTTCCTGGACTATTGGAGTTCCTGGGCCTTACTGGCTTCATGTGGAGCTTCACCAGAGGGAAAAAGTAGAATGGACTGATGGTCCAAGTGCTTCAAAACTAGCACAGGGGAATCATGCTCAGACCACTGCAAAGAGAAGAGGATGGCTTAGTCTCTTCAGAAGCCTCTTTTGAAGTTTTTGTCTTCTTCTTTGACTAAATGGGAAGATCCATGGTAGAGCATTCACTAGCCACGTTTGCATGTATGACCTTAAGGCAATGATTTTCAAAAAAAACAACTTCAGGGAATTTGAGCCTGCTTCTTATTATTTTAGGAGTAAAAGGCAAACAGGTGTAACAGGACTAGATGCTGTAATTCTCCCCAAGGTAGAAAACACAGGCCATATGGGTATCCTTAAAGGGTAGTTGCCTTCCACATGCACATATCCCCTTCCTGATGGACATAAGCTAGAACTGACAGTACTTTTCACAGAAAAAATAAAGGAAGGTTCTCAAAAGGGTAGTTATCTGCCCAAAAAACTTTAGTTGCAAGCTAACAATCAGTACTGTGGCTGTTAAGTGTACCAACGGCAAGAAAGTTCTAAAAATTGGAGCATGTATGTCATACTTATACCAGTACTCTTGTGTGTTTAAGTAGATGTGCACTGTGTGACAAAGGCACTAAAATGTATAGTACACTGGCCAGATGTCCTTTATCCTTGGCAGGATATGTCCTCTATAGAGCTTTATGCTATTGCAACAGTGAGCTAATGATGAACATCAAAGTATTCCCTGCAACCCCTATGTGGAGGCCATTACCCTTACAACCTCTTATTTAAGATATTGCCCCTACAACCTAATTATATAGTTCAAAACCATGCAGATGTCAGCAACTCTACAACCTTGCTATTTACAGATACAGCTGTTTGCTTGAGCAGTCAGCTAGATTTAGATACAATTGCAAAATACAGTTGTAGTTTATGGTATGAGTTTGTTAGCAAGGATTCCTATGAAAAGGTCAAATGCTCAAATTTTCTAATCACAAAACATTGATCATAAAAGATCAAGACCCATAACCACAAGAAAAGGAAAAAAAAAAACATTTAAATACATTTTATTCAGGGAGACAAAACCAATTCCATTCCACGCAACCTGATAATTATATATATGAGCTCCAAGATTGCACTACAGTGAGGAAAGGGTAACATGCCACTCCTCACTGTATCTTGATCTCCCACATGCAGCATTTTTTTTTGAAATTCTGCAATTTTGATATTATGTGCAGGTAGCTATGCTATTAGACATCTCAAGCATTCAGTTTTTCAGATGGAACCCAGTAGCTAATATCATAGTGGAACAATGAGATGCATTTCTAGTATCTTCTACTGATCTTAGACCCCAAGATATAACCATAGTCTGCAAATTAAATGGATCACTAAAGTCCGTATAAACATAGTATCAGAGTGATGAACATGCACTGCAGAACTGCAGGGTTTAGATATCGAGACATTCAATATCAGATTTAAAACACTCACTGTTCTGGTAGTTGAAACTACTACATGCGCACTTTGGGGGTATTACACCTCTGTAATCCTACTGGACTTGCAAAGGAAAGCTGTATAGGCCCTTTGTGGGTGCTTTCCTTTAGAGTCACTGTGTCACCAACATTCACTGTCAATCATTGCTGCTGCATGATTTTGATAATTTGCCCTTCTCTTGTCATCGGTCTTGTCACTCATCCTTCTTACAGTAGACATTTGTTTGGTCATCACCTTTTGGAAATAGCCACAGTAAAAGACCTTGCCTATAATCCTTCTTAAATGCAAATCTTGTTGTTTTAAACATTTTGGAATTGGCCATGATCAAAGATCTGGTCTGTAATCCTTCTTACAGTACAAATCTGTTCACTATACCTCTCAACCTCTCACTGCTAAAAATCTGGACAAAGCAAAAAATAATTGGGGGGGGGGCAAAAATAGGTACAGATTTTAAATATTGCACCTATAAACTTAGAAAGGTGCTAGAATGACAGATTTTACATTATTATATATGTTCTGAAAGATATGAAGTCTGAAAATCAAAGTCAAATGTCTGTCGTTATTTAGTATTATTTAATGAATTCAGTCCTCAACAATTTTCCAGAAAACCAACTATTTTATGAGGAACAGATCAAAAATATGAGGCAAAAATCTGAACATTCTGAGAAAATCTGGACAGTTGAGAGGTACGGATCAGTCATTACCTTTTTGATATGGCCATGATCAAAGGTCTGCTATGTTGTTCTTCTTGGAGGAATACAGAAACGTTGCTATAGAAGTGATCATAAGGACCATAAGTTGTCTAGCCATTTACATCTTTAAGCAGGCAAACTTTAAAGTTCATGGGGCCCTTTTTAAGCAATTAATAGTGCTCACCTCCAAAAGTGAGCAGGGCTGTACATGACAATCCTGCTTTAAATTTGTCTAATCATCTAATCAACAAGACTAGCAGTAATGATAGTCAAGGCAGAACTTTGATTGACATACAGTGGTAGCTCATTCTATAGGCAAAGGATACAGTGAAATAGTAACTTATCTCTCAAGCAAATGCTGGTTACTTGATGGTGTAGATTTAAGTCCCTAGTGCAGGTGCTTGCAAAACTACTGGTTATGTAAAGAAAATGAAGGTCAGACAAAAATGGGTCATTTGTGGCTCAAAAAGCAAGACATAGGTCACAGTGAAGCAGCTAGCAGGGTACTGGGTATAAGAGTTTTGCTACTCTACATACCTCAACCTCTTAGTGCAAGAAATCAGGAAAACCTGACAAAACGGAGGGACAAATGCCCAAAAATTGGGAACATTTTTAAATATTGATCTTATAAAATTAGAAAGTTGCTAGAGTAACAAGTGTTAGTATTAGCATACATTTTTGGAAGGGCTTGAAGCCTAAAACTCAAATGTATATCATTATTTAGTGTCTTCAGTCTTCAGATCATCCCACTAATTAGTCAGAAAACCACAACTTTTATGAGGAATAGACCAAAAATATGAGGCAAAAATCTGGGCATTCTGCGAAAATCTGGACAGCTCAGAGGTATGCTACTCTCAGGATAGTTGAAGGATTTAAAACCTTTTATTCAATGATTGGTCTTATAAAGGAAGAGGAACGTGGGAGAATGACTTCTTTGGACACTGAAGATCTTTCCTAGAAATTAACTTGGCCAGATAGAAGGATTTCCTGACTATGGTGGAAATGTGATGATTGGATGAGACGGAATTGTCCATATAAGTGCCCAGGTCTCTTATGACCATGTTTGTTTGAAAAGGAGTACCATTTATAACATATGAGGTAGGGACAATTTTTGCTGAATGCTACTATGCTGTATTTTTTTGCATTTAATTTGAGACCATTTTCAGTACAGAAGGTACATTCATATTTCAGCCCTTTGCTTCAACTGCATAGTATAAGAGGATGAACAGATTGCACACCTGGTCAATCACCCTTTTCTGATATTGGACCTGCTAGCTGCAAAATAAACACCAAACAGGAAAGGACCCAGTACTGATCCTGTGGTACCCCACTAGTTACAATTTTACATTCAGAGATGCTACCAGCAACTTTCACAACCTGGGATCTGTTGAATAGACTATTTGCAATGCAGTGGATAATATAAGTACTGTAGGGGGGGTTACATCAAATTTGTGTAATTTCTAACAATACTGGTATGAGATTAGTGTCAACAGCCTTAGCTGGATCCAGATATGAAGAGCGCACAGAGTGACCACTAACCACAACTCTGTAACCTCATCAAAGAAGCTTACTACATTTAGGAGGCAGGAGCTACCCTTCACAAAATCAAACTGATTGTAGTCTAGACCAGTTAAGGTGCCAGTGTCTGCATAAAAGAGTTCTGCTATGATACATACTGTGGCTTTGCATATTAGGCTGATGAGGCTGATGGGCCTACAGCCGTCTGCATTTACAGAAAGGTCATCTTTTGTAGGGGAGTCACAGTAGCTGTTCTCCAGAGTTATGCTGATTTGGATCTCTGGTATCTCCAATTAGGGCTGTACATAATCTGATCTGAAGGCTGAGTTTGTTGTCTGGCCCCATGGAGATATTATTTTTAGTCTTTGACAGAAGATTTTAGAGACTTGTTCCAAGGTGATTTCTGGGGAAACTGAATTTTCAAGGAAACTGGGGACAGCAATGTGGGTAAGTGTGGTAAGGACAGCACTTAATATGTCTGCTAATATATTGACTAAATCCTTGGGAATAGAATATACGATGATATTATAGATGAGCTCAATGCATTGTTGGGCATCATTCCTTAATGTTCAGATACAGCTGAAGAAAGATATATATTTTACTTTGGTATGTATTAAGTTCAGACTCTGAGTGACATTTTGTAACAGTACTCAAGTTTTTCCTGCATGTTTCAGCATGGTCCTGAGATAAGGGAATGGGGATTTCTTACAACTTTTCATTATGTTTTTTCATTTATTCTACAGATTATTAAATATGAGTTCTGCTAGAGAGTTTTTTTCCTGAATTTACCATTATATTTAGGGCAGACAAGTACTGATTTCTATGCAGCTGTTTAGGTGCTGATAAAAGTCAGCAGTGGATATGGTAGCACTCTCAGATAGGTCTATTTGCAATGGATTGATAGTAGTTTTCCACAGGTGTTCTACAAGCTGAAGTAGGTTTGTCCTCGTGAAGTCCCTAAATGCAGTCTCATTTGGTTGGGGGGGGGGGGGCTGTACCACTAGGCCTGACAAAGACGTTGAATGACCAGTGACCAGATTTAACAGGGAATGAGGTAGGGGCAATGTTGAAAAGGACCATGTCAAAGATATTTGAGTATCTAGTGAGTAGTTTTACAGATGTTCGTGTTTCACTGTTGCAGTCATCACATTTGGTTTATCCCTGCCAGGGTAGCCCTCGGCCAGCATGAGTACCAGAGGCTTAGTATTTCTGAGTCGGTTGCTGTCGCTTCAGGACTGACATCAGGTCATCAGTAGTACAAATTAAGGTAGCCAACGCCATTACATAAGTCTTTCATGCCATGGAGCTCGAAGCAGAAGCAGTTTACACGAGTGCCGGTCGGCCGCTACCTGAGTTTCGTCTACCGAATTGAAGCTGAAGTCTTCTAAAGCTAAGTACCCATTGTTTTTTTCTTGCACTAACCAATGTTAGAAAAAGGTTAACAATTGTCTCGCCTGTGATAAGCAAATACCATACCTAGACTTTCATTCTTACTGCGTCACTTGTTTAGGCCCAGACCACGACATCCCCCATTGTCACTTCTGTGCTTTGTTCAACGCCAGAACTATCTGTCGTCGGGTCCTTATTGTAGCTAGATATTCTCGCTTACAGTCTTCGAACTCCGATATGGCTTTGGCAAGCCTTCCAACAGCAGATCTTCCAAAAAAACATAAAGATAAAGACAGAGACAGACCGCACCAGTCCAAACCTACCAACGACGCTCCCATTAAGCTAGTCATCAGTTCTCCGGTCCTCAGCTAGGCGCTTTTGCAGCTCCTGATGCCCGCTTCTGTAGTTTCCCAGGCTGCTACTGAGACCCTTTCAGAGTCCAGTATGCCGCAAAACTCATTTTCGACTAAGGATCCTGCGGTGGTCTCTACCTTGGATGGGTCCAGAGCCACTGAGTAGGCACCAACTTCTAAGGAAGTCCTTCGCACTACAGATTCTCGACACAAACTGACGTCTTCTTTCATGACTACCGTTCTTTCGAAAATGACCAAGTTTCTTAGGCCCAGGGTATGAACCACACCAAAGAAACTGACGACTGAATCTCAGGTACCTGCTTCCTTGCCTCAGTCTCAAATGCTTAAAATGGCAGAAGACCTTATCATGCTGATCAGGGGAAACCAAGCTACCCCATCCAAAAGGAAAAGAGATTTGTCCCCTGTAGTTTTGTCTGAACAAGAGTCAGATGAATCTGATGCATTTGAATATGAAGACATGCAACCCCTCCCTACTTATGAGGATTCTGATGCAGAGGATTCCATTCCTTTAGCCTCTACCCCAGAGGAGTTTTTCCTTTGGGGAAACCCTTCATACCTTAAGGCAGCATTTCCAATGGGAGAGTCAGGACTACCCTCAGTCTAAAAAGAGACTCAGGGAATTCTTAGATCTTCCACAGCACAGACCCCTGGCCATCTCCCCAGTCCTGGATGTTGTGGAGGATGTTTTCCTGGAATCCAACTTGACTCCTGACACCCTCCCTCCTGCTCCCAGAAAACCAGGCAGGTACTATAGAGCCTATGACTCACACATATTTCTTTTTAAAAATCCTACTGCTGACCCTGAGGTAAGTTCTCAAGGGCTTAAAGGGATTAAAGCAACCTCTGCTAAGAATCCCACCCCCTCAGAGAGGGATTCCCGAGCACTACACAGATGGAGTAAAAAAATATACACCTCAGCTACTCTTGCTATCAGGGCACTAAATTGTCCATTCCATATGCTAAAATTTCAGCAACATACCCTGGAACTTCTCTAACAAAAATGTCTTCCTTTCCTGCTTGTGCAGAATCTAAAGAGTTACAAGAGTTAATGCATTCTGCAAGTCAAGTAACTAAACACACCTTGCACTGTGGTTTTGATGCTTCTTGCAGGGCAGCAGTCACCAGATTTGTCATTAGAAGGCATGCATTGCTTAAGGAACAGCCCTTGCCAGACCATGTCAAATCTAAATTGTTGGATGCCCCCTTGCACACAGACAACCTATTTGGCACTAAGGCAGAAGAGGTCTTAAAAAAGATTGAAGAAAAAGCAAAATCTGTGCAGACAGTTAAGGATTTCTTACAGGTCCAGCCACCCAGGTTCAGCAGGCATTGTCCCACCAAGCACTGGTCCTTTCCTGCTCCCACTAAGCCAGTCCAGCCCAGACCCCCCAGACAGCAGCCACAGGGAATGCAGAGATCTAAGCAGTGGACTACCTCCACTTCAAAACCAGGGAGTTCTAAGCCACCCCCTTATGGTAAGAACTAACAATGACTCACCACCCCCACCCCCTCCCTCTGCCCATTTTCACTTACCCCTAGGAGGAAAACTTTCGTTTCACAAAAGCACCTGGGCCACCATTATCAATGACCACTGGGTTCTCAACATAGTGTCTCAGGGATACAAATTTTCTTTCCACACCCTTCCAACCCCCAAAGGGTTCCCAGATCTACCTCCAAACCAGTGGGCAGAGGATCAAAAGGAAGTCCTTTCCCTGCTTTCTATAAGGACAATACAGCACATTCCTGCAGAACAGGTAGGCCAAGGTTTCTACTCTAGACTGTTTCTGGTACCCAAAAAAGAGGGCACCTGGCACCCCATCCTCAATCTATCCATTCTAAATACCTTCCTGGTGATCCCAAAATTCAAAATGCTCACCCTCCAGCAGCTGCTACCCATGCTTTCCAAGGATGCTTGGCTAGCCACCCTAGATCTAAAAGAGGCCTACCTCCGCATTCTTATCAGGGAATCTTGCAGGAAATATCTCCGTTTCAGGGCAGAATCTCAGCACTTTCAGTTCTCTGCGCTTCCCTTTGGCTTATCTACTGCTCCCACAGTTTTCACAAAATTTTTGGCTCCGCTCATTGCCTTTTGCAGACAAAGGAATATCCAGATTTACCCATACTTAGATGACTGCCTAATTCAGGCAGATAGCCAGGAAAAGCTGCTCAAGCACCTGGCCTTTGTAAAATCCCTACTAACCTCCCAAGGGTACACAATCAATGAAAAGAAATCCAAACAGGTGTCCACCCAAAAGATTATATTCCTGGGAGCAAGCCTGGACACAGCATCCCAGATGGCATTCCTTACACCAGAAAAGCAAATTTTCCTGACAGCTTACTTCTCTCAACTAGCCACCAAACCCCAGTTATCTGCAAGGAAGATCCTGCAAGCTCTGGGGTTCATGGAATCTTGCATACTACTCATTCCATATGCCAGACTGCATATGAGGAAACTTCAATGGTACCTAAAAAGCCTTTGGTGTCAACAATCTCAAGACCTGGAGACTCTTATACCTTTAATTCCTTGCCTCAGAAAAGATTTTCTTTGATGGGCAACAGCATGCTCCCACAACGAGGGACTACCTTTCTCACCACCCCCCCGCCACCCAGACCCGCACCACACATGCATCAGAGTATGCCTGGGGTGCATACCTGGATGGCAGGTGCATACAGGGCCAATGGAGCCCACAGCAAATCCCTCTGCACATCAACCAAAAAGAGATGATGGCTGTCCAGCACGCCTTGATAGCTTTCAAGCCCCTTCTCTCCCCAGGGGCTGTCCTGATCAAAACAGACAACACCACTGTGATGTGGTACATCAACAAGCAGGGAGGGACTCACTCCTACCCTCTATGCAGGCTGGCCATGACTCTTTGGCACACAGCCTCTGCCATGCAGCTCCACCTGTTAGCACAATTCCTACCAGGTTCTCTCAACTCTCTGGCAGACCAATTAAGCAGAAATATTCTGGAGCCACACAAGTGGCAGCTCAACAGAAGAACCTTCACCTAAATAAATGAGGCACCTCAAAGGTCGACCTCTGTACTTCACACACCAACCATCAGCTCAGCAAATTCTACTCCAGGGAGCATCACTGCATGACTTGGAAAGTGGATGCCCAATCCTTCCCCTGGGTCAATCTATCGGTCTATGCCTTTCCTCCACTACCTCTCATCCCCAGGGTACTGCTCAAAATAAAGGAGGAAAAACCAAGGACAATTCTTATAGCTCCAGACAGGCCTCGCCAGCACAGGAATCCCTTGCTGCACAGCTGATCCCACTGGCACCATGGCATCTTCCTCACATTCCAACCCTCCTGATCCAGAGGGAAGGGGAATTCATGCATCCCCAATTGCAAATGCTTAGTTTGGCAGCTTGGCTTATTCCCTAATCCCCGATCAAGCTGTCAACCTCAGTAAACAGGTTTTAGATGTTATAGGTGAGGCCAGATGCCATAGCACTAGAAAGTCTTATGCTGACAAATGGAAAAGGTTCTGCACCTGGATTCAGGCTAAGGGAGCCAGTACGGCACAGCCCTCCCTCCCTGTCATCCTGGAATACTTAGCTGGCCTCTCTTTTTCCTGTATAAAAATTCATTGCCTCTGCTATCTCTGCTCATTTCCCAGCTGAACAGCCCCTTTTCTCACACCCTCTGATCAAACAGTTCCTAAGAGGGGCTAGCAACTTGATGCCACCCAGAAGAGCACCAACCCCAGGTTGGGACCTTAACTTTGTGTTGAAAAAGCTCACCCAGCCCCCCTTCGAACCAGCTTCTTCTGCAGAGCTAAAATTTCTCTCCTGGAAGACAGTTTTCCTTCTGGACATCACTTCAGCCAGAAGAGTCTCCAAGCTGCAAGCACTCATGGCTGTGAAACCCATTCATTTGCCAACCTTTTTTTCTAATCCCCAGAACAAGGGGGAAAGGATTCTGCACCCTCTAGATGTACATAGATAGCTCAGATTCTATCTAGACAGGACTAAATCCTTCAGAAAGTCTGATCAATTGCTGGTTAGCTTTACTACAGGGGCAGAAGGCAAAGCCATCTCCAAACAAACCATTTCCAAATGGCTCTCACACGGCCTCCATTTCTGCTACAAACAACATGGAAAGCCTCCCCCCAAGGGGGTCAGGACTCACTCCACCAGAGCAGCCTCCACCTCTGCAGCTTTCCTCAGAGGAGTCCCCACCAGGGACATCCTGGAGGCTGCCACCTGGACATCTGTTCACACTTTTACCAAACATTACCACCTGCCTCTCTTCTCCAAATCCAGGGCAGGGTTTGCTTCTGAAATTTTGCAGGGCATCCTAGCCAGACCCTAGTTTCCTTGACTGCCTCCACCCATTTCCTCAGCTTTGGGAATCAACCCAAATGTGATGACTGCAACAGTGAAACACGAAGAACATAGTACAGTTCTTTACACTTACCATAAATGTAGATGTTCGAGTGTATTCACTGTTGTAGTCCTGGTTTCCCCCCATCCCTCTTTCTTCTCTTTCTCCTTTTACTACCATTTTAACTTGTTGTCTTCCTTTCCTTTCAAGGGATGTATCGGTATTTATTTTCCACTGGTGGGGGTTCTTCCATCAGAACCTGGCTCCTACTTGGGGGCTCCTGACAGGTTAGAGCAAGAAAAACTGATATAATGGCTTTGGCTGCCTTACTTTATACTACTGACGACCTGATGTCAGTTCCGAAGTGACAGCAACCAATGCAGAAATACTACACCTCTGGTATTCGGGCCAACCGAGGGCTACCCTGGCAGGGATAACCCAAATGTGATGACTGCAACAGTGAATTCACTCGAACATCTACATTTATGGTAAGTGTACACAATTGTACTTTTCTTCTATTAGATTGGCAATAACTAAGTCTATGAAACAATGAACATATCTATTTTTAGAGGTGTAAGTATAAAGCTTAATGCTTGGGTAATAGAAGTACCCAGCAAGAATGCATTTGGTTTGATATTTAACCTCACAATGGTGTTAAGGCAATTTGATATTTGGAGGACATTAATGGGGATGGTTCCCTATTAAGTTAGCAAATGCTTAATATAGTGAATGCTGTTTAATCTACACCTAAATGTTGAAATGGCAAAATCCCGAAGACAAGGAACAGCGACTTATTTCCCCAGGGAAAAAAAATCACTGGTCTGTTTTCGGGACTTTGCCGTTTCCTCCACTGTGGTGCGATGTCGGAGTTGAAATCACTGGGCTGTTTTCGGGACTTTACCATTTCCTCCACTGTGGTGCGAAGTCTGAGTTGTTATATTTAAGTAGGGCGGTGTGAGGGGCACAGGGGGTGGGGGGAGGTGAAGGCCCCACTTTATTTTGCGTTTTTTTTTTTGATTGACCAGTGATTTTTTTCCCCTGGAGAAAAAAAATCTCTGTTCCGTTTGTTCGGAATTTTGTGTTTTTATTTTTTTGGGTCAATTATACAGAGTTCATTATTTAAAGCATTCACTGTTATAATATAGACCCAGTGGGGATGTGTAGCTGCCAATGAAATAATAGCTTGATTTGTTAAGAGTGATTTGGATCTCCAGTAGCTCCAGATTAAGGTTGTGAGTAATTTGAGGTGAGGTGGCAGCATTTCTGATGAATGCAGACACTCCTCCATAGCTGCTCAAGGACCTGAAGGCATGATGGGCTCTAAACCCTGGTACAGTAGGGACATGCACTGAAACAATGCCTCAGTAACTGCACAAATATGAATATGCTCAAGTTGCAGGAGGGTCTCAAGTGCAGACACCTTTCTGTTTAGACTCCTAGCACTGAGTAGTGACACCACAGTGCTGTCCGAATTTGTGTACGAGTGTGCTATGCACGAATGCTCAGTAGGGGGGACTATACCTGAAAAGGCACCAATGGGGCAGAAAAGGCTTTAGCCAGTATATGGAATCACCAGTATGAGATGCATAAGACATCCCAGGCAAAACAGGAAGTCTTATCTATCATCTCATCCTAGGCTGACACATACTGGATCCCTTTAGAATGGCACCGACTACTTTGAAAGTTGTTAAAGCCAATTATCTTGTCTTGGTATCTAGGCATCATTCTTGGCGAATACAAGACATTATTCAGGACAAGTGTTTTTCCTGTCTCTAATACATGCATAGTAAGTAAAATCATATCTCTCTGCATGTCCCTTTAGGTGCAATGTCTCAGGCCATTCACTCCCACATGGGCAACCACAAGAGCACAGTAATATTTGTTTATTTAAGGGCCTTTAGGGCCCTTGTGACATCATGGATCCTGGCAACAGACACCTTGTTCTTATCCAGTCTGATTAGTGTTGAATCTGTCTGCTTAGCTTTGGTGTCACTTATGACTAAAACATTTCCCTGTGCAGAAAAGACTTGGTGGACCTCTATAAGCTTAAGTCTGATTTCCTGGTGACTCTCAGATGAGCAGTGTGGATTTACAATAAGCATGTGTGGATAAGGAAAAGGCACTGCATTATGTGCTGGAGGATGAGAGCTTTTAGAGTGTATTCTTGGAGGCTTTGGCAAATTTTTCTTTACAGCCTCATCATATGTTAAGGGGTCAGTGGTGAATTGTGACTGAAGTTGTGCTGTGGAGGTATGATGCTTACCAACAGTGTATAATAAACTTTAATGCTTACCAGCAATGCATAATAAACTTTAATGCTTACCAGCCGTATATAATAAACTTTAATTCTTACCAACAGTATGTTGATGTGAGGGGATTGCCTTCTTGTTCTTAAACATTTATATCTCCTGATGGTTGCACTATCAGCTGGAAGAAGCTGTGAACAGCAAGCAAGCATAAGGTACTTGCTACACTGCCTTAAAACACCTAATGTGACCAGAATGGCCAGAGATGTGCTGAGAAAAGATTGTTGAGCCCATTCGGCATAGGGTGGAGGACTATAGCTCATCATAGTGCTCAAGGGTTGAAGGGAGACTATTACAGTACATCCTGATGGTTTATGGATAAGGTATTTTAGGGTGGTATTCTTAGGTTATGTTAGATGGTAGATAATCTAACAGTACTTAATGAAAAGACAAAACACGTTCTGGCAAGAATTGATAAAAAGCGGTGATCTGCCTATCGGCTGCTATCTGGATACTAGTGCTGGTCTCACCACAGCTGTATACAGTTAGGAATCAATGACCCTTTTCTCATTCTCTTGTCAGAAGCAAAACTGTAACACTAATCCCAAGCTTGTTCCTGAGAAGGAGTATTATCTCAGATTTTGCTGTGTTTAGTACAGTTGCTATATCTTCTCTTGATAGCTGACTGAGACAGCATGTACAGTAGCTCGGCACAATGGAAAGCTAAGCTGAACAAAGGATCAAAAGTAAAACTGAAGAGGATCTAAATAAAACAGCAACCAAAACAATCAGGGCAGTCCCACGCTGTCCAATCCGACACCAACAGGAAGCAATGCCATGCTGCTCCTTTTCTCACCAGGGGCAAAGCAGTAGCACTAATCACAAGCTGCCTCCTAAGAAGCAGTTATCAGGCTTACTAGTGATCAGTTGTCTGTAGGAAAATCTAGGAACTAATGTCCCTCTGCTTCTTCCACCACCAGCAGCAAAACAGAACCATTAATCCAAAGATGATTGCTGATAAACAGTTCGTAGGCTTTCCAGTCATCAGCAGTCTTTATAAAGTAAGACGGAAAACGGGATTGATCCTTTATGTACAACAGTATGCACTGAGTGGGAAAATATGAAATAGAGGGTCTTCCCAGTCTTATTTTGTAGTTCCCAGTAGTATGAACAGATGAGATAAGACTTGGAAGAGGTTACAAAGGGCAACTCATGAGACACCGTCTTTAAAAGCACAGTAAGGACTGTATAGATGGTACGCATCCAATACAGTTGCACAACAGCAATAATGTCAGAGCACTTTCAGCTCCCAGGGATTAAACTTTTTACTGTTCTCCATCCATCCATCCTCAACCCTTTTTCCCATTTTGAACATGGGGTCGGGGTGTCACTTCAACAGTGACAATCATCTCAAGCCAAGGTTTAAACCGCTCGGTGGCTAGCCCTGCCACAGTGTTTCATCCATACCACACACTCGCACACACACTCACACCTACAGCCAATTTAGAGTGTCCAGTCCACCTACAGCATGTCTTTGGAATGTGGGAGGAAACCAGAGGACCTGGAGGAAACCCATGCGGCTGTAGGGAGGACATGCGGACTCTGCACAGAAGGCTTCCCAGATGAGAATTGAACCAGAGAATCTCTTGCTGTGAGGTGACAACACTAACCGCTGCACCACTGGGGCTGCCCAACTCTTTACTGCTTTGCTTACCCTAAATAAAAAAATCTTTCTTTTTAAACTCCTCCCTGCAAATTAAAATTTCATTTTTCAAATGTCAAGAAAAAAAAACTTTATAGTAAAACAACATTTTAAAAAGAAAAACACAGTAAGTAAGTACACTTATAACAGTAGATGCTTGAATAGATCTTTGTTGTAGCAACCTAAGCTATTTGGGACTTAACCTGCCAAAAATCAACTGTCCAGCCAGTATTCAAAACTTTTTGACACCTTTCATGTGTCTGTATACCTGAGGAAGCACAAGTCCATGTAGGTATCAAAGCGAACATACAGATGCCAAAATTCATGGCCTCTTAAGAAAGAGAAGCTAGAGTCCAAAAGTAATTAGCTGTGTGTTAGGAGAAAGGAAAGTAGTGAGAATAAGGGAAATTCCCTCCTAGAAAAGGGAGAGGGAAAGGAATATGAACTAAAAATAAAGGCACAAAGGAAACTCAAGAAAGTGAGGAAGGTGGAAGGGTGTTAGTACTGCACCAGTGATCTGTTTGAACGTGCACTGTTATGGTAAATTTACTGACACAACTGTACTATGTTTATTATCACATCACTGTTGCAGCAGCCTAAGCCGTATGGGATGATTACCAAATCTTACAGAGTCAGGGATGAGGAGTATGAATCCAGGAACTCCAGCAGAACAATCTTAGCAAACTTGCTCTTGATCTGGGGATTAATCAGTCTTATAATGTTTAGCGAGGGTGTGTACAGATGACCAACGTGTCATTTCTAGAATACTTCTAGAGTCTACCGTTTTCTGAAAAGCTCTAGAAGTAGCCATAGCTTTGGTAGAGTAAGTTTTCATTTTGAAAATAAGTGTCTTTCCATGGTGAGAAAGCATTGGATAACCATCTAGAAATAGTCTTGACACTTGTTGACTCTTTTTAACCTTCATAGGAAATGAAAAACTGACTACCAATTTTAAAGTCCTTTGTTCTATCAATATAATATCCCAGCAGTTGGTTGACACCCAGAGTATGCATCATTCTGTCTCTCTTATTTTTGTTTCTGGAAAAAATACAAAGAGATGGATAGACTGATTTAAGATGAATTCTGAGAATACCTTTGGCATAAAGGAAGGGTTAGTTTTTAAGGACACCCTATCTTTATGAAAGCTGAAATAAGGTTGAATTACCAAGACTTTGCAATGCAGACAGTCATCTAGCCAAAGTCAGAACAGTGAGTAACCAAAAGAGTTTCAGTTTTTAAAAGGCCTTGTTCTTTTTATGGCACCATCCACAAAAATCTTATTCACTTAGCCAAATGAGCAGTTTCTTAGCCTCCTTTAAACCTTGTTGCATGTCCTCAGAACAAATATGTCTGAGAGGGAGCAAAACTTTATCATTCAGGCAGGCAGATGTAGAAACTGTAGGTTGGGGTGACTTAGAGATCCTTTGTCCTGTGTAAGTGCATCCTGTGGGAAAGTTTATGGTAACAGCCCCTGGGCAACTTGAAGAGAAGTGAGAACCACTGCTATCCATGTCAAAGGGAAGTTACCAAAATTATTTTTGGATAATTCTTTTGGATCTTTAAAAGAACTGTGGTTATCAAGGGAAGGGGAGGTGGACAAATTCATATAGGAACATTCCCTTCCATTGGAATGAAAAAGCAGCTGTCTTTCAATCCTTTTTGCAAGATGCCCTGTAGCAGAATTTTTTCAACTGTCTTTTGAATGGATGCAAACACTTGGGGAGTTCAAAAACAAACAGAATGAGGCTCACCACAGCAAGAAATACACCAAGAAAACAATTTATTAACTGCAGTAACCAAAGTAAGCGCTTTCACGTTTCACAACGCTTCATCAGACTTCTTACAACTGCTAACAACTCAATTCTCATTTAAATAAAAACATGATGCACCTTCTACTCAATCAATCACATCATCATGAAACCATTTTCATTCTAAAAGCAACAGTCACATAATAGCAACATCATATATATATATATATATATATATATATATATATATATATACTATTATTTAAATATATAAAAATATAAAAAATATAAATATATGATGATATATCAAAGCACATAAGAATCTATATATATATATATATATATATATATATATATATATATATATATATATGTATACAAATTATGTGAAAAATATACCTATATACACTGTAAATACGTATCAAAAAATACATATAAAGAATTTTTCACATATTCATATATATACGAAACTACTATAATCCTAATGGACATAGGGGCGTGCTGCTAAAAATGGCTTTAAATTTACTCTTTCATTTAAACCATGTCCCTTATAACTTTGTAATCTGATTATCCATCTACTTTCAAGTTCCTCAGTGTAATTCTTTACATCTCCCAGTCTATTTGTTACACCAATCAATTCTAAAACACTGAATTTGAATTTATGTGTCATCCCTTTGTCTAAAACATGCTGGGCTAAGGCATTATGTTCATCTTCTCTATTTATTGCATAGACATGCTCTCTGACCCATTCCCTAAGGCTCCTATTGGTATTTCCTACATAAAAACATGAGCATGTCTGGCAGACAGCTATGTATATTAAATTCCTTGACTTACAGTCAGCATAAAAATTAAACTTATACCTATAATTTGTATCTGGATGTATAAAGTAATCATTCCCTGACATATATAAACAATGATTGCATCCTCTACAAGGTAGCGTACCCTGTCTATCCGACTTAATAAATGTTTTCTTATTATTACTATCTTCATAACATAGCAGCCTCTTGAGCGACTTCGTATTTTTGTATGAAAAAAGAGGTCTTTGGCCTACTATTTCAACTATTTTTTCATCCGTAGTGAGTATCCCCCAATTCTTTTCTATTATTCCTCTAATTCTTGTATTCATATTCGAGTAAGAAATTGCTACTCCATTTACATTATTCTGTTGATTTTTCTTATTATTAATAACCCCACCATTTTCATTTAAATACGGTCTCCCTTTTCCTTCCATGATTGAATCATTCATTTGGTAAACAACGTCGACTTGATGTTTACTGTACCCTCTTGATTAGCTAACATCTCTTGTGTCTTATTATAACTATCATCACTTGTAGTGAGGCGTGACATCCTCAAAGTCTGGCCTTTTACTATACTGTGATATATATGCTGAGGGTGCATACTATTTCGATGTAACATATTATTCTTCCAACATGGTTTCCTATATATCTCAGAATGTATCTCCCCATTAGTCTTTAACACCTGAACATCTAAGAATTCCATCTTCTCATAAGTGTTTCTGTTCAAATTTCAGAAAATCTGTAGTACCATTAATATATTCAATAAATTCATTCAACTCCATTTCTGTACCTTCCCATTTCAAAAACACATCCTCTACAAAATGTTTGTAGAATTTTATGTTTATTGAATACAGCATTTGACAAAGCATAAGTGCTTTCCCAATATGCCAACACAAGGTTGGCATAGGAGTTCGCACATGGGGTACCCATCGCAACACCTTTTTTCTGTAGGTAATACACATTCTCATATAAAAACACATTATTACTCAATACTAAATCAAGTAAGGCTAGAATCTTAATGATGGAGCTCCTAGATACCTCTTTCTCAATCAAAAATAATCTCAAAAACTCCATTGCTGTATTATTTGGAATAGATGTAAATAGAGAAACTACATCTAAAGTGACTAATAGGTCATCATACATTGAATCTGAGTAGGCTCCTATACATTGAATCTGAGGAGGCTCCTAACCCAGAAGCTGTTTTGTTTGATTTTTCCTACTTGGGGACAGAGGTGGATTATCTCCTGGGAAACTCCTGAGTATAACATCCATTTGTTGGGGTCTGAACTGGACCTGCTTAGAGTGCCTGTCACAGTACTCTGCTCTGACAGAATTCAAGTAGCCAGTAGGGATATATTGTCCTGAATTGCATTTTCCTGGCTATAAATGGTAGTCTGCACATGGTGTATGACCTGGTTCCCCTTATTTGTTTATGTACCACATGATAGTGGTGTTGTCTGTGAATGCCAAAAGATTTCCTGGAGTCCAAAAATGATACAGAGTTTTCCCTGCATCAATGTCATTTGTTTGATGTCTATATGCTTCCTTTCGAATGATGGTCTCAAAGACCAGGTACCTAGATTCCCCCAGACAAAGTCTAAAGCATCTGTGGCTACAGACTGAGAAGGGGCTAAAGGGAAAATTGGAGGACCCAGATTCTGAAGCAATATTTGTTTTTTCCTGATAAGGTTCACCACATGGATTTGAAAAAACAGAGGTGCTGGTGCTGGGTTCAGATACATTTGAGAAACCACTGATTTTTTTCTCATGTGTAGTTGGCTAAAGGAATCATCAGAGCTGTGGAAGCCATGATTCCTAAAATCATGAGGCATTGCCTTACAGTAGTTAAAAACTGTTGAGAAAGCTGTAAAATCTGTTCTTGGTAAAAAGTTGCTTTTCTTAAAGCAGGAATGTCATCATCTGGGAAATTTCTTGAAGGCATCCTAGAAAAGATTTACTATGTGGGAAAGAATGAGAGATGACCTCTCCAGACTGAGGTGAAAACCTAGAAGCCAAAACAGACTTATGACAAAGAAGAGAGATTCTTGACAATTTTGAATACAGTCTGCAAGAATAAGCCAGTCTTTGAAGTAGGGAAAGATGTGAATGCCTTGTAACCTGCAAAATGCATTCACTGGTGCTATACTCTTCAAAGCAAAGGGTGAATAAAAGGACTGGAAATGTGACCCAGAAACAGAAAAATCTTAAAAAGTATCTGACGTTTCTGTGAATGGGTATATAGTGATATGGGGTGTTTAAGTTTAGAGTTAACATAGAACCTAGAGGAGGAATAGGGGGAAAAGAGACTGCAACGTGAGCACTGACAGAAGATTTAAGGAGGACAGGTCCAAAACTGGTCTCTAAATGTACTCATTCTTCAACATTAAATATTGTTGATTAGAATCCTATTCTTTTTTGATTTTCTTGTGCAGGTTCTGTTACTCCCTGGAAAAAAATATGAACAATGATGGGGCAAGGAGGTGGGTTTGATTCTGAGGATGCAGCAGAATTCCTATGTTTGGAGGGAAGGATTCCCATTGCCACTTATACACATTTTGAATAATTCCTAGTACTGAAGAATCTGTTGTAATCTGGAACCAGATAGGGTGAAGCAAAGAAAGATTTATTGAAAAATTTAGGATGTTGCTAGCATGAAGATGAGATAGGTAGGGAAGGGAGATTGTTAGCCTGAGGTGCCCCTCCTTTTTGCCCTGCCATTGTTTTTTTTAATTGCTGCTTTTCTGTCTTTTATTGGGATTGTTTAAATAGTTTCCTTACAATATTTAGGTATAGGGGATTGAACAAATTGCTTTACTTCTTTCATCATTTGTCTCCTTTCATCAAATTTCTGTAGAGCATCAGCAGATGGAGTACCAAATAAAACCTCTTTTTAAGGGGGAGCATTGAGAATTTCAGACTTGAAATTTTCTGGCTGATTTTGGAATTTAAGACATGCAAATTTGCACATCTGTGATCCAGGTGCTGCAGCTCTAGATATTGCATCTGTATCATCATACGATCATCTCAAAGAATGTTTAGTGACTGAGGGAAGCATAGAAAGTATGAGTACTCAAGCATAGAAAGTAATGAGTACTCAAGCATAGAAAGTAATGAGGACTTGAGCATAGAAAGTAATGAGTACTCAAGCATAGAAAGTAATGAGGACTTGAGCATAGAAAGTAATGAGGACTCAAGCATAAAAATTAAATGAGGACTTAAGCATAGAAAGTAATGAGGACTCGAGCACAGAAAGTAATGAGGACTCCAGCATAGAAAGTAATGTAGACTTCAGCATTGAAGGTAATGAGGACTTCAGCATAGAAAGTAATGAGACTCAATCTGTGAAGCAGGTAATAAATGATGCCAAAGGGTTATTGGCCATGTGCAGGAAAATTAACAGTTGCAAGGGCTAAGGTTGAAGATGTGTGAAACTTATCAGCGGGGAAGGGATTAGGTACAGTAAGGTGTTTAGATCTTGTGTTTTTGTCAAGGAGACAACAGAAGAGTCAGCTCTAAGGTTATGGAAAGGTTATTTATGTTAGTGCAGTTTATCTGGTTTTCTAAGAGTTGAAGCCTGACTGTCTGGAGAAGCACTGGAAGCATTAAAGGCAAGGGTGGCTCATGCTATTGGGCTGCAGGACTGCAGCTCTCCAGCTGTAAAAAGAAAGAAAAGAAAAAAGAAAGAAAAAAAACAAACACAAGTCCCAGAACTTTGCGCATGTGCACTCACGGCATTTCCCAATCCAGAGCATGCATACAGAATCCGGACTGCTGGTGAGACAGTCCAGATTAGGAAGACAGCATTCAGCAGCAGAGATCCCAGAAGCCTATGCAGTTACAACTGCATAGACTGGAAGGGGATTGGACTGCAACATCTGCAGGTCGGGTAGCAGCCTTCTCTCGTGGGAAGGACTTTGCTGCATGATGGACGAACTTTGCAGCAGCAAGGGATTTTACAGGAATGCAACAACGGTCATGGCTAGCACTTAGGTAGGGTGTGTGTGTGTGTGTGTGTGTGTGTGTGTGAAATGCCCCAGTTAAATATACCTGATGGCTAGAGAGAACTCAGGAAATATACCTGGTGGCTAGACGCAAACCCTTTACCTTGGAAATAGGTAGCAAGAACTTGAATTCCTTACCCACCACCACTTGTGAAATTTTTGCCTCATATTTTTGTTCTTGTGAAATTTGTGGTTTTCTGGATTTTGCATTCACTAAATAATGACAGGCATTTGAATTTCACACTTCATATTCTTCAGAAAGTATATGGTAACACAAAACCTTTTACTGTAGCAATTTTCTGTTTATAAGATCAATATTTGAAATGTGTCCCTATTTTTGGGGCTGTATTCCCCCATTATTGGCTTTGTCCAGTTTTTTTGTGCTAAGAGGTCAAGAGCTATGATGAGAACTGAATTCACTGAATATGTTTGGGAGCTGCATTCCCCCATTATTGGATTTGTCTAGGTGTTTTTTGCTAAGAGGTTGAGAGCTATGGTGAGAATTGAATTCACTAAATGATAGCCATTTAAGTTTCAGTCTGCCTATCTTTCAAGAAGCAGATGATTTGGCATAGTAGTATGTTGCTCTGACTATAGTGCACAGGGTCCAGGGTTCAAGACTTGGCAGTGAAATGCATGGTGGTAGCATTTTATTCTAGCAACTTTCCAAGATTATACAAGCAATGTTTAAAATGTATCCCTATTTTCTGGGCTTTTGTCCCCCCTCAAAAAAATGTTGGCCTTTTCCAGATTTCTTGTGCTTCAAAGTTGAGAGAGACAGTTGAATGTCGACTGGATTTTACAAGAAGCTGAGAGCTTGAAGAGAAGTTTAATGCTGCTTATGCTGAGTCTGCTTGTATTGTTAATAACACAGCAGGTAGTGGACTTGCTTTTGATGCAGAAGGCTGTGGGTTCTACTCTCATAGTATACAGATGCATTGCTGATACTGTACTGTGTTGTACTTTTAAAGGGGGTGGATGCTGCAGTCCTGAGAATGTCCTCTTTGGCAGAGATACCTAGTAACAATTAACCTGTTATCAGTTTGCCATCCATTCCCTATTGCAATATTACTAGGTTATCATTTTTTAATGTAACATAGGCAATTTATTCCTCAATGGCAACAGGCACTTTGTTTGTAGATGAAACAATGAAATATAAAGTTGTGTGCTAGCAGCAACCTCTTCATTAGTTACAGATCTCTTTAATGTGGAATTAGTTAGATGACTTTTACTTCTGCAGAGATTGTGCATATTTGCTGATACTGGTGGATTGTAGAAGTGTGAGTAGACTTTTAAAGGGGGCGGATGCTGCAGTCCTGAGAATGTCCTCTTTGGCAGAGGTACCTAGTAACGATTAACCTGTTATCAGTTTGCCATCCATTCCCTATTGCAATATTACTAAGTTATCATTTTTTTAATGTAACATAGGCAATTTATTCCTCAATGGCAACAGGCACTTTGTTTGTAGATGAAACAATGAAATATAAAGTTGTGTGCTAGCAGCAACCTCTTCATTAGTTACAGATCTCTTTAATGTGGAATTAGTTAGATGACTTTTACTTCTGCAGAGATTGTGCATATTTGCTGATACTGGTGGATTGTAGAAGTGTGAGTAGACTTTTATGATGGAAATGTTCTAACCGGGCAGTTTTGTCATTACTGGTGCATGTATTTTGTTTCATTGTTTACTGGAAAAATTTTCAAAACAATAAATGTAAAACACCCACTAACAGCTGCACTATATTATACAAGGAATATAATTTGATTCAATCAGGAAGGTGTATCAAAGAACACATGTATGTTTCCTGTGCAAGGGGCCTATGATTTGACAACAGCCCAAAGTTAATCTTTGTCTGCCACTGGCCAGATGTATTTTCTTTGAATGTGGGTTTCAATGCTGTTTCAATGAATGTGAGTTTCAAGGGCAGAGAAGTTTTAATGCTAAGTCTATTTTCATTGTGAGACTGCATTGCTTTATTTAGCAGATGTCCATTAGTGTTTGTGCTGTACAATGTAAAATAAAACTTTTAAATGAAATCCAAATCATTGTAGAAGTAAAGTAGTATGCACATTATAATGTTTATGGTAAATGGGGTGAAATAGCCAAGTAATGGGACATTGGAATACCTGCAGGGGTGGAGGCCCCATTTGATCATGATTTTGTGAGGGGGGAAGGTGGCAAACTCAGACAGCTCTGGCTGAGCTATACCTCTTAACTGTCCACATATTTGCAGAATGAATAGATTGTTGCTTCTTATTTTTGGTTTGTTCCTCATAAAATTTGTGGTTTTCTGGCAAATCATTTAGAAATGAAGTCACTAAATAAAGACAGACATTGAGTTTCAGACTTCATACTCTTCAGAAAAATGCATGATAAAGCAAGACCTGTTGTTATGTCAACTGTTTAAGTTTATACAAGAGCAATTTTAGTACTACTTGTATGTTCCCCCAATATATTTGACATTGTCCAGATTTCATGAGTTAAGAGGATGAGAGGTAAGCGCAAATAAATCACTTTATCGAATTAGGTATATCCATACCTCTCAACTGACCCTGATTATGGCTTAAAATGTTGCTCTCCCCCTAATAATCCCTCCACAAAAGGACAAATTTGGAAGAAAATGTGGAGTGTTTACAATGAGTAAATAATTGTAATGATCAGAGTTATAGATTACTTTTAATTTCAGAAATGCATGTAGATTCTCTTACTTTGTCAGCTGCTCAAGTTAAAAGTACCAATATTAAAAAAAGTGTCCCTTCTTTGACAGGTTCCCAGCTGTATTGTGTGGCTATTATATATTTTTGCATCACATTTTTGGTAAGTTTTTCATAAAATTGTGGTTTTCTGTCAAATTAGTGACAAATCATTAATGATTGAAGTTAGAAAATAATGACAGACATTTGAGTTTCAGATTTCATACCCTTAAGAAAATTCATACTAATGCAAGGCCTACTATCCTATTATCATTCTAAGTTTATAAGAGCAATATTTAAAAATTGTCCTTATTTTTGGGCCTTTGTCCCACTTCTATTTATGGCTTTGCCCACATTTCTTGCTCTGAGGTTGAGAGGTATGACAAATGTGTAAGGGCCACCACTGCCAGCCAGAGACATTTCAAATTGTGACATACTTGTTGCAGCCCACTCCCCTATGTAGTGACTCTGGATGTGTCCAAGCAAGGCAAGGAGCAGTTATGCAGTATAAATGTGCAGAGTATCCCCCCATCCAAGGTAGACACAAGTACTACAGTGGCTTTTCATCTGTCCTTGATTTTGCATAATGTTTTGTTTTTCTGTCATATTTTTATACTGTTGATTTATGCTTCTTCTTATTCAGAAAATGCATGTCGTTGCAGTGCCTGTTGCTCTGTGTTTAAGTAGCAATGTTTTAATGACCATCAGGTAAGCTTCATGAGACTGCAAGATGCAAGTAAGCTTTAATAAGCATACTGTTAAAGAATTACCAACACTGAAAAATTCTTTTTGTTGTTGCCATGCAGAGAATATTTACATAACTATATAGTGTATAAGCCTTAGGTACTGAAATGCATATGATAGCATTTGTAATAAAGGACAGTATTACAGTATTTTCAGAAGCTCATTACATTTGTTGGAGACTTGCAATCATCTTTGCAGGTTTTACCTGTAAACTAAACAGAATGCCAATCTATCATGTGTGGTCTATAACCTGTGCGGTAATCCTTTAAGCAATTTATCTTGAGCTTGTTTTTTGTTTGCTGTTCATTTTTAACTTTGATCATGTTTTCCTCATGAAACAAGTACACAGTTATTGCCAGGCAGCAGGTCTTTTTTGGACAAGAAACATTTTTACAAGTGGGGCTATTACAGGGATTGCTACTTTCAGCATGTTGCTTGGTTCTTTTATAAAGCTGAATATAAATTATAATTAGAACTGCAGTGCAGGGAGACATGGTTTGAGTTGAGTGCTGCTTGTTTTTTATACTTGATTTTGACTGGCATTCCAGTAATGTATTTAAAAAGTAATTTATTTTTTCATGTCTCACAACCTTTTTTCCATCTAGATATTAAGTAAGCTGTCATGTAGCCAATGCACTGAAATATTTTTTTTCTTCTACAATTCATTTTGTCTTGATTGGACTCTCATAATGACTAATGATGGTTTGGCAGTGGCACCCAGGGCAGCGTATTTAATTAAAGTCCCAGTTTTTGCAGTTTTTAGCATAGCCCCACCCCCTTTTCTAGTTGGCCACACCCATTCGAACTGGCCACACCCATTCAGCTGCCTCCTGCAGCCCCCCTTTGATTTGAAGTCACCAGCCGCCACTGATTAAAGGCATTCTCTAATGGCCCAGTGACATGTTGGTTATCCAAAGGTTTAGGGGTTTCTACCTGTAAAAGGTCATAGCACGTCTGTGTCAGATATTTCCCTGTGCTCCCACTGAAATATCTTTCATTCTTTCACAGTATCAGAGATAGAGATTTCTTCCATGACGGAATCTGAAGAAATGTTTTGTTCTTCCATGGGAGAATCTGAGAAAATATTTTCTTCGATACTGATTCCATATTTTCAGGTGAATACACTTAGGAAGAATAATCTAATCTGACTTCTTCAATATCAGAATCAGAGCTAGAAGGTAAGGGAGATTTCTTCTGTTTTAAATTAAATGAGGCTGAAAAAGCAGCCTAAAGTGACTGAAAGGCTTTATAAAGGCTACTGAGATAATTGTAAAAACTGTATATATTTGGTGAGGTTGGGTATATTATATATATATCTGGCTATAATATATATTCTGTTTTAATAGTATGACAAATGTGTAAGGGCCACCACTGCCAGCCAGAGACATTTCAAATTGTGACATACTTGTTGCAGCCCACTCCCCTATGTAGTGACTCTGGATGTGTCCAAGCAAGGCAAGGAGCAGTTATGCAGTATAAATGTGCAGAGTATCCCCCCATCCAAGGTAGACACAAGTACTACAGTGGCTTTTCATCTGTCCTTGATTTTGCATAATGTTTTGTTTTTCTGTCATATTTTTATACTGTTGATTTATGCTTCTTCTTATTCAGAAAATGCATGTCGTTGCAGTGCCTGTTGCTCTGTGTTTAAGTAGCAATGTTTTAATGACCATCAGGTAAGCTCGCGTGAGACTGCAAGATGCAAGTAAGCTTTAATAAGCATACTGTTAAAGAATTACCAACACTGAAAAATTCTTTTTGTTGTTGCCATGCAGAGAATATTTACATAACTATATAGTGTATAAGCCTTAGGTACTGAAATGCATATGATAGCATTTGTAATAAAGGACAGTATTACAGTATTTTCAGAAGCTCATTACATTTGTTGGAGACTTGCAATCATCTTTGCAGGTTTTACCTGTAAACTAAACAGAATGCCAATCTATCATGTGTGGTCTATAACCTGTGCGGTAATCCTTTAAGCAATTTATCTTGAGCTTGTTTTTTGTTTGCTGTTCATTTTTAACTTTGATCATGTTTTCCTCATGAAACAAGTACACAGTTATTGCCAGGCAGCAGGTCTTTTTTGGACAAGAAACATTTTTACAAGTGGGGCTATTACAGGGATTGCTACTTTCAGCATGTTGCTTGGTTCTTTTATAAAGCTGAATATAAATTATAATTAGAACTGCAGTGCAGGGAGACATGGTTTGAGTTGAGTGCTGCTTGTTTTTTATACTTGATTTTGACTGGCATTCCAGTAATGTATTTAAAAAGTAATTTATTTTTTCATGTCTCACAACCTTTTTTCCATCTAGATATTAAGTAAGCTGTCATGTAGCCAATGCACTGAAATATTTTTTTTCTTCTACAATTCATTTTGTCTTGATTGGACTCTCATAATGACTAATGATGGTTTGGCAGTGGCACCCAGGGCAGCGTATTTAATTAAAGTCCCAGTTTTTGCAGTTTTTAGCATAGCCCCACCCCCTTTTCTAGTTGGCCACACCCATTCGAACTGGCCACACCCATTCAGCTGCCTCCTGCAGCCCCCCTTTGATTTGAAGTCACCAGCCGCCACTGATTAAAGGCATTCTCTAATGGCCCAGTGACATGTTGGTTATCCAAAGGTTTAGGGGTTTCTACCTGTAAAAGGTCATAGCACGTCTGTGTCAGATATTTCCCTGTGCTCCCACTGAAATATCTTTCATTCTTTCACAGTATCAGAGATAGAGATTTCTTCCATGACGGAATCTGAAGAAATGTTTTGTTCTTCCATGGGAGAATCTGAGAAAATATTTTCTTCGATACTGATTCCATATTTTCAGGTGAATACACTTAGGAAGAATAATCTAATCTGACTTCTTCAATATCAGAATCAGAGCTAGAAGGTAAGGGAGATTTCTTCTGTTTTAAATTAAATGAGGCTGAAAAAGCAGCCTAAAGTGACTGAAAGGCTTTATAAAGGCTACTGAGATAATTGTAAAAACTGTAAAAACTGTTCCTAGCAAAAAGTTACTTTTTTTGAAGAAGGAATACCACTATTTGGGAAGTTTCTTGAAACTGGCAGCAAGATGCCTGGATGTCTGGATCACTCAACATAAGACTGAAGTTCTCGCTGTAACTGAAACTTTGCTTAAACCCAGCATAAACAACTCCAAAAATATACCTCCTGGCTATATACCTCTCAACCTCTCACTGCAAGAAATCTTGCAAAACCAAAAATAATGGAGGGAAAAAGGGCCAAAAATAGGGACAGATTTTAAATATTGCTCATATAGATTTAGGCAATTGCTAAAATAGCAGGTTTTCATTATTATGTATTTTTATGATGATATGAAATTTGAAATTCAAATGTCTGTCACGGTTTATTATTATTTTAGTGATTTCAGTGCTCAATTATTTGCCCCCCAAAAATCACAAATTTTATGATGAACTGACCAAAACTATGAGGCAAAAATCTGGACATTCTGCAAAAATCTGTACAGTTAGGTATGTGCTGGCTATAGTATCATCCATAATGTCCATCTAAAGAGGAAAGGTGGTGGTATTGCTTTAATATTTCCCAACAATGATCACATTTCTCCTTAGAGCAAACCAACACCAAAATTCAGTTCAGCAGAGCTTCTTATTACTTTCCTCAAAATAAACAATTATAAACAAAAATGTATTACTGACCTTTATATCCCTCCTGGCGACAATACAGCTATACTGGAAGACATCTTACACTGGATATCCATAACATTTCCACAAGAAAAAATACTACCAGGTGATGTGCATGTCAATTGGTTGGACGTAAACTCTAACTTCTCTATATCTAGCATGAACTTATATGCTTTCACACAACTAATTAATAGTCCCACACATTACAGCAAGACATCAAATTCCTTATTAGACTGGATCCTAGTAACAGACCCTAGCAAGTATACCACCACAGGTACAATGTCAGATTCTCTCAGTGATCATCTCCCAATCTATACGACCAGACATCTCACACATCCAGCTAAAAAGCATATTTATAAAACAACACGCAACCTTTATATGTTTAACCCCAAAATGTTCATTACTATAGTATTATTTATTAACTGGAACTTCCTAAAATCCTCCCGCTTAGACGACGCTGTAAATTAATTCAATACAACTTTTCTAAATATGCTAAATAGCCTTGCAGCTCCTATTAGGAGGAGACTAAAAGCAAATAATGCAATTTGGCTGTCCAAAAAGGAGTAGAATGCTAATGCAGGACAGAGAAACAGTATGGAAAGAATGGCAAAAATATAAAGCACCTCAGTATCTTAAAAACTTCAGAATGCTTCACAGTCATACTAAAAAGCAAATAAATGAAGATGAAAAACTATACTATAACTTTAAGAATAATACTAAACACAATCCTAAAACATTATGGACATCCATTAAAGAAATCCAAAAATTCAACCCAAACCCCTCTCCAGATAACTTACCACTTGAAACAGCGACACAGTTCAACTCTTACTTTACAGATAGTATAATGTCTCTAACCAAGGATTCCTCACCATCTAATCCAAACTCTGCCCAGCAGCCACATATCACACCTACTTTCACCTTCAAACCTGTGTCCACATCCTATATAAACTATTCTTAAACAAACTTAAACCATGCTTCTTCAGCTGATGACCTTCCAAACGAGTACCTAAAAATAGCAGCTAATAGCATTACCTATCCTGTTCTCAGTCCTGGTTAGTCCAGGAATCCCATGTTCCCTCTCTCTGAAAAATGTCACACATTATCCCTTTGCACGAAGCAGAAAATTCAACACACATTAATAGCTTTAGACCTATAGCAATCTTATCTACCCTCGTCAAAATACTTGAAAAATGTATTCATAAACAACTGCTAGACTATCTCCTGCAGAATGAACTCCTATCCCCTACACAACATGGTTTCCATCCTTCCCATAGTACTAGCTCTGCCCTTCTAAACTATATAGATACTATCAATAAAGCTAGAGATAACAGCAGACTAGTCTCTTCCTTATTTCTAGACTCATCTAAAGCCTTTGACTTAGTTTGTCACATCAAACTTCTACTTCAAAAGTCCCCACTTGGTTTCTCTCAGTCCACCCTTCTGTGGTCCAAAAGCTACCTGTCCAACAGGCATCAGTCAGCAAAATGGTACTCCATGCTCTCTCCTTACCTCCCAGTCACCTCCAATACATCACAAGACCCTCTCCTTGGCCCCCTACTCTTTAACATTTTCACAGAGACCCTCTATACATCCACACAATAGGCCACCTTAATACAATACATAAGACAATTGCACTCTCATTTGCATATCTGACAACATGGTACACCTCCCAAAAAAAATTAATCAGGAAACTTTAACAGCCACTGAAACATGGCTACATAATGCTCAACCCAAAAAAGGCCAAACTGCTACTTTTTTCCCCCAAATCCATCTATCATGATCAAACAAAATTTAAAGTCCTCTCTCTTGATAATACAACCACTGGAGTCACTTTTCATTGCAAATTATTAGGGGTGATAGTGGATGATAACCTTACATTCAACCTGAATGTACAAAATTGTATAAGAAAACCTCATCAAAAATTGGGGATGTTTCACAGAGCCAAAAACTTTCTCACTGATGCAATTAAAACTGCACTTGTCACTACTTAGCTCCTCCCTACACTTCTTTATGGCATTCCCATCCTTACTAACCTCCAGGTTTCACAAAAATAGAACTTGAACAATGCTATAACAAAGTTGCTAAATTTGCAGCAAAAACCCTTTTCAGAGCCCACTACTGTATAGCACTAAAAAGCCTAAATTGGTTAGAACTGTCTCATCAACAGCTTCTTACCACCTATAAAAGTATCCAGCATCCATCTGCCTGTCCAGCACTAAAAAAAATTCTGCACAACTATGTTAACAGTCAGTCATTGAAATCCAGTGACCAAAAACTCCTGTCTGTCTACAAACCTATCAAATCTGCTGGACATTGTCTGTACTCATACAAGGTTGCTAAGGCCTGGAACTCCTTACCTGTATCCATCAAGTCAATAACCTCCCTCTCATCTTTCAAAATCACTCTGAAAGACATCCTAGCTAAAATCTGTCTCTTTTTTTACTTAAAACCAAGATAAACTACATCCATAAATGTGAACAAGTACCTTTTCATTCATTATACCTCCTTACTCTCCCTTCTTCACTTACTTCCTTACTTCTATCAAATTCTCTTCCCTGACTTTCGAAATATACCATAATCCTGTTTTCCCCTCACTTCGTATTACAATTCCTATGAGACTAACACCTTTAATTTCTCTGCAAACTGTCTCAAATGTCACTAAATATTAAATGATTGTCATATAAGTTGTATTGATTCTTAACCAATTTTTTATGTCTAATTTGTTATAATTATATTAACTACGAATGTTTTTGTTTTATTTCTGAAGATTGTAAAATTATTGTTCTTAAAATGTTTTATATTTAGAGCTTTTCTCCCCAGGTCTCTGCTGAAAATGAGCTTCTACCCAGTCACACTTTCCCGGTAATCAAATGTCAATAAATAAATAATAAATGCATAAGATAGTCTGAAGTTTTCCTGCTTATGTGGCCTGAAACTGCATCCTTCTTAACTACTAACATTGAGCTTCAGTTCTTCTCTGGATTCTTTCGAAGAAGAAGCAGTAGAAAGGTGTTTGACCTTACCTGGGGGATTCTAAAGAGCATCTCTGAGTAGTATCTGATGTCTGGATGTGTACCAGGTACCATGAACCCCTTTTCTAGCTAAACGTCTGTGAGATGCTCTCAGCAAGTTCCAATATGACCAAGAACATTTCTCCCCTTACAGTAGGTGTACATCGACCCTTGATGACATGCTACACTCCTGACTCTTAGTGATATCCCAAAGAATGGCAGATGAATGTCCCAATGCATTGTACATAATGAGGAAAACAAAACTATACAAAATCCTGCAATATGACTGCTATGATGACATAAGAAATTATATCTATTAAGAAGAAAGAAAACACATGTTAGAAAAAACATGTTTTAAGCTTACTTGAAGTTGTATTACCTTATGGTAAACAGGGTTTTCATTTACTTGCATTACAATGACAATGTAAATCAATGAAATTGTAACATTTCTACAGTGATGATGCACCCTGCATTACTGTAACCTCACATGTAGTATGCGTAAAGCTGTGCAACTGAATCCAAGATGTTCCTTATTTTTTACTCAAAGTGCATATATGACAAGCAAGGAGGGTCTGTAGATGGATCTATTTCAGTTGACTGAATTTTCAGAAACTTGAAATTCATATGTGCGAGACAATATGATCAAATTTCTGAAAACTCGAATATTAAAAAAAACAAACAAAAAACCCCCACAAAAATCTATCTTTTTTTACAGTTTTGCAGAGGGTCAAGCACTGCCTGCCCCCACACCCCCTACAAATTATGTATACCAACCCCGACATTGCACTACAATGAGGAAAACAGTAAATTTCCTGATCCTCACTGTACCGTGAACTTCATTCAAAACCTTCCGATTTTTAGAAATTCGATCATATCGTCGCACCGATGTGAATTTTAAGTTTTGAAAACTCAGTCAGCTGATAGGGATCCCTGTAGATGCCCTCAGTCTCATTACATGCATGCTGTACAAGAACAGCTCAAGTTAAAGGGCATGCTGCAAGCACACTGGAAGGGATAGACACATGACTGATGGAGACCATTTTCTGCATGACAGGGCAGAAGACCCCACTCTGACTACATAGTTCAGTTTACCAGACTGGAACCTACATATCATTATGGGAAGAAGCATAGTGAAGCAGGAGTGTTCACTTGTAAATCTTTAGCCATTACTCCAGTTTCATCCCATCACACCCCTTCAAAAACAATGAATGAGTAACTGGAGACTTTAGTGTAGCCAACTTGCCTTGGTACTGTGGGTCACACTTTAGAAGGATCCAAGAACTAGCAGTTCACCTACTTGTTTAACTTTCTTAAAGAAAAAAAAATACTGGCAGGTGAGGACTGAAGCTAGGCCAGGCCTTATCAGAGTAAGAAAAACAGGTGCCCATACAAGGCTGTACAGTGTCAGGGAAGGTATGACAGGAAAGGAGAGAAGGACATTTCAGGTTCACAAAAGAGCTTAACCAAGAAGAAGAGGATATATATATAGGGAGATTTGGAGCTGAAGGTTACGGTCAAGTGAATGGGAAAGATTTTGCTGTTTCATGAACCTGAAGTATCTGGCAAATAGTACACCAATATTTTGACCCCAACCAGTTTCCATATGTAAAAGGCAGAATGTGTCTGGTCAACTTACATGACTTCTTAGAAAAGGTCACGGAGGCTTTGGATGTGGATCAGTTTGAACACACTGCTCATCTTAACCTGGACAAGGTCTTCAATGTTATTCTCCATGCAGATATTAGTGAAAAACTCGTTCAGATGAACATTAGCCCACTACATAGTCTGATGAATAGCTAACTGGTATACTGGTTGAAGTCAGTTTGTTAAGGTTGGTAGTACTTATAGTCAGTAGCAGCATAAGTGGTACCCCACAAAACTCCATCCTGGGCCCCTTTTCATTGGCATCTATTTTACTGATATGAAAGCAGGTATCAAAAGTCTCTAGGAAACCAAATTTCCTGCTGATTGCAAATTGCACAAGGTTAACCAAACTTCTGATACTCCGATTTTCTGGCAAGTGCTAGATAAGCATTTATCATGGCTTCACTCTTAATACCAGAAATGCAGTACTGTTACTTTTGAGAAATGTATTACTCCCTTTTCGTACTTTATTAAAATCAAATCAAATTTAGTAATCAGAAATCAGGGTACTTGTATTGTGTATGGGCTTTCCTTTGACTTCCATGTTAGAGATGTGGTTAGAAAATCATTTTACTTGGTACAATTTATCCTTTGAGGTATCTCCTCAAGTTCAAAAGGAGTCAGTTCCACTTCATTCACTCCTTACTCAACCTATCATTGAATATAATGCCCTATTTGTTATGCGTTTCTCCAAACACTGACCAAGTCAAAGGACCTTGGAGATTCCTTACCAGGAAAATCATAGGTCTAGGTAATTTGATCTATTCTGCATGATTAAAAAACATTTTCCTGTCTTCCATCTCATGTGAGCTCCTACAGGGTGCTTTTTGCTCAGCTTTCCAAGCAATGAAAAACTCTCTTCTTTTTCATCTCCTTCAACTTCACACATAGCTTTCAACCAATAGGAGACAAATCTGAACAGAATCAGGGACAAATCCAAAAATAATCAAGGACAATCAGGGATACTTTTAAAATATTAGTACTATTAAGTTAAGACAATTACAGAATAAGACAATGTGAATTAATATCCAGTTTCTGAAGCAAAAGAAGTTTATAAATCTAATTATTGTCATTATTTATCAAGTGCAATGCACAACCTTTTCTCCGAAAGTCACCAGTTTTAGGAGAGATTAAGAGGGACAGAGCTAAATTTTGAGTCAGAATCACAGTTCAGAAGTATGTCTCCACAGAACCAGTGGTACCAATAACACCTGCTCTAGAAATATAAACCTTTACCATGACCTCAAAAATACCTAATGGCTCAATAGGCACTTTACTCAAGATATCTCCCTAATGACCTTCACAGCCCAGACTTGATGAATGAAAGGAGACTATAAAATTCATGCCTGGGATATGTGGGAATAGTCCAGTTACTTGGTGGCCTTAACAATGTTAGTTCTCTTAGGCAACATGGCTAAGTTTCTCAGTAGTCATTCAGGCTATAAGCATAGTACCTACCTATGAACTTATGACAGCAGAGGATTACAGGGACCTTGATTTCACATCTGGATATTGAGAAAAAGAATAGTTGTGCAAAATTTTACCATAACCATAGATGCCCTTCTCTTCCATATTGCAATATTCATAATCTTTGGGTTAGCCTCTGCCTAGCAAGCTGAACATCTGGCCAGTACACAAAATCTTTAGTCACTGCAAGATACATGGAATGTCTGACATTGGCCGTAGGGTGTGTGGGCCATAAAAGTGATGTCTGCATGTACCTTCCTCAGAACTGAATGTCTCAGTCTGACCCCAGTCCCAGGATAGCTGCACAACACCTGAATCATCCAGTAAAGCTTTTTTTTTCTCTTCCAGGGGGTAGGAGGTTGCGACAGAATACTGCAACATGGAAGAGAGGGACATCTATGGTTATGGTAAGATTTTACACAACTATTCTATGTCCTTCTGTTCTAATGTTGTAATATTCATAACCTTTGGGTGAATACCATAGCTCAAAGGGAAGAAGAAGAGAGTGGTTTGGAACTATTTTCCAAAAATCAACACAGGATTGCCCTAGCAAAACTGCTCTAGATCTGGAGATGTGGTCCAGTTTGTAGTGTTTGGTGAAGGTATGGACAAATGTCCAAGTAGCTGCTTCTAGAATAGAAGCAGTGTCTAGCCCATTGAAAAATGCTCCAGAGGAGGCCCTGGCCCTACTGGAATGGGCTTTTGTGTTAGAGTCAAGGTGTTTGCCATATTAGGTATAACAAAAGGAGATGGCTTTGGAAATCCATGGAGAATCAGTCTGCTTTGTCACAGCTTTTCCCAAATTCTGAGGTGAAAGGAGATAAACTGTTGCTCTGATCTCCTAAGGGATTTGGTCTTGTCTAGGTAGAATTTTAGTTGTCTGTGAACATCAAGGGAGTGCAGGACTCTCTCACTGTCATTCTGGAGTTGTGGAAAAAAGGCGGTGAGGTGGATACATTGCTTCAAGGACAACTCATTGACCACCTTAGGGATAAAGGATGGGTTGGTCCTTGGGGTCACTCTGTCCTTGTGGAAGATTAAAAAGGGTGGGGTGGCCATGAGGACCTTGAGCTCTGAGACTCTCCTGGATGAAGTTAAGGTCACCAAAAGCACAGTTTTCCAAGTGCAGTACTTTAGAGAAGCTGTAGCTGCTGGGTCAAATGGGGCAAAAGTAAGCTTCTCTAACACATACTTGAGGTCCCAGGGTGGGGGAACTGGCCTCCAGGGGGGCCTGAGGTATAGAACTCCTTTCAGGAATAACTTCACTTGAAGTCTAGAAGCAATTGGAGAGTCAAGAGGTAGACAAGCAGAAATAGCAGCAAGGTGGGCATTAACAGAGGAATATGCCAACCCTGGCTGTTACAATTCACAGAGATAAGACATCAACAAGGGGACCTCTCCTTGAAATGGGTCTAGCTGTCTTTTTAGACACCAAATGGAGAACCTTTTTTATTTGGACAGATACGATCTCCTAGTATTGGGTTTCCTGGCCTCCTGCAGGACATTTAACACGTCTTCAGGGTAAAGGTTTCTGAAAGGGATCAAAACTCTATCACCCACAGGGTTAGGCTCAGAGATTACAAGTGGGGATGGATTAGGGATCTCTTGTCCTGTGTGAGTAGGTCCACTCTGTGAGGCAACTTGTGATGATTGCCCCTGACTAAATGCAGAAGGAGGGGGAACCAGTGCTGCCTTGGCCAAAAGGGAGTCATCAACAAGATTTTTGGTTTATCCTACTGAATTTTCATTAGGACATTTTTTTAAGAGTGGGAAGGGGGGGAATACATATAGAAACATCCCCTTCCATGAGATAGAAGATGCATCCATCGCCCTCGCTAGGGGGCTGGGTGCCACGTTACTAAACTGTGGAAGTTGTCTATTCATAGGGGAGGCAAACAGATCTACTTCTGGGGTACCCCACCTGTGGACTATGTCCCGAATCACATCCCTATGTAGCATCCATTCATGGGATTGTGACATGGACCTGCTCAAGATGTCTGCCTGAGTGTTCTGAGCTGATGGGATATAGACAGCCTGCAGAATGACTCCATGCTGGACCGCCTATTACTAGGCCTGGAGTGCAAGTCTGCATAGCAAGTATGATCTTGTTTCCCCTGTTTGTTCACATACAAAGAACAGTAGTGTTGTCCATGAACAACTTCAGGGGTCCTTGCTTCAGAATATCTTGGAAGGCCCTCAGTGCAAAGATGAGAGCCCTCATCTCTCTGACGCTGATGCGCTCCTTCTTGAAGGGGGTCTGCCCATGTGCCTTGCACCTTCAAGCTGCCCGTATCAGCTCCCCAACCCAGGTCTGAAGCATCTGTGTACATTTCCTTGACTGGAGTTAGGGGTTTTAAGGGAAGTCCTGGCTTCAGAGAGACTCGATCTGCCCACCAAAGGATCTCCTTCCTTAGGCATGGTAGGAAGGGAATAGTGTGGTCCAAGGAGTGGGAGTGCTGGGTCCATGTAGACCTCAGGTACCACAGAAGTTCATGTGGAGCCTTGCCAGTAGCACCATTAGGATTGTAAAAGCCATATGCCCTAAGAGTCTGAGTTATCTGTCCTGTTTCTGCAGCCCAGGATGACTTGGTCCTGGGAGGGGTTTAGGCTGGATTTGGGAAAGTTGATGGTGAAACCCAGAGACTGCAGAACAGAAATGACTGTCTGGAGATGGTTCTGGGGGGTACTGTAACAATCTGTCTAGATCAGGAGGTTGTCCAGGTATGGCAAAATCTGTATCCCTAAGACCCAGCAATAGGCTACCACTGGAGCCAGACACTTGGTGAATACCCATGGAGCAGTAGATAGTCCAAAGGGTAAAGCAGAGAACTGAAAATGCGAGGAACTCACAGAGAAGTGTAAGTATTTCCTTTTTTTGGGATGGATGGGGATATGCAGGTAGGCATCTTTGATGTCCAAGGGGGTCAAAAATGCCTGAGGCATTAGCAGTGGAAATATAGTCTGAAGCATGAGCATGCAGAAGGTGGGTACTTGAAGAAAAAGGTTGAGGTGAGGGAGATCCAAGATGGGTCTCCATGGGCCGTCCTTAATGGGACCAGGAAAAGTCTGGAGTAAAATTGCCTTCCCTTTTCTGACACAGGGACTGATTGGCTAGCCCCTTGAGAGAGGAGGCTGTTCAAGACATGTTGGAATAGGGGCAGCTGGTCCTTTGGTGACTAATGGGATGCCTCTTAAGAGTGGAGGAATGGCCCAAGTTATGAAGTAATCTTTTTCTATGATTGACAAGACCCACATGTCAGAGGTAATGCTTTTCCAGAAAGGGAGACAGTGAGAGAGTCTCTAGGAAAGGAGTATAGGATCTGGGGAGGGAGGAGGCAGGTAATCACAGACTACCTGCTTTGTCTTAAAATAGAGGTGTCTGGGTAGGCCTGGAAGGTGGCTGCTGCTTTCTGGAACTCTTTTTGCCCATAGTAGGAGGAGGAGCAAAATTTTGTTTTAATGAACTGGGTCTTGGTAGGATAATTCCTGTGGAATTTAGGAACTAGTGACACAAACAAATGTCTCAAGTCCTGTAGTTCTTTCCCCTTTTGTTGAAGGGTTGTGAAAAGTTCTGCCATTTGGGCCCCAAACAAGGCAGTATTGTTCAGGGGAGCATCTAGAAGTTTAGCCTGATATCATGAGGTAGGGGTTGCAGCCTCAACTAAGAATACCTTTTGAGCACTGAGGCAGAAGCTGCAGATCTGGCTGAGGCATCTGCAGCATCATAACTGCATTTTACAGAGTGTCTTGTCACTTGTGAGGACAAGGAGATCAGGTTAGAGATTTGTGACTTTGTGGCTGAATCAAGGAGATCTTCCAAGAGCTTTGAAGCCCGAGTCAGAAGGACCAGTGAGTACTTAGACATATGTGTCTGGTAGTCAATGGCCCTAAATCCCAAAATAGCAGAGGTGTACACCTTCTTGCCAATTCCTTCCATAGTTTTGCTGTCCTTATCAGTAAGAAGGATAGAGGTAGAGGGTAGCAGTCTGGAGGATTTGTTTGTAGAGATAGAAATGGCACTGGGTTCTGTAACAGGTAATCGTATTAGAAATTTCTCTCCTTCTGGGACCGTATAAAACCTGTCAGGCCTTCTAGGAGCAGGGGGTTGGGAATCAGGATTTTAGAAGCTGCAAAAAAGGCATAAGAAGGCTGGTAGGACTGGTGGAATGGCAGAAGGTGAAGAGGTATCCAGTTGTAAGAGTTCAGAATACTTCTTTTGGACTTCAGACAGTTCTGTGGAGTCCCATTTGAAACATTTTGTCATCTGAGAAATGGTTTCTCCAAAGGTATGGTCCTTCCTATGGGAATCCACCTCAGCTGAGTCCTCCTCTAGGGGGGCATATCCTAGAGGGGAAGGCATTTGTGGAGCATAAGACAGAGAATCCTCTGAAGAGGAATCTTAAGAGTCTTTGGCCTCTATTGTATGAGGTTCTACAGTCTGAGGCCTAGAGTTGATAACAGGAGGAGCAGCCGGAGAAAAAGCAGCCATGAAAGGCTTAAGGGCCATAAAGGCATTGAACAAATACTGAGAGAAAGCTTGTCAATCAGGCAAACTCTCAGGAGGTGAAGTCACATGCTTGGTTTTCTGTTTCTTTTTAAAGAAGAAACAGGCCTAGAGGGCATAGGCCCTAAGGAGGGACTAGGATCAGAAGCCTCATTAATGGTGGATGTTCCAGTTTGGATGTCCAGAGTGAACCGAGGTTCCCCCTCATCGTCGACATCCAAAATCTGCATTACCTCAATGGATGTTCTTTCAGACCTTGTTTTTGTGGCTTCCAGAATGGTACCCGCTATACCCAAGTCAGCTGGTTCCATTCGTTCCTCCAGGCATACCTTGGCCACAGGGGGGACGTCGGGTGGAAGAGGTGCAGCAGTAGGCTCAGGCCTGTAACTTTGGTCTTCTTTTTCATTGGCTTGATGGTATGGCCATTGCAACAGCGACACGTTTGAGCTGTTGGTTCTCTAGATAGATATTAAGGGCATGCATACCACTGCAAAGAGGACGTATGGTTGTGGTTGGGGCCTAGGCAGAACAGGCACAGGTTGTGAGAATCCTTATGTGGGATCTGACATCCACCCCTACACTTTCCTTTTCTGGATGACATGAACCTGGGCAGGCAAGCAGTGACCAAAAAAAAAAAAAAGAACAAGAAAAAGGGACCAATGGGGTACTATTATAAAAATAGCAGTATCTGATGGCAGAGGTGGAAGGATGAGCTGATATTCGACTGGCAGCAGAGAAGTTTTGAGGAAGGTATGTGCATACATCACCTTTATGGGCCATGCATCCTTCAGCCAATGTCAGACATCTCACGTACTTTGCAGAGACTAAAGCCTTTGTATACTGGCTGGACATTCGGGTCGCTAGGCGGAGGCTAACCCAAAGGTTATGAATACTGCAACTTGATAATAGAAGGGCATCATGTGATTCTCATAGAATTTGGTATTTAGGCCAGAGCATTTATTCACTACCTGCATTTCTTTTCTTATGTATTAGTTATAATACTGTCAGCTTACTTTACAGAGTGTTGGGTATATAGAAGGCCTGATTCCAAAAGACATGTTCACAATGTAAGTACCCACTTACACTGAGAAGAGGCTGACAGCAGGTCGTTTGGAATCTGTCCTCCCCATGTAAGCATATTTTTAGAGAGGCCTTGCACTAAGTAAGCAAGTCTTTTGGAATCACAGCAGACTTACACCGAGAGCAAGTCTTTTGGAATCTAGCCCAGAATCTGCTTTACTTTTGCATACAGTCACAGATTATTTTATAGATATATATATGTGTATATATATATATATATATACACACACACACACACACACACACACACACACACACACACACACACACACACACACACACACACACACACACACACACACAAAACACACACACTTGTATAGATACACATACTGATGTAATAATCACAGGCAAATACAGCACTGGAATGATCATGACCCTCTGTAAGTACTGTTTATTATGTATGAAAGGAGGTTAGGATTCAGTTGATAATTATACCTTTGTATATCTGGGTTTAACATCAAAATGTTGCATTTCAGTTACGTGACCTGGAAAGGCGAAAGGCAATTTTCCAAGTTGTCGTAACACTTGATTTTTAGAAATGACGAATCCACAAGAGCGAATGCTAGTGTGCATTTGCTCTTGTGGATTTGTCATTTTGAACAGAAATTGCACTATAGTGCAGATCAGGAAATTTACCCTTTTCTTCACTATAGTGTGATCTTGGAGTTTGTATATATACGTAGCATATAACATGTGGGGTGCAGAGAGGCTTACCCCCTGCAAAACGTTTGCAGCACATAACCGGAAGTGTAGGTATTTTCAGTAAAGTTGACATTGCTGAGTTGTCGACTTTCCTTAATTCCTACTTTAGGTTATGTGAACAATCGGTAATTTGTTTTATGACATTTCGGGTCGCATATATGCACACTTGCAATTGTCAGTTGTGAGATTTTGACAGTAAACCATATATATGAAGTATACATGTTAAAACATTCTTCAGATATACAAAGATATAGCTGAAGTATGCATGTTAAAGCAGTTCTAGCCTGCCTTACATAAACTTTGGAAAAATTACTGCATATGGGGGGAATAGTGAAGCTGAGATGTTGAACAAAGAAAAAAAGGAGGTCATCAGTAGGGAAACAGCTTTGGTGTACAAATGGATAGAAACAGATAAAGTGAAAAAAATTAGATGATGATGTTTGAGCTGGTGGCAAAAGCGCTTAAGAGAATACTGCTACAGTCAAAAGATGGCAGTTAGAGCAAATAAGAGCACAGAAAAGAAAGCAGGATGAAAAACGCAGCAAAAGAAAGAATAAATGAGAAAGAGAAGGGGTAAGAGATGGTAATAATAACTCAATGGCAGTACTATATTGTTTACAACAAATTATTATGAAAACATCATCATATCTTAGATTTAGCATTAAAAGGGGCAGCAAGAAATAATTCTCTTGCATGGCACTGTATTATTTCCTTACTCTCCTCAACTTTTCCTCATCCACACCCTTATTCTCACCATTATAAGTGGAAGACTTTACAATAGTTTTTGTATTTACCTGTTCATAGGCAATTAGATTCATAGGTTGGTACTAGGCTATCGGACCTAGGGCCTATACAAGCCTAGCCATAACAATTCCTTGGCTATTTCTTCCCAGAATATTTACTTCCCTGGACCCCTGTCTAGCAGGGCAACTGATGTAGTCCATGGGGTGAATTTCCTTTCTCCCATTCAATCATCAAAGTTCCTTTTGAAGAGGGTCAAAGAGGCGCTCTGCTTGACATGTATGGGCAGTCTATTCCAAAGTCTGGGGAGTATCTGAGTCAGGAACTTATCCCTGCAGCATGTTTTGTTTATTGTGATGACAAGGTTTAGATCCCTGGAGCATGTGGCTCTGAGGGATTGGGATTTCTTTAAGTGTAGCATGTCCAACAGCTCTGGGTTTGACATGGCCTTGTATGTTAAGCAGAGATTGCTTCTGAGTAGACGATATGCGACAGAGTATAGCTGGAGATTTTTAAGGCGGTCAGCGAAGGGCATCTGCTTTAGGCCTGTGATTCTTTTAGTGAGGTATTTCTGCGGCCTTTCCAGTTGTTGCAGATGTCTTAAGAGGTACATACCAAACAGGGTGTTGTATTCTATAATGAGTCTAATGAGGGATAAGTACAGTGGGACAATGGCCTCCTTTTTTCTGGATGAAAAGCCCTTGGTGATGAGGTGTGCCACACAGAAGGATTTCCTGATTGTTGTGGCGATGTGGTTATCGAAGGTGAGACCACTGTTCATCTATGTCCCTAAGTCTCTTATCACACTTTCGGTGTTTAGTGTACTGCCACCTATGTGGTAATTCACGGGTACATGTTTTTTCACAAAGGGGATAACTACACATTTCTTGGCATTGAGCTTGAGCCCACGGCTCTGGCACCAAGCATCTGTTCCTGTAAGGCCCTTTTGTAGACTATTCACATAATTTGGGGATTCAATAATGGCTCCCAGTTTGCAGTCATCTGCAAACTTTGTTAGCCAGAGTCCCTTAGTGTTGGCCTGTACTTCAGAGAAGTAGATGCCAAACAAGAGCGGTCCCAGGACTGAACACTGAGGTACTCCACTTGCTACTTGTCTGGAGCTGGATTTGGAGTAGGCTACTTTTACAGTGTGGGTTCTGTCAGTAAGCCAGTTGGCAACCCATCGAGTGATGTAATTTAATATTTATTACTGTTTTAAATACGATGCCTTTTAAATAATTGTTTTTAGAATCCTATGACATACTTTAAGTGCAAAAAGTGATTAGCAACTACTTAAGAATGGATATTATTACTGGTTGATTTTTAAACTGTGAAGTACAAAACAAACATATGAAACAACAGTTGTTTTATTTTATTTAGTATAATAAGGTTAGTTCTGGTTAAGTAATGACACACATTTCCAAAGAAGACTGACATATTACTTACTATGAATATGAGCAATGTTCTTGGCAGTCCCATTGTGTGCACTTGTGCTTGTATGTGTGTGTGTCTGTATGTGTCTGTGTGTGCATGCATACCCAAACTCTAGCAGCTAAGCTGCATTTTAGATCCCCCCGTTTGTGTTTTTTACCTTATGCATCCTATAAATACAACAGTTAGGACTTACTTGGATGCCTGGATCCACTCTTCATAAAGTTCATAAGTCATCAGGGGTTCAGGCAGCTCCCTCAGATATGATTTGAGGGCACCTATCAATAGTAAAATGAGAGCAAATACTGTAGTTAACAACTATAGTAAGACATGCATGATGAGTTATATGCATCACAATGCAGATGAAAGCACTGATAAGCAATAACTACTTTTCAGGTCTTTACAACAACAGCCACAGTTATTTAGGTATGACTTTAGAACATATGCTGCTGTCTTGTACTTAAGAAAATAGATTTTCCCAAAATGCAGCACAAGTTGCTTTCCTTATCACCGCACACCAAGACTCAGTTCTGCCAACTGTTTCAAATAACTACACTTTTAACAGAAATATTACTGGTTCACCAATCTGCCTTACAATCAGCAAGAATAAATGTTACATTATACTTAGGTCAACTGCCAAAGAGGCACAACAGAGCAGAAAACTGTTTTACTGAGTTATTATTTCAATGCTTTACAGACTAAACATGAACATAATAATACAGTGTAGAAAATAAAGTGCAGTGTGTGAAAACAAATAACTAACCCAAAGCAAAACGCACTGAGCAAAGAGGGTCCCATTGGTTAAAAAATAATTCCTTTAATGAACAAACATCAACCATAGGGACCCGCTTTGTTCAGTGTGTTTTGCTTTGGGTTGGTTATAATGATACAGTGACCAACAGGCAGAAGCATTAAAAAAGATCTGTAGATTTAGAAAGACCCAGAAGTGTAAATGAGGTCACATTTATCCATACTTTGCCTCAAATTTCAGAAGTTGTTACTTGACTGACTTTAATTACAGCACCATATACATAAGTACTCCTTGTCTGCTAACTTCACCACAACAATGTAAGTCCTGCTTTGCCAGATTCTTCCTATTCGTGTAACGCAACCTTTTTGTAAAGGTTAATATATCTATAGCTATATGGGAGCAGTTTCTTTGCTTGTGCATCTTTATTGTTAACTTGTGATTTAGGTTAGTTTTTTCACAGATTCAGTTTGTCAGACATTGGGAGACACTGTTAATGTGAAAATATGGGGCAGAAGAGTGTAGGGAGTTTTCTTTTTCCCCCACTGTTATACAATCTCAGATTTAGTATAAATAAGTAGCAAGGGGTGTACAATTCTCCCTACAAAAACAAACAAAAAGTTTTTTTTTTCTTTATTTTACTATACATTTAAATATATATGAATTCAATGAATTTTTGATGACAGTGTGTGCCAGCATTGTTCTAGTTCCAGTGTTTGTAATATACCATACATATATATTTTACAAAGTGTTAAAGTCTGAAGAATTAAAGAAATCATAATGAAAAGAGTTGTATAGTAGACACTGACTATCATCAGCAGTTTCAGTATTAGATCACCTTTCCTCCTAAAAGTTAGACGCTCGTGGTGGCTTTTTTATGGTGTTTATCAAAATAGCAGGTAAATAAAAGTTATATAGTTAAGAAACTTAAAAGTTTCCTAGTTTCCACCTGCAGTCATTGCTCATCATGGGATGAGAGTTTGAAAAGCACAACTCTGTAGAAATCATAGACTGAAGGCCCATTTTAAGATGGTTGTCACACGTTGGTGATACATCGTGCAAAATTACCAGTTTCAACAATGGCTCCTAATTTCCTCAGCACCATCTTTTTTACAGTAAGAAACATTTTAGAAAAAATATATCACAACTAAACAAGTAATTAAAAAAATGTAAAACTGATCTAAATAGTCCTACTGCAATCAAACACAGCTAATGCTTTACTGAGACAAAGTCTAGAAGGAGAACACTACAGATAAAGATGGCACAAATAGAGATGTCTTCAGACTGACTAATCACAGACTATCCAACATTAGGAATTGAAATGATTATACAAAATGTCATAGACTGCATTTTCAAATTTTGCATACATTTTTATTTATTTATTTTGTTTGTTTACCAGGTAACATCTGATGGGGCATGAGGCCCATTTTCAGTAGAGGCCAGAGGAGAAAAGCTCCAGACATACAAACAGACAGTATTAGACAATCAAATTGAACACATATTAATCAACAATGTGCAAAGCAAGTCAGTAACAATAATTAGCAAATAATTAACAAATTAGCAAATTTAACAAAAAATGGCACAGTTAGTGATAAAAACTGGATGTATGAGTTAATAGTGAGAACAGTGTGATGCAGTAATTGCAAGATAGAGAAATGCAGTCTACATAACCTTTAAAGACAAATGAGTATATGTGTATACTTTGCTAACTGAAACTGAGCGTAGAATCAAGATAGCCTTCAGCAGTTAATAGTTGTAGCTGTGCGAATGAGCTAGTTAAGGGTAATGTAAGGGAGCAGCAGGTAGCTTAACCAGAAGTATGGCAGGAGCAGAGCCAATGTCTTGCTAGATGTTCCTTAAGGAGGTTTTTAAATTCATGAATGCTGGGGTTTTTAGCCATAGGTTGAGGAAGAGTGTTCCACAGTTTGGCATTTTTATGTGAAAAAAGGGTAGTGCCCTGTGTGTTGTGGGTTGGGTAATCTTTAACAATAATTTATTTGAGGATCTTAGAGCTCTAGGACTGCTGTTGGGTTGGACCAGATTGGTGAGTGCCGGGCACTTGTTAGGTTTGTGAATTATATTGTGGGCTATGGACAGTTGATTGAATGTTAGAAGGTTAGGTAGTCCTAACCATGTAAGTTGGGGGAGTACAGAGCAGTGGTGGGTTCTGTAAGAATGGCCTGTGGCAAACTTGGAGATTTTGTTGTAGCATGATTCCAGATTATTTAGGTCAGATTTAAGAATGTTTGTAAATACTAGGGAGACAGAGAGGAGGGTGTAGAGTAGATGTGTGTGGGCAGCGGCTAGTCTGGTGCTGTCTGTAAGGTAAGGTTTAATTCTGTAAAGGGTGCCAAGTTTGGAGTGGACTTTTTTGATGGTGAGGGAGATGTGGGTATCAAACCTTAGGTTATCATCGATTGTGACACCTAGAAGTTTGGCTTGGCTGGTGGGACCTATTTTGGTTCTATTTGTGGAAAGAAAAGAAAGTGGAGTCAGACACATTTTGTGTTTATTGTAATTGAAGGCAATTAACTTGGTTTTGTTGGGGTTAAGTATGAGTTGATGGCTAGTGAGGTAGTTTTCTATGTCCTGGAAAGATTTTTGCATTTTTATTTGTAGGCCCTGGGAAGTGGGGGCTGTGCAGATTAATGTAGAGTTGTCGGCATACTGGACTATGGAGGCTAGGTGGATTGAAGAGCTGAGGTTGTTAGTAAAAATTCTAAATTGAAGGTAGCCAAGTATGGATCCTTGGGGTACACCAACAGTGATGGGTAGAAGAGGGGACAGGGCATTCTCCCATTTGATGGCTTGCTGATGGTTAGAGAGATAGCTATGGAACCAGGAAAGGGCTGTTCTGTTGAGACCATGGGATAATAGTTTATTTAGTAGGATTTGGTGGGAGACTGTGTCAAAGGCTTTTGACATGTCAAAGAATATGGAGGAGACCATTTGGCCTCTGTTTATAAGATCTTAAAAGGTGTTTGTGAAAGATAGCAGGGCAGTACTGGTACTATGTTTTGGCCTAAAGCTGTGTTGTGTGGGGGGAGAGGAGCTTGTGATTAAGGAGGTGGGCAAGGAGTTGAGAGTGAATGGATTTTTCTAAGATTTGGCTAGAGGGGAGAGTGTGGCTGTGGAACGGTAGTTAGTTAGATCTTTAGAGGGGGCTGCCTTTGTGTAGGGGAATGATGTGGGATATTTTCCATAGATGGGGTATATACTGTTCAGAGATACAGTGGTTGATTAGGACTGATATGGGATAGGCAATTGAGGGGGCAGCAATTTTAAGGAATTCATTAGGTAATTTATCAGCTGCTAGACAACAGGGTTTTGAGTTTGGAAAGGAGACATTTTATGTAGTTTGTTTGGATTGGGGTGAAAGAGAAGGGGATGGGGGAGTCAGAAGAGGGAAGGGGTACAGTGAGAGATTGATTAGTCGGACTATAAAGAAGAGATGTGATTGAGTTAATGAAGTGTGTATTAAATTGTGTAGCTATTGGGTCTGGAATCTTGGAGTTTGTGGGTGGGGGGTTAGGGGTACAGCCTGGGTTGAGAAAATTGTTGATGTTTTACCAACATTCTCTGGGGTTAAATTGCTGGGTTTGCTGATCTGAAAAGAAATTGTTTTGCTTGTCTATTTTTATCTGTTTCTTAATCTGGTTACGTAACTGCTGCTATGTTGTGTGGTCTGTGTTATATTTGGTAGTGTGGTAAGTGGACCATGCCCTGTCTCTTTACTTCAGCAGTGCTAGGGTATCTTTAGATAGACAAGGTACGTGCCTAGTTTTTGCTTTTTTTTTCTTGTGGGTGTTAGATTGTTGAGTATTTTAAGAAAGACATTGTTGAAGTAAAGGACTGCCTGATCAAGTGGGAGGTTTCTAAGAGGTGACCAGTTACTTTGCTGAAGAAGATGATTAAAAGTGGAGGGAGACAAGTTTCTGTTGTTCCTGATACATTTACATATTGTGTTGGTTTGTGTCTGAGCTCGTTTTCTGTACAGGAAGGTAGGTCAGTGGTCACTGAGGGAGTCTGGAAGGCAGCCTGCTAAATAACCTTGATTGGGTTTGTTAGTTATTATCCAATCTAGTGTGGACTGCTTTTAGAATCTTTAACTAACCGGGTTGGACAGGATATCGTTTGGGTGAAATTGGAGAGATTTAGGAAATTGGAGGGCCTGTCAGTGTTGCAGGTGTTGCAATCCAGGTTAAAATCACTCAGGATAATGGTTTCCTGGCTGAAATTAGTTGATGCCCAGGTGAGAAGATTCTCAATTATGGGTAGGTTGTTGCCGGGGGGAGGTAAGTGGTTATGATAATAATAGATTTGTTAGGGTTTATTACTAGGCATGTTGTCAGGATTTTGGAGTTAGGTAGGTCAGGAGAGGCACATTTTAATAGTTCCAGTTTGAGTGTGTCTTTATACATAACAGCATGATAGCATAATAGCATAATACACGTGTAAGTAGAAAGTTATATCAAATGATGAAAGACTAAATGGAATGGAATTATTCAATAAAGTAGAGCCTTTAAGGCTTGACAATAAAATAAGCAAGCAATAATGCCTGATGGTGGGCATTATCATGGAAACTGGATCACTTAGGGTGTTGTCAGTCCTAATGCCGAATGTTGAGGGCCTCACTACCCCTGGAAGGCCTGTTATTTCCCTCATAATGTCCATCCTGGATATCATTATTACATTGTGATAATGGGTTGTCTGTGTGTTAAACTGTTTTGAATTTTTTTATTAGTATATATTTTAAATATTTTTGTGGTAGAATAGTTCCTCCATCTATTATTTCAAACTTGCTGTAGCATATGTAATTGCTGTTGGAGGAAGTATTTTATATCCAAAATATAAGCTGATTAAGTATTTAATGTCTACATGCATGCTCAAACACAAAAATGTGCCTTGCAATTACAGCTACTTTTTGACTAAGTATGCTTCAGATGTTTCATTGTGATTAAATGAATGCAAAAAAAAAAAAAAAAACATACAGTGTAAGATACTGTTACCCCCAACTGTCTAATTTTGCTCTGTCACTCAAAATATTTTTTTTTTCTGATAGACAACCTAAATTTACCATAAATCAGTGAAGTCAGAAGTCAGACATTATAGTTTCTTACTTCTTATTGTTCAGAAAATGCAGGTTGTTATATTTAAAGACTGACTGTGATTTTAGGTCTTTCTCCTGCTTATTGTTGGCTTTATCTAGAATTGTTTTTTTAACACCTTTACTGAATTATCACTTAAGACAAAAATATTTATTTATTTATATTTGTATGCCAGCATAGTACACTGACCTCAATGAGCCATTTGATGGTACAGCCTGGGTAGATATATAAATAGACATACATTCCAGTTGCAAACATTATACATATGTTCTTTTGTATAATTATCATCAACCCAACATTATATAAATTGATCAACTCCTGCCTTCCCTTAAACCTCACTCCTCCAACAAAACATTATCCTGCATATACTGTTCCCACAATTTCGATTTTTTTCTATGTAATTTGCTCTTACCCTTTTTTAAAGATCCTACTTCCAGTTCTTTTATGTCTGTTACAATATTCAATACTTCAGATATAATTTAAATTTTCTAGTAATTGTTTTTTGGCAGCTGCCATAATTAAACTTGACAAGGCCTTATTATGTTCAGGCAATTCAGATGCTATACCCAGCTCACAAAATAATTTCCTTAGTTACATCCATTTGCTCACCCAATATATCTGACAAAGTATTCTGTATGGAATTTTTAAAGCCAGCCACCTCATTACATTCCCAAAACATATATTCCCAGTTACCTCTTTTTTCCCATACCTCCAACATTTGCCATCTACCTGAGGAAAAATTGTATAGAGTCTGCCTGAGGTATTAAAATACCCATGCAAACACTCCCAAGCAAAAATCCTAAATATTCTGACTGTTGCATATTTGGGAGACATACATACAGCCTCCCATTTTTCCTTGCAATTATGTATTCAACCTCCCTTCCCAATGTTTTCTAACCCTAAGCCCCTAACCTCCTCTAATTGATTTCTGTAGCTACTGTACAATATTTTATATGCCCTACTAATTATCCCTTTTTTAAACAGGAATTAAACAGGAGCTAAAACTCTACCAGAGCAGGTCTTTTATTTAGGATTCCCTTATGCCTTTCTCTTTGCCTATACTCTGATACCAATCTCTGATAAGGAAAACAGTCTCTAGCCGGCAGTCCAAATGCCTTCTTGGCCCCTTCTCACTGTATTATTTTTTATTTATTTTTTTTATTTTCAGTTTGATTACCGGGGAAGTCCACTGGGCCAGAACGTGCCCATTTTCAGTGGAGGTCCAGGGAGAAAAGCTCCATAAGCAATACGAATACAATAAAGGTTACATAATGTTAAAGGTAAAAATACATGTATAAATTCATAAAGTCAGGAAAAGCAAATGCATAAAATGTGCATCATAAACACAATTAAAGACAATAGATAAGACAGTTTACAGGTATTTCCATTCAGAGCAGCAAGTTTCAACTGTCTGTAATATAAGGATCTGAGATTACTTGAAATTTACAATATTTACATACTTGGAGTATTACCTTCCCTCGTTAGTTATTTGCTTCTAATAACTTTTCCAGTAATTTCCAGCCCCCTCTTACCTGTTCACTTTACCCCTACTTGCAGTCATCGCTATCGGCAAAATCTCCTTTCTCCATTCTCCTGTTGGCTTAGTTCATAGAACACTTTCTGCTACTTTATAAATATAATACTCTGTATGGCTGTCATTCTTCTCATTAAGGATCTGAATCCAAAATCTCACTCTTTCCTTATTTCTTGAAGGTTCCCTCAGCTTCATTATCATCATTATCCCTTTCCTTTTTTATAGCTTTCTGATTGTGGTATGTAAATGAGCCATAACTGTGTAGCTCTACAATATCTCTTCAAATCAAGTAATCTTAATCTACATTTCACTATTGGAAAGATTAATTTATCTCTCTTGACCCTTGCCCTTTCCCCTCCCAAGTAAAATCCTTCAGTTCTTAATTACTGTTCACACCTCCTCCTCTGGTTGAAAGAAATATGCCTGATATATATATATATATATATATATATATATATATATATATATAGTCTATATTAGATCACTGAATACTTAAAAAAGCGAACGGTGATTAATCGACACTATGTAAGCGAAAGCTTACAATCTCGAACTGTCAGAACAGTGATTTTTTTCCTAGGGAACAAACTCGCTGTTCCAAAACACATACACACAACACAAGCACACCAAACAAACTGCAATCCACACACATACACCGAAAATCTGACACCTAACCCTACACTAAACTATACACACACCACTAACTATCCACTTACCTTAACCCAAACCTAAGGTCCGTCACTATTGCACACTCACCTCAACCAGTCCCTAACCCTAACTCACCTAACCCACCCTAACCCTCACGTCCACATAATCGCACACATACCTAACCCGCGCCCTAACCCACCCTAACACTCACATCCACACAATCGCACACTTACCTGAACCCGACCCGTAACTTTCCACCACAGCACTGAAAATACCGAAGCAACAGAAATGGACAACCAAATTCTTTCCCTAGGAAAACATTCGGGTTTCCGTTGCTTCGATATTTTAAGCTTTTGCTTACAAAGGGTCGATCAATCACCGTTCGCTTTTTTAAGCATTCGGTGATCTAATATAGACCTATATATATATATATATATATATATATATATATATATATATATATATATATATACATACATATATATATATATATCTATATAAAATAACTAAAAACATTTTCATTGCTTGAATCTTGCTATCCATATCTGAAAAACAAACAAGAACTTTCAGTTTTTCAGTTTTTGTATTATGTTTTGTGTGGTCTCTTTACACATATTCTTATTTGCCATAACAAAATCCATTTTAATTCATATTCCTTTATTTTATCATGTCCCCATAAACATAGGTATTGCTGAACCAATTAATTTGTGAGTACATAGTTTACAGCTATATCCTTTGTTTTATCTTCATTAATTTTATATTATAAAAAGAATTGAAAAATTTCCACAACACCGAGATGACCTATTCTGGCTTTATCAGGTACAAATTAATATTGTTTCCAATAAAGTCAACTTTTCTTGATTACCTTACTAATTATATCCCTGAATTTCTGAGTCCCTTATTTTCTTTGTCAATGGCTGTAAATATAAAGCAAATATAAAAAGGGAAAGAGGACACCCCTGCCCAGTTCCTCTGTTCAGACACAACTTATCAGAGCGGAACCCTCCCACTTTAATTTAGCCTTAGATCCCTCGTATATCCTCCTAATTAACCTTGTCATTGTATTAAGTAATACAACTGCTTCCGTTGCCCTACTCATAAAATCCCAGCTTACTTTTCTGAATGCTTTCTCTGCATCAAGACCACCAACAGTGATATTTTCTTACATTCTGCTTCCCTTTGGATCATCTTTTTTCCAATAAACACTTAACTGGCTTGAGCTTCCTCAACACCTATCTTATACTTAGCTCACCTTAACCTATAAAATCATCCATATCCTATCTGCCTGCCCAGCAATTAGACCTCGTACTCCAACACTGCCTTACAAATTGGCCCCTTCAGTCAAATAATAAACATCTACAAACCATAAACAGTGGCTGGGGTCCAACAGCGTAGTTAGAATTTAGAATAAAATTCCTGTATCTATCAGGTCTATCACGCACCTTCATCTTTTTAAAACATTACTAAAAGATTTCTTCTCTGCCCCCTGGCATTGTCACTGCTCCTCATCTGGACACAGCTCTCTTTAAATCACTAAATCATTTAACCTGCTTATCCCCTTCTAATATCTGACTTTACTGTACTTGTTAAACTACCCTTACTTCTAATTAGCACAACCAAATTACTATTCCATCACTACTTCTCTAGTAACATTCAAACTTACTTATCTCCACTAATACCGCACTCTAATGCATTTCTTAAATTACTGCTACCTCAATTATATACCACCCTTCTGTCTGTAAGGCTTGTAAATGTAATATTTGTGAGTACCAACACAAATTTTATTATATTGACCGTTATGTTATGTATTCAATAAAACTGCAGTATAAAATTTGTTATTGTAAATACTGAGAGCATTAAATATCATAACTTGGAGCTTTTCTCCCAGGCCTCCACTGAAAAAGGGCACTTGTGTCCAGTCAGACTTTCCTGGTAAACAAATGTCAAAAAATGCATTAATTAATTAATTAATTAATAATTAATTAAAAATGAATTAATTAATGTTGTCAAATATTTGACTCCACAAAACCACACTGATCCACATCTATCAATTTTGGCAACACCTTTGCATTCTTTTAGGTATTATTGACACAAACACTTTATAACCATGGTTTAAAATTGACATGAGCCTATATGAAGCTGTGTCTGACAGTCTTTACTGACTTTATGTATTACAGCTACTACAGATTTCTTCCAGGGTGTTGGTGCTTCCCCTTCTTTTAAAATATTGTTAAAACACCCTTCCAGAACTTTATCACTTTCTTCATTCCTAGCTTCCAAACTTCCACAGGAATACTTTCTATTCCTGGAGACTTTCCTGCAGATTGATTATACATCATCCTTTTTATCTCATCTCCTCCTGCCTTAACTGCTAGTTGTTGACCTCGTCTACCTCCAATATTGGTATACTTAAGTCTTCCATAAATATTTCCATTGTTGTCCTTTCTTGATTTACACATTTCTCTGCTTTATAAAATTTTTCATAACATTTCTGAAATATCCCTAATACCTCTACAGGACCTCTGGTTATTTTTCTTGTTATAGGCTTCCTAAGTCTGGTGACAACCCTTTGCACTTTCAGTTAGTTGCCTAAGTCATTGTGGTAACAGTTTTGTGATCTGGGGTTATGATAAAAAATAAGCAGTTGATTAACGGCAAACCTTCTAAACCTATACATATTATCCAGGTAGTTCCATGTTTTCTCTTTAGTATTCTGCATTTGCTCCTCTTCTTATTCTGTGAGGTTCCTATTGTTCTCCAATACTGTAACCTTTGTTGGCCCTCTAAATAATTCTTGTTACTTTTAACCATATCTCTTTTTCTTTTATTTCTAACGTATTTTTAGGCCACACTTTTATTTTATTTCACTCATAAGGTATAACTTCTGAATTAATTTCTATCTTCTCTAACAACTCCAATAATTTCCTTGTACTGAATTCCCTACTTCTACATCAAATAGTTTCGTACATTTCTTCATAAATGTACCTTCTTTTTTTATATTTTCCCTTCCAGGACCCCCAGATGCTTCCCCACTGTTGCAAATCAAATTCTAGTCACCACGTATAAATATTCCCTGCTGAAAGCTGATTATTTCTCCAGAAATTATCTTATGCTTCATAATGGCAGTGTTAGGTGGGATATAAATACATGGCAGCATAATCCTCCTCCCTTGCCAGTAGACCCTTACTACCACAAATCTACGATTATCTTTTTTCCCCTCTTCTCTCACTATTGGAGGGCCTAAAGCAATATGTACTCCACTTTTCCTTTGTCATTGATATACTGCTGAACATTCTCACTTCTTTCCAAATGTGTCTCCTATATCATATTCACATTCTGCATTTCTTAATATAATTCAGTACTCTTACTTTTTGTCTATACCTCTCAGGCCATTCACATTAGAAAAATATATAAATAGTGTAGCCATTATGATAAGACGTTACTATACCCACCTATTACATATGTTGGCTTTTTAAATGTCTGTTTCCAGCTTTTGTGTTACATGCACCTATTAATATTTGGCAGGTTAATTCTTTATACAGTTGTTTCTTGGAATTTCCATTTGAACCTATGTCACAATTTACATAACTTTTTGTTTTAATGAAAATTCTCAAAAACACTCCCTAGAACACCTCTAGATCTATTAACTTAAAACAAACACAAACTATGTGCATCTTCAAATAATAAAGTTTAACCGTCCTGATAGGAACAACTGTCCCAAATCAACAGCTGTACCTACAGGCATTACTTAACCTAAAATTAAGTTTATCCATGCTAAACTGCATGTTACAGCCTATGCTCCTACTCACATTAATTGTTTTTGCCTTATCTGTATTCCCTTCCAGTTGTGAAAAACAGCTTGTATGCTTTCAGAAAACTAACTTTTAGGTTTAAGAAAATGTGCAATGGCTATCTTTAAATAAAACCAAATTATATACTATTCTAGTAAACACACTGAATTGTTTGGGCACTAGGAAAACTGCTACCTCTTATTTACTTCCAATAATTTTAAACTTTAATTTTTACTAAGCTGCTTACCCTTGTACCTTTCACTTTTAAGTTTCTATCACCACATCCACAGTGTTCCCCCATTTCTACAACACACATGCCTGCACAAGAAACATTTTACTAGAGTAAGCCAAGGGCATTAATCCAAATGCCAAATTCACCCATGCAAAAGCAAGAGAAAACATCTCAAATCTACAATTATTATAATCAGAGCACTTTTACACTCCATTCCCATTTCAACAAACCATTACAGCATATTAACTTGAACATGCTTTTCTCCAGCCTTTCTTCTCTTTTTGTACATTGTAATGTCTACATTTTTTAAACTAAAAGGAAAAAAACATACTTGTTTACTTTAGCAACTTATCACATACAGCAATCACAAAATACTTTTTATATAAAGTGCAATTTATATCATGAAATGTTTTATACAAATACTGTTAAGAGCAAAAATTGTTTTACTTTACTTACAGTTACTCTTTTTTCCTTCTTTTTTCTCTTATTGTCCTTCCAAAGATTAATGTCATGAACTGGGATATATACTTTTCAGTCCCCCCACAAGTTTAATTTTTATTTATTTTATTTATTTGCAGTTGGTTTACCAGGATAGTCCATTGGGCCAAGATGAACCCATTTTCAATGGAGTCCTGGGGAGAAAAGCTCCAAAAGCAAGCAGAATTACAGTAAGGTTTAGGTTACAATCATTACAAACACTACAGACTAGTGAAAAACATTACAATATAAATACTGAGAAGCCATTACATCTTAAAGAACCTGGCACTTAAGAGGTGCATTCTAATATATTCATTGTAACTAGCTTAGTACATGCAAGAGCAGAATGTATGAGTTAGGAGAGTAAGTGAAATGGATGTTGTCAGTATAAAGAGGGGAGGAGATTATGTGGGGTGGGAGCAGGAGCATTCCCACTGGGATATTAGGTGTGAGTGAAGAGATTTTGTGAATGAAAAGTGGTTTGAGGTGGTACGGATGGATGGTGGTAGGGAGTTCCAGAGACGTGCTAGACCACAGGATAGGAGATTTTTTAACTGGGGGACAAGTTGGTTTATACAGTTCTATTAGGTTTTGGTTGTTAGATCTTAGTTGTCTATCGAGGAGGTGCATTTTAAAGGCAGAGGAAAGGGAGGGACGAAGGGAGGGGTTGAAAATGAGCTTGTGTGCAAGAGTAAGTTGAGTGTAGGTGAGATGATTGGATAGTTCTAGCCATTTTACTTTGTGCAGAGATATACAGTGGTGAGTGGAGGACTTATGGCTGGTAGCGAACTTGGCAATTTTGTTATGGCAAGAGGACAGTTGTGTTTTAAGGGAAGATTGTAGGTTAGTTAGGAGTGGGGCTCCATAGAGGAGACATGGGATGAGAAATGTGGTAGAGAGAGTGAATTTAGTGGAGGGGGTGAGGTAACGATTTTGTCAGTAGAGCATGCCGAGTTTTTGGTGTTTTTTTTTATATTTAGTTGTAGGTGGGAGATAAATTTATGCTGATTGTCAATTTGGACCCCAAGTAATTTAGCCTCTGATACCAATTCAAGAGATGTGTTGTTTTGGCTAGTGATAGAGAATAGGCTTATATTGAAAGAGGTGGCTTTAGAGGGAGTAAATACCATTAATTTGTTTTAGAGGCATTGAGTGCTAAGTGATTTTTTTTCATCCATTGTTCGATGGTTGAGAATGCATCTTATGTAAGATTTAGGAGTGTAGGGATGGAGGTGACAGAACAGATAATAGTTGAATCATCTGCATATTGGATTATATTTGTGAAAGGGCAGAAATCATTTGTAAATATACTGAAGAGGAGGGGACCCAGTATGGATCCCTGGGGAACTCCAGTTGGGGTGTTAAGGAATGAGGAGGTGGCTTTTTTCCATTTTACTGCTTGATATCTATTGGATAAGTAACTGGTGAACCAGTTCAGAGAGGAAGGGGTGGTTAAGTTTAGAAAGTTTAGGTAGAAGAAGATTATGAGAGATAGTGTTGAAGGTCTTAGAGAGGTCAAGTAGGAGGATAGATACTTTGTGGCCAAAGTCCCGGGCTTTATTCACAGTTTCTGGGAAGGAAAGGAGGGCTGTGACTGGGTCTAAAACCATGTTGTGTGGGAGTTAGTAGGTGATTGTCTATGATATGGGGTAGAAGTTGTAGATGGATATACTTTTCTAGGAGTTTAGAGATGGGAGATATAATGGAGATGGGACAGAAGTTAGTGATATTGTTATTGTTGCCACCTTTATGCAGAGGTATGATAAAAACCTTTTTCCAAATTTGGGATACAAAACTTTCTTGGATAGAGCGGTTGATTAGAATGCTGATGGGGTGGGCAATGGCTTTGGCAGCTATGCCAAGGAAATATGAAGGAATGTTATCAGGGGCATTAGAGCATGGCTTCAGTTTCTGAAGGAGTTTTTTATGGTAGATGTGGGTATAGGTTTTAATGAGAAAGGTGGAGACTGGGAAGAGAGGGTATTTGAGGGTGGTGATAATGGAGAAGAAATGAAGGGAGAAGCAGAAGTGGGTGTGTAGTGTTGTTAGAGGAGGATGGGGGTGAAGTGGGGGGTGTGGTGGTGTTAGAGAAGGATGAGGTTAGTTTGGAAATAGAATCAATGAAAAAAGAGTTAAATTGTGTAGTAAAATCTATGTCTGGTGCATTAAGGTCTGGGCTGGGGTTATCTGTTTTGCTGGGATTAAGGACGGTGGAGATTCCTTTCCAGAATTTTAGAGGTTATGGTTGTAATTCTGTCGATCAGTAATGATAAGCTTTTTTACTTTGTTTCTAAGAGTTTTGTATTCATTATGGGTGGGGTGAATCTTATTTTTCTGGTAATGTGCCCAGGCTTTATCTCTGAGGCACATGGTAGCTAGTGAGTTTTTGGTTAGACAAGGGGCAGTTTTGATTTTTATTTTTTTGTCCATATGGGAGCATGGTAGTCTAAGAGGTTTAAGAAAGCTGAATTGAAGTGCATTTTCCAGGGGTAGAGTTTTTAGAGTGTTCCAGTTTATTGCTTTTAGAGAGTTAGTATGGTTGAAGTTTTTTTGGTAGTGAGTAGTAATATAATTATGAGTAAGATGTAAGGGTGAAGGAAGTCGATGTGTGAATGTGGGTAGATGGTCACTAAGGGGATCGGGAAGGGTGCCACTGTCAGAGAAATAATGGGGGTGAGAGCTAAAATCCAGTCTAGGGTACTACCACTGGAGAGGTTTTCTGAGGGATGGGTTACGGAGTTGATTAGCTGTGAGAAATTGTAGAGGTTGATGTTTAGTGGGTTTGTGGGAGACTGAATGGAGGACCAATTGATATTCATGTCTCCCTGAATTATTATTTCATTGCTAATATTGGTAGAAAGCCAGGAGAGGATGTCCTAGAGTGTAGAAATATTGTCACCAGGGGGGATGTAAAGGGAGGCTATACATATGTGTTTGCATTCATTAACTTGAAGTAGTGCTAGGAGTAATTCAGCATTATTGAAGTGGGGAGTAGGTTTGTTATAGGGAGTAACTGATAAGGAGCATAAGTATAGGAGAAATACTCATCCACCTTTTTTGTGGGTACTATCTTTTCTAATTATAGATTAGTTGTGTGGTGTTATTTCAGAATCTTTTATATGGGGTTTTAACCAGGTTTTGAGATGGACAGGATGTCAGGTTTATTATGTGTGAGCCAGGCATGGAGGTTAGGGATTTTATTAGCTATACTTTGGGCATTAAAAGAGGTAAGTAGGATATATTTATCTGTAGAGGGAGAGGTGGGGGGCCTGGGTTAGGGTGTATATCTCCAGATAGTAGAATGGTAGTTAAATGTAGGATTAGGTTGGAGAGGTATTTGAACTGCTTAGAATCGAGGTTGAGCTTTATTAGATTTGTGAGGGTTTTGTTAGTTACTGAGGGGGTAGGGTACTTATGAGGAGTAATAAATTTATAGGGAAAGAGTAGATTTTTTTTATAGGATATAGGCAGAGAGATATTGGGATATGTGAGTATAAGATTGGTGGGGTAAGATGGTTGGTTATATGAAAGGATGGTGAGTGGTTGGCATTAAAGGGCTGGGTGATGTACTAGATATAGGATATATTGAGAAGAAGTAGTAGTTGAATAGAGAAGGATGATGGTTTTGAAAGCATGGTGAGATAGGGCTGCTGAGAGTATTTATATTGTGATTGAGTAATTTATAGGTGCAGGTGAGTTGTATGCTTATGGAGTAGCAGGTGAGACTATAACTTATGGGAGGGAAGGTAGAGGTGACTGATGGTTGATATGGGGTGATAATAGGAAATGGGTGTTGCTAGAGCAATGGAGACTAATTGGCCAGGGAGGGAAGTAGGTGTGGCTATGAAGGAATAAATGTAGAGGTGCTGGGGGCGGGTGGAATTTGGGGGCAGGTTAGGGGAGCAGAGTGAGCCCGTAGGACAAACGGAGCGGGCAGAGCCACGGAGTGGAGTATCGCGAGGCAATGAGCCAATCAGTTATTCAGTGAGGCAGTGCACTGAATACATATTTGGAGGTAAGATGCACACTTTATGGGAATCTGAATTAAAAAAATTGTTCCTAAGTCACTTTTCTGCTACTCTAGGGGTAGCGACATATTTTCAGTGCTAAAATGGATGGAATAAAAATTAATCTGAGACTGGGGATTATAGTAAGCTTAAACAGGGAGACTGGGTTTATATAAATAAGTAATGTTGGGACCCAGAGCTGTATTTTGAGTAATTGGCCAGGAGAGAGATTATGTTCTATGTACTGCTACCATCTAGTGACAAAGATGGGGAACAGTATATAGCGTAATTATGCTTCCTCTTACATTAAGAGGCTTTTAAGATTAGGGTGGGGGTGGACAGCCTCAGGGTTGGTCCACAAGTGCGCTTGCTCAGTTACAAATTAAAGTAGAATCACCCTAATTGAACAATAGAAAACTAAGATTCAAGTAAATTGTAGGCTATAATCTACACTGAGAGGTTAGGAGAACTCGTCTTGATTGCCCACAATTTGTTTTTTGTATTAAATGAAGACTGTAGGACTATTCAGCTAGTTTGCTAGATGCTGGGGTACAATAGCCCAAATTAGCAGCATAGAGCGCCCTGGCTGAAAAAAGAAGAGAGAGAGGAGAGGTTAGGGCTAAAAACTCGAGTTGGGAAGACTATGGGGAAGGCTGGAGGTACAGAGTGCAAGAGCGGAGCTGAGTGTGAGAGCAGGGCAAGCAGTTGAATCACAGAGTTGCAGGCATCAAAAACACAGAGTTACAGGCATTAAAAACAACATTCAGTGTTTAAGAAAGGCAACAACAGTTCAATCTTTCTCAGCTACTGTTTTTTGTAAAGTCATACTTCACAAATGTGATTGATGCTTTATCATCTCACATTTATTCACTAATTTCAGTGTTGCTGGTCTTCTTCCTGGTCATCTCCAGTTCCCAGTCCCAGACTCTGGTTCAAGTCCAAGGTACTCCCAATTCTTCTAGCTAATACCTGTGCTATTTTTCTGTCTCTCAAGCACTTTCATTTGGAACACTGGAAAATGTTTCACTGGCAAAGTTTCTATATGTGCTTTATTATCAGAAGAATGAGAAGTACATTCTCCTTCTGCTTGGTGGTTCACTTTTTGTTGGACAAACTTTTGTATTTCCTGATTAGACTGTTCTCCATCAAAAAATTATTCTGATTCTCCATGAAAAAATATTCTGAAGACAGCTGGATGCAATAGTTTGAATCTCAAACCTGTATGTTGACATTCCTTGATTGCCAGGATAAATTTGCTTCTCTTCTGCCTGGTGTACAGTGAATAATCATATTCCACAAACACTCTACTGTCTCCAATTTTCAATAATTTGCCCTTCTGCCATAGTTTTGTCAGAATCAACTCTTTCTCCTGGTATAATTGCATCATTACTAATACAGGTTTGGCCAGGTTTGGAGATACAGTATTCCATTTCAATTAACAAGTCCTGCTATGGAATACCAGTCCAGTTGCTTATTGGTACTTTCATAAAATAAATACTTATTTACTTCCAGTTTGTCAGGTACAGCAGAAAGTCTCAGGTTTTCTCTGCATGCTCCGTCCTCTAACTCTACCATTTTTTAAACAGTTCTTCTTGAGCAGTCTCATATTCAGACAGCCTTTCTTCATTTTGGTCTCTGATTTTTGCAGTTTTATCAGTTATACTGAATAGCTAGTTACAGTTTCATAAATTTTTCCAGCCTTTTGCTATCTGAGTTGATATATTCCTTCAATGTTTCATTTAGCTCTGAACAAATTTGATTTATTTTTCCTCCAAATGATTGGACACCATCTCTTGTACCAAAGCTGGATCTTCTACTGCTTTTGCTGAACAGCTGCAGGATTTTTCCCAGTCAGAGTTTTTTCTTCACCTTTTCTATTTGATTTTCTTTCTGGCTAAGTTTCTTCTTGGATGCCATCCAGGCAGTACAATTACCAGCCAGTAACTGAATTTTACTAAAACTGTTAGAATTATTATCCCTCATCTCTTAGGTTTTCTTTTCCCACTGGGACAGCTGAAGTTAAACTGCTGATCAGTATGCAGCCATATCGGAAATTCCCTGAGTTGTTAAGCATAGAGTTTGAGAGGTATGTACTCAGTCTCTCACTGACTCTCATATTCTGTACCTCTTACAAAGATGTGCATACACTCGTGCACATACAAGCATGTTGCTTTTCTTTTTTTTAACCTTGCTAAATAGCAAAGCTAATTTTTGCAAGCATAAAAAATGGCAGCAATTTTTTTTTCCAGTCTGGGTAACATGGCAGATTACCATGCTGCTGTGAAGTATCAGACTTGTTTTTACCAGGCGATATCTGTAAACCCTGTTAGAGACTGTTCATGCCAAATACTGTATCAATGTCTGTTTCACCCATTATCTAAGGCAATATAACTTGTACAAACAGGATACAGTGGTTCTCAGAATGTTCTTCCAGCTCATTTTAATCCTCCTCAGTCTGAGTTTTGCAATTTCTGTAACAGAAATTAAGCTTTCATCTGTGTGGGCAATGGTTTCATGGTAATAGATCAGTGGCACAATTCTACTGCTGTGGTCATGAATTACTCACTATTAGCTAAATTGTGGACCAAACGACTGTTAGAATACTTGAGAGACAATGCAGCAATGTGTGGTGTAGTGAAATTAAGTCTTCAGTCATAACTCATGAAAAGAGACCCCTTTTAAGCATTTCTACTAGATGTTTGTAAAACATCTGAATTGCAAATTTCAGTGGCAGCCATAGAAAGACATGGTTCACCATATACTGTACATGATCTACAATGCCTTCACATAGAATGACATTAAAACTGATGAAATGCAACTTTCAGTGGGACTGGGAGCTACAGAAAAACATACTTTACCTTACAGATGATCTACAATGCCACACAAAATGACACTAAAAAGACTGAGTAACAGGCCAAGCATTATCATCCAAGTAGTCCTTTACTCACAACAAACTTGGTTTAGTATCATCTTCTGTGCATGTTTTTTAACACCTTTATTGAATTAGCACTTGTGACATAGGCAAATTTACATTTATACAAAAGTAATCAAACTATCCTTACACATGTTACTGTCTCACTTTTCTCCCCATTTCCTGCTGACCCTCAAATTCCCAAACTCCTGGCTCTGTCTTCCAGACAGCCATCCAGATTTTCTTGGTAAAAAATTCTGATCCCTTTAGCTCCACTGCTATGCTACCGACAGTTTCATTAAAGCAGAGATTGCAATGCTGGGCCTACATACTGAATGCATATTTCCACAGATGTCACTCTGGCTACAGTGCTAAGTAATGCTTGGTAACACTTACCTTTGGATGACTCACGGCTTACCTGGTATATTCTGCTGGTCTCCACTAGGAGACCTGGCACAGATGGGAACTCAGCCTCACATTCCTGTTGTTTCCGGCTGTTTCTTCCCATGCAATGCTTACTAGCTGATCTCTGATCATATGAGTCACTGTCATGGTTTTATCCCTCTATGCCACAGTGCTGGCATCTACCCATCCAGTGTTTTATTCAGGTTAAAACTCAGGAATAAAATGTCAAAATTTTAGCAAAGTTTTACATGGCATGGTGGCACTGTTTCTAATGCTTTACAAAACTGCACATACAGCAGGTCTACAAATCATTGTTATACTAATGCACTAGAAGTCACTTTAATAAAAGGCTATTTTAAATTCCTCTAGCTTAACCTTTCTATTGTGAAGCTCCATTATATTATGCACTATACTCAAAAAATGCATGATCTGCTCCTATAACTGAGGTGTAAGAACATACTTCTCAACCCCTTAGAGCAAGAAATCTGGACAAAGCCATAAATAATATAAGGACAAAGGCCCAAAAATAGGGACAATTTTTAAATATTGCTCTTACAAACTTATAAAGTTGATAGAACAACATGTTTTGCAGTAGCATGAATTTTCTGGAGAATATGAAGTCTGAAACTTAAATGTGCATCATTATTTTCTGACTTCAACCATCAATGATTTGTTAATGATTTGTTGAAAAAAACACAGTTTTATGAGAAACAGATCCAAAAATATAAAACAAAAATCTGGACAGTCTGTGAAAATCTGGACAGTTGACAGGTATGTGTAAGAGACCTTTTAGTAGCTACTGCTGCTGGTTTTGTGAATGGAGACTCGCATCAGTGCTTTGCCAGGCATCAGGCACACCATCATCATCTTCCCATGATACCTTGCTCTCCATACTTTTCATAGAATTCTAAGGTAACTCTCATGAGGCTCAATGTCTGACTCAATATACATTCCTGCATTTTTTCCCAGCCCTTTTCTGAAATGCATGAACCCTTGGCCATTTAGTATATTTCCTCTGAACAAAGTTGACACTTTTACCTTTTTTTCCTTTCATACATACTGAGGAACTCTATATGTTGACTATCTTAAATCTTCTGTTGTCACATCTGCTTCTCTGTTTACTTTTGCCAGGTAACAATAAATCTGACTTTCCCTTTTAGATAAAATAGCACTATTAGAAGGGTAACAAATCTTGCCACAACAATTTTGAAAAGTTACTCCATATGATGTTTCATGATCAAACTCTAAAGACATAAAATGGAAAAAAGATTGTAAATGTTAGGTGTCCAAAAGAAAAGTGTTGCTTAAGAAGACAGGGAGTGGGTACTCAGTGTCATTTTCTCCTTCCAATTAAGGCATCATGTACCTCTATTCAGATTTTTTGGTAAGGGATCCCTGGTACAACTACTGAGAAGGAAATGAACCACAAATCTTATTTGAATTAAATTGTTACACATTACAGAAGATCAGGGGTCACTAGCAATGGTACTGAAACTACACACGCAGAAGATTTAACACAGTGCTACAAGGACTGAAGGCAGAACAGCAGGAAGCTACATAAAGGGTCAAATCTCAGAGGATGTACTGAGTAAAAATTAAAAAAAAAGTCATGGCCAAAATCAGAAAGATCATCTCTTAGAGACAAGAGTTATCTGATTCAACTAAACAAGTAACTAAGAGTCTAATAAAGTCCAACAAGGCCAATTACAACATCAGGATTGCCTCCCAGGCTAAGAATAATGACAAGGCCTTCTTCAGCTTTGCCAGGAATCTTAAAGGTAACACTCAGCAGTGTGCAAAACTGGTGGTAAATGGCAAAACCTTCACTGACCACGGTAACACCGAAAATCTACTGGCTTATAAATTTAGCTCTAATCCCACTAACTATAAGTAGGAAGCGGGTCCTGGAGGTTCTTGCTAAGGACAAAAACACTTCTTCATTTGGCTCCAAGAATATCCCTGATTGATACCTAAATAGCCTAAAACATGACCTAGCTGAACCACTTGAGGGACTCTTCAACTACAGCCTTAAAACAGATTATGTGTCAGGTGAATGGAGGGCCACAATGGTCATACCTCTTCATAATGTTGGACCATCAACTGACCCCGGGAACTACAGACCTCTCAGTCTGACACATCTAATATGCAAAGCCATGGAATGAATTATCATAGAAATGATCAACAAGAGCATTGGCAACCTACAGGCACTGGACCTATCCCAGTTTAGTTTTGTTAAGGGAGGGTCTTGTCTGCTTAACTCGACAGACTTCTTCAAGAGGGTCACCATGGTTATGGACAAGGGGAAACCAGTGCATACTGCCTACCTTGACCTGGCCAAGGCATTTGATAGAATAATTCACTCAGGTATTGTTGACAAACTCTCATAACTAGGCATAAATCCCTTCATAACTTTATGGATTTTTAACTGGCTCACAGATAGGACCAAAGAAGTCAGGATTGACATCACCTCCATCAAGAGATTGGTCACCAGCAGAGTACTAGAGGGCTCTGTGCTGGGCCTGCACCTATTTGGCATCTGTTTCTCAGAAGTCAAGGCTAATGTCAAAGGTTTCTGGCTCACCAAGTCTGCAGAGGACTGTAAATTGGGAGTTATCATACATTACCCCCGACACAAGCATACTATAAGAAGGCGTAACACACACAGAAATGACTGGTGTGAAAGCCGTGGATTGAAACTCAATGCAAAGAAATGTACTGTAGTGCCCTATAGGAAAGAGTTAAGTCAATTACTTCTTTGATAAAACACCCCTAAGAGGAGACTAGATAGTTAGAGATGACAATAATCTGGCATTCGATCAACATGTAGCCTAGACAGAAAGAAAACATTCTTTGTTGCACAATTCAAGCTATGGCATCCAGGTCCAAGGAAGGAATAGTACCACTGTACTCAGCCATTATCAGACCCATCACTGAGTATGATGCCCCCTTTGGCATGTACCTAACCAGTCTTTTGCAACAGTTGTAATACCCACAAATACCCACAAAGGTTCCTCACCAGCAGAATCCAGGGTATGACTACCCTGTCCTACACAGATTGCCTTAAGGTTCTATCTCTGTCCTAAGTCTCCTACAGGTTACTGAGAGTCAGACTTTGCCTAGCATATAAGATATCCTCAGATCCAGCTTTGATTGAAATCTTGCACATTCAGAAGGCAAACAGCCCCAGAAACACAAGATCCAAGGACGTGAACTTTGTCTACAATGTAAATAGAGCCTGCTGGAGGGGACCAATATGTGTCTCAAAGCAGCCCTGTGTATGGAATAAACTCACCATCTACGTGAAGCAAAGTTCATCCCTGACCCGATTCAAAAGAAACTTTGATCATTGGATGGGGAATTGCAAATTAATACCAGGTCTGACCCATGTGTCTCTGATGGATAGAAGTTGACAGTAAATAAATTAATTCCTAACTAACATACCCCCACACATAACTCTTAGCTAACTCTTTACTAACATACCTCACCATATACACATCAAAGGAACTCTGGGACAAAATGGGTTGCATGGCTAGGCTTGTAAAGCCCCTGGTGGTCATTAGCCTAGTGTAAACCTATGAACCGATGCAGAACTTGCATTAAGATCTTAGAATGTGAGGTGCGTTATGTCTCTGAAGTGTCTGTGTGAGACCAGCATCTCCAGACTGTTAATAGCTACACAGACTATGATGAAATGAGTTCATTACTGTTCCCAGGGCCTTTGAGCAACAGTTTCAAGGGAGCCACCACTGAAACATACACTGAACTTACTGCTCCAGAAGAGCTACAAAAAAGTAAAGTGCTTGTTAAAAGACAGAAATGCTAGCACAGTGGTAACAGTATATTAGGCTTTGCAGGCCAGATGCAGCTAAAAAGGTTCCCTACCACACACTAATGGAGTAACACTGAAAGGAAGGGAAATCAGGGCTAAATAACTTTGAATGCTGTGTTGTAGTCCAAGAAAAAAATGGTTCCTGACTCCTAGAAAGGATCCTAGGTTGCCTGTTTAAGATTATGTTCAAGAAGTAAACATCTCCCAAACTGAATATGGTTTAAAAGTGGCCAAACCCTCCTTTAATAAAAGTACACAGAGCAGAACAGATAATCCCCACCCATCAGAACTTAAAATCAATGAGCAACTAACATAGGATCATAGGAAGTTACTAGGCTAATGGCCCTAGGGCCCTTACAAGCCTAGCCAAGTTCTGCCCTTGTTTCCATGATCAACACCTATTGCACAATAACCATTTACTTACTCTGTTGGCATCTTGTTTAGAATAATTTAAAAAAGTGATCTAAAAAGCCTACTATTTTTATCCAAATGAAAAGTCACAATAAAAGAAAAATTTGAAAATAAAATATGAGTGTGTACAAAATGACATTTTAGTTTTCTGTGGGAAAGCTGTATCATTACCATTGCAGACTCGGTGTGGGGGTGGTACTGAAACGGCCTGAGGTCATAATCATAAAAGACCATTCTGCTTGAGCTAATTAGATATATTAATATTAACTTTGATATTTATTTAATATTGAATTTTCCTTGCTGTATTTGCAACCACAAAGTCCAAGGTCATGGTACCGCTGAGTCAACCTGTACCCCATGATATACCATTCTAGGAGTGAGTACATGTAAGTAGCAGGTATGTGGGGGTTGTATCCCTCAAATCATTTTAATATTGTAACAACGCATTTCAAAACTGATGAAGTTTATTTTACAAATAGTCAGAACTCAAAATTTTGGGTCATGCACTTGTGACAGGAAGCTCTTCAATTTCATGAAAACACAAAACTACAGAGCCTATCCCAGACCTAGCCCACTAAAATGTAACAGTTCCTACTTAATGAAGTTTATTTAACTAGATGAAGGTACTTATTTCATGAATAAAGCTCATTTTGAAAAATGATAATTTTTAGGAGCAGACTTTAAAGCTGTTTAAATAGCACAGTGATCTTGGGCACTGACTAGATTAATGAGCTGAGGCTAACAAACATACATTGACTCTAACTCTCTATCTGGATTTATAAGCAGCTACATCTTTAGACTTACAGTGCCAAACTAAAGCACAAAGTTTAAGTGGTGAAAATACAATCCTAGAATATTTTTTAAATATGACATGGAAACACTCTGCTGAGAATTACTGCCATTTTGACTGCAGACCAAACAATTTGGATGCTTGTGCATTAATTCAGTCTTGTAATAAATAAGTGTTAGAATATATTCAAATATTTGTTGTATAGATACAATTGTAGTAAATGTAGGGACGTTACTATGAAATGTAGTGTTTTCTGTTAATTAAAGCCAGGCTAGTTTTGCAAACTGTTGTCATACAGAATGTTAGGTGAAACTACCTGGAATCAAAGAAGTACACTATATTTTTTCTAAATATCTGGTGAACTTAAAGGGTGGCTTCACAGATGCTTTATGTACTGCAAATTAATAACTGTGATAACAGCTCCTTAGGCAGTTGGCCAAAGGGAGCCAAATTCAGAGACATCACATGCCTGTCAGTTCATGCTCAGCAGCAAAAGAACAAATGGCAAACACACAGTGGTATTGTGCGCTGTTCATTCTAGTAGCATGCAGACTAAAGGATGGAGTGTGTGTAAGTATGTATGTATGCATGTATATGAGTGTGTGTGTGTGTGTGTGTGTGTGTGTGTGTGTGTGTGTGTGCTACAAAAAAAGGGTGCACCAATGCACATTATGGGTGTTTCATGTATAAAGGAATACTGCGCTACTGCTGAAACTGATAGTTGCATTTTCCAAGCAATGCAGTGGATTGTCCCCTCCAAAAGCCGTTCAGTAACTAATAAAGTTCCCTTGTTTTAGTCAATGACTTTGGTACAAAGACAAACTGTCTCTAAATGACAGCCCTGCATATATCCAAAATTAGTAGATCACCTGCATAGGGACTACCAGCCAGCTGACTTCTTGCTGTACAATAACATATTGCTTCTGCAGCAGTAATGTGCAGCTCTTTATCATCTACTTGCTGGCCTTTTCTATGCAGCTTACATCACACTGGGCCTAAGCGGTATTCCTACTGTCTTTGACGTTCTTCTTCTATTAGGACAAAGGGAGTTTAGACTCATTGGAACCCTTACATCCTCAACTCTTTTAAAGGGGAAGAAACTATGCAGCACTTACACTATACATTAAATACCCACAGTTATAATATACAAGACCGAGTCAGCGCCTATAACATCCATGCCTACAGACTGATAAAAGTTTGTTTTATCAGGAAGATAAACAGTAGTAGGACATAACAGGGGAACAGTATTGAACATTTACACACTGCAGTAAAGTAGTGACTGGATTCACTGAATCTACAATCATTACCTTAATTTCTTTCTTTAACTACTACGATACTTTACCTAAAAGTAGGACAGCTTGTCAATTATATTCTTCCTTCTTTCAAACACATTATATGGACAGCCACTTACCTTTTTCATACTCTTGAGTATGAGCAGTCAAATATAATTTTAAATACAATGCCAGTGTAATGTATGCTTCTAGTCAGTTCTTATTCCCTATGATACACTAAGAGTTGCTGAGATAAAGACATTGGCTATTTTTCCACTGCAGTCGGGTGTTTCAATATATCTTAAATGATATTACTCTGACACAATGGGACATTAATGATAGCATGTTTTATTTATTTAGCAATCTGTACAGTTTTATGCCTGACAAGGTAAAAGGCCTGAAAATGTGATATGTTTGGAATAAATCTGAAGGGAACATAGATGTTGATATATATCAACTTACACTATGCAATACAAAATTATTTGCTTGCCTTTTCAATTCCTTTGGTGAAAATGATAACACTCTGCAATATTACTTTTGCTGAATCTTTAAAAACATTACTCATAATGATAAAAGCATATTCATAAATGCTTCTCAACTATTATTCTCACCTGCTATGGCATGAGGATCTATTGAATATTCCTGTACATCTAACACTCCACAGTCTAGTGAGGCTTTCAGTTTCTTTAGCTTGGAGGCCGAGGGTGCAACCCTGAAAAGACCCTAAGAAAAAATATTACAACAAAGTTATGCTTGATGGCAAACAGACCACAAATCAGAATAACCATGTTGCTTATTCACCATGTCTGATAAACTAAGCTAGAAATGCCCAACTTCCAGAAGACAGAAATAAGGTAAAGACAAAAGACTGTGTCTATAATGCTCACAAATGTCATTCCACAATGATCAAGTTTAACAGTTTTCTACTAAAAACACCTGCATGTGACTGAATGCAGGGTACTTCTGTCATAGTTTTAATGCCTCCTGCAAGATCATTTATAAAAGTAATATACTGCATGTATTTTCAAAAAAATATACAGCATAATGTGACTGAGATTTAGTAATTAACTAAACAATGCATTATTTAGGAGTCAAACAATATGGCTAGCAGTTATAAAAGTAACTAAACATATAAAAAAGCTATGCTTACTTTTAAATCTTACGTGCACAGATAGGGTTGCCACCTTTTCAAATGCTCAAAGTGGGACATGTTTTGTACAAACGTCAGATTTTGCAAGGCAAAACATACCCACGACCAGTACAAAGGACAGAACATCACTTTTTTGCCTAAATAAATGCTTATTCTTGTAGAATTTTAGTTGCTTATTCTGTTTCTGAAAACATTTAGGTGTTTCAGAAACAGAATAACTGTTTTATGCAACTATTACATAACATATAGGAAATATGTTTGTCCTAAAATCTCAGGACATTTGCCATTTTTTCAATTTTTATGCAGGACACAATTGCCCAAAGAGGGACTGTCCCTCACAAAGTGGGGCAGGTGGTAACCCAATGCACAGATAGTTGTAAAGTTAATAAGCAGCTTACTATTTCACAAGTACAGCTACAGCCAGCTATAGAACTAGGCTGTGAGAGTTATACATTCCAACAAATAAATGAAAATTGACCATTAGCAAGTTAATGAGAGCAAGTGTAGACAAATGTGTTGCCTTGTTTCAATAATCCCTCCTCTGGCATAATACCTTGATTGACTGAATTTACCAACAAAGCAGAGTGAAAAAAAAAACACTGCATGATGCAAACTGCCCTCCCTTAAAATTACGAGATATTACATTTTGTTTCATTATAGAAGTCCAGCTTACTTATGACGGCTTCTGACAATGTACTTTATTCTGTCAGACCATGTACTGCACTGACATCAGTCTAAGGCAAAACACAATTATTGTCATGTCTTGAAGTACATTACTCTGGAATTGGTACCACCATGATTATTAATACAAACATGGTCAAGACGTTGCTTGTGCGAACAGTACATTTCTAAGCTTCTAATAAGTAAAAGTTTCTACCAACATGTTAGCTTGGGTCAATCTTTAGATCAGAGATTTACCTGATTCCTACACAGGATGTCTATCCCTAATGTTGATTGTGATGATGTGAGGTACTGCCAGTTATGCCAGGAGAAGTAGGACAGTAGATGTGTAACATGTCAGCACAACAAGCTGGAATTTTGTGAAGAATTATATGCCATTTGTATATCACACTGATTTGTACAGATGCTTGTGTTGAATATGTAGTTGTACAGTTGCTTGTGTTAAAAATGTATCAACAGCTGGACAGAGGAAGAAATCTACATATATTATTGTAACTGTTGAAATGTATATATTGTAATACAGGATACAGGAAGAGAAGAGGTTAATCTCAATCCACTTGACCTTGGGGAAATAGTAAGAAATTAAATTACTTAATTTAGGCAATAAAGATTGTATCTTACAATTCTCAATGCAGCCAGAGACAAAAAGTCTGTACTAAGAAGCTTCCTGTATTGTCATCGAGGTGAACTAATTGTTACTCTGGAAGGGTGGCAGTTTGAAACTGTTTTATGACTTCCAGGAACTGCAGCAGATCTTAACAAGGCTCCGTGTATGTGTATTCTTGAGACAGGGGTGCTAAATCCTGACAGTTTTTAACAATGGGGTCACAGGGTACTCAAAAGTCATATGACTAGATGTATGTGATGTCATTTTGTAATCCATCACTAAAAATAATGTTTAATACTAGCTGAGACTGAAGTCTCAGGGCATTCTGTTTTTGTAACCTGACAAAAAAGGATCCCTCACCTACTTCATTTTGCCTTGCTCTAGTAAATAACCAGGTAATAATACTTCTTTAGATCAGTCAGGAAAATATAGTGAGATTACTTAAGTATTGTTTTCTTGTAATTGTGTGGATCTGTCCACCTTTGTTATTTTTAATATTTTCAGTAACTAAAAAATCCAGCACTAAAGTCTCTATGCCAAAATCCTGAAGAAATCCAAAACATGTATATATGGCTAAAGACAACACGGCAGAGGCACACAATAAAATCAGTTGAACCAAGTATTTATTAAAAGTAAGTGCTTTCAGGCAAACATGCCCTTCTTCAGACAATTCACAGTAATTAGAAAATAGCATTTAAACGTGACACTGTCCAATCACATTCAGTAGTTTACCCTCCTTTTCCTCAAAACAGGTTTTAAAGGCACAGTTACAATCAAAACAGGGCTCTTATCCGCCCCAATCTAATTATCCATTTGGTTTCATTGCATTCAGTTTCATTAGTTAAATCCCCATCCCTTATGTTATTATGCATCACTTGTAGCACCATAAACTTGAAAAAATGATCAGAACATTCTTCAATGTGTTGTGCTAAGGCATTACGTGCATCATGATGCCTTATAACAAATAAATGCCCAAAGATTCTTTCCTTCAGCATACAGTTGGTCTTACCAACATAATATGAATCACATAATTGGCACATAGCCAGATAAACTACATTCCTAGTTCTACAGTTATCATAACCCCTCAATGAATAAATCCGCCTTGTCCTAGGATGTACAAAAGAATTATCTGTACAAATATGGATACATGCCCTACAATCATGGCAAGGATAAGTCCCTATTCATCCTGTTCTCATAGTAGTGGGTGGACATGTCAAGGGTTCCTTACAAAGCATATCTTTCAAATTCATGTTTCTTCTCAAAATAAACCTAGGTCCATCCCCAACTATCCCTGCTATCCTTTGATCTGATTGTAGCACTTTCCAATTACGTCTAATGATGTCACAGATACCCCCTATGTCACTGCTATATGTAAGCAGTAACTGTCCTTGTGGAGGACCAAATCTATTGTGCCTGGTGTTGACCTCTCCAGTAGTACTCCTATGGTACCAGAGTTTTGCGGCTCCTTCACATTTAACCTTAGTTTCTCTCATAGACCTATCAGTTGTTTGTTATATCCTCTGTCAATAAGGTTCCTCATAAGGACATTTGTCTCTATGTTAAACTGTTCCTCATTCATACATAGCCAGAAAATCCTATGTGCCTGTCCCTTGACTACATTCACAAATATATGTCTCGGATGCATACTGTCAAAGGACAGTAAACTGTTCTTCCAACAATCCTTTTTATACAGCATGGTTTCAGTCCTACCCAATGCATCTTTCACTAAATGTACATCCAAGTAATCAGTTTCAGAGGTTGAAGAACTAACATTAAATCTAAAAAACTCAGTGGTACCCTAATGGTAACTAACAAAAGAAGTCAACTCTTCATTGGTACCCCTCCATAAAAAGAAAACATCATCAACAAAATGAACATAATGTCCCACTTTGCCAGACCAGGGATGTATTTGCTGAAATAGCACTTCATCTTCCCAAAATGCTAGTACCAGGTTAGCATAAGAATTGGCACAGGGTGTGCCCATGGCAACACCCTGTGCCTGTCTATAGTAAGACCCCTGGCATGTAAGAATGTTGTGCTCAAGTATTAAAGCCAACAATCTACAAATTCTTTCATTACTGACATCATCCAACTGTGCCTTAATGGCCAAAACATGTTCTATAGCCTTCAACCCATAACCATTGTCAATGATGGTAAACAAATTTCTCACATCCAAAGTGACAAACATATAATCTAAACAATTAAAACTTTCCATATAAGAAAACAAACCGGTTAAAAAATGTGCAGTATCTCTTAAGATCCTGGGATATAACTCAACCACTGGTCTTAAAGCACATTCAACCCAAATCGACACATTTTCCGTGGCCCAACCCCTCCCCAACACTATAGGTTGTAGGGGAGGGTTGGAGCCATCCTTATTCCATATCCTTGCCATGACTGTAGGGCATGCACCCACATTTGTACAGATAATTATTTTGTACATCCTAGGACAAGGTGGATTTATTCATTGAGGGTTATGCTAACTGTAGAACTAGGAATGTAGTTTATTTAGCTATGTGCCAACTATGTGATTCATATTATGTTGGTAAGACCAACTGTATGCTGAAGGAAATAATCTTTGGGCATTTATTTCATATAAGGCATCATGATGTACGTAATGCCTTAGCACAAGACATTGAAGAATGTTCTGATCATTTTTTCAAGTTTATGGTGCTACAAGTGATGCATAATAACATAAGGGGTGGGGATTTAACTAATGAAACTGAGTGCAATGAAACCAAATGGATAATTAGATTAGGGGCGGATAAGAGCCCTGGTTTGAATGTAACTGTGCCTTTAAAACCTGTTTTGAGGAAAAGGAGGGTAAACTGCTGAATGTGATTGGACAGTGTCACTTTTAAATGCTGTTTTCTGTTGTGTCTTTTGGCTTTTCCCGGTTAGGGGTCGTCACTGCGGAACTCCGGTCCGCTAATGATTGGCAGTAGATTTTTACGTACTGAGTTGCCAGCCCTGACGCACAACCTTCAACGAAGGTACGCCCATTCACACATGTCTCCACACAGAAGATGCTCTAGTTGAGAATCGAACAGGCCAACGTCAAACTCTGAGGCAACAACGCTACCGTAGCACCACCACTGCTAAATGCTGTTTTCTAATTACTGTGAATTGTCTGAAGAAGGGCGTGTTTGCCTGAAAGCACTTACTTTTAATAAATACTTGGTTCAACTGATTTTATTTTGTGCCTCTGCCGTGTTGTCTTTAGCTATATATACATTTTTTGGATATTTTTAATATTTCCTGTGATTGAAACTCCGGTGTATATTGTAAGTAGATATTTTGTATTTTCATGTTCTTTTATTATTTATTATTAAATATATTTAAAATTTTCATTGTGGCTGGTCCTTTAGAGAATATTTTAAACTTTGAGAGGACTTGTATCTATTTAGTGACACTGTGGTCACTCCTGGAAGCCTTACTGCATTGGTCAAACTACCATTTGTATTAATATTAATTTCATTCAGTATAATTGTGTACCTTGCAAGAGCCTTAGAGTAGCTGGCTTTGCAATGTCTGGTGGCAGTGTAACTACCTTATATGCTGGGCACAAGGGGGCATAGCTTGTAAATTTTTGCCAGCCTTTTCCCAGGTGTGTGTGTGTGTGTGTGTGTGTGTGTGTGTGTGTGTGTGTGTGTGTGTGTGTGTGTGTTTGTGTGTGTGTGAGCTACTTGAAGCAGGGACATAAAGTACTAGTTTCACAGAGAGAGTGCTGGAGGACTTGGCTTGGACACTCAGCTGAGGACTCAACCCTACAGCCGTGCCAGTGGGAAGTCTTATTGGGGAGGGAGAAAGATAGAGGAAACCCAGACCCTGGAATGAATGTGTTTCCTGTGTGTTCTTAAGGGGAAATTGTGCTTGATGAAGAGAGTTGCATCTAGAAATACTAAGTGTATCCCTTTTTCTTTCAAGTGAATGCCCCTCTCCAGTGCCAGTCTTGGGTCTATATTAGAATATCGAAGTGTTAAAACACTGAATGTTAATATCGACCCCTATTCGGCAAACGCTTGAAATAGCGAAGTTGCAGAACACCAAATATTTTCCTAGGGAAAGTATTTGGTGGGCCGTTTCTGTGGCTTCGCTATTTCCTCGACTGTGGTGCGAAGGTGATAGACCAGGTTAAGGTAAGTGTGCGAACGGACCGAGGTAAGGTGAGTGCGTGATAGTTGGTATCTTAGGGATAGGGAGCGGGTAAGGTGAATGTGCGATAGTTAGGGACCTTAGGGTTAGGGAGCGGGTAAGATGAGTGTACGATTGTTAGGGATCTTAGGGTTAGGGAGCGGGTAAGGTGAATGTGTGATAGTTAGGGACCTTAGGGTTAGGGAGCAGGTAAATTGAGTGTGCGTTAGTTAGGGACCTTAGGGTTAGGAAGCGGGTAAGGTGAGTGTGCAATAGTTAGAGACCTTAGGGTTAGGGAGCGGGTAAGGTGAGTGTTCATTAGTTAGGGACCTTAGTGTTAAGGTTGGGTTAAGGTAAGTGGATAGCTAGTAGTGTATGTACGGTTTAGTGTAGGGTTTTTTGAAGTGTGTATGTGTGGATTATGTATTTTGGTGTGCTGTGTGTGTGTTTTCTTGAAACAGTGAATTTTTTCCCTTGGAAAAAATTTGCTGTTCTGAGCATTCGAGTATAACACATTTTGAGATTCCAAGATCGAGCTTATGGTGTTCGATATTTTGAATTTTGATAATGTGATATAGACCCCCCAGTGGTGGGGATTCAGGCTCCTTGATTACGGGCCCAGAGGAGGGACGTCACATCGATCATAAAAACATCAATCACAAAATGTCGACAACTTAAACACTGACACACTACTGTGCATCCACTGAGCAAGAACCTCAGCACATGCAAAATTTAAAACTTAAAAAAAAAAAACATTTTTGCTGGAGGAGCAAACAGTCCTGCAACCCCTATGTACTAAAACTGAGATCACACAATGTCAGAGAAAGGGCATACTTCCCAAATTGAGAACTGTGTATTCTCTCATATGTGTTGACCACCTATGTAGTCAATCAAATTTTGTTGACTAAACAGATGTTGATCAAATGTGGATTTGATATAATTCAGCCTTGAAAAATCCTGAAATCCCACAAGGCTGAAACTTATTTTCACGAGATGAAAATAACGAACGGTTGAAATCTCAAACATCCGATTTTTCACAGGGCAGGTAAACACTTGACCAAAATTTCATAGAACCCCACCGGACTATGTAAAACACACCTAATTGGGGGGCTACAACCCCCCAATATTTGTGGGGCTGTGCCTTCCCCCCAACTATATATACCAACTCCAGGATCACACCACAGTGGGAAAAAGGGCATATTTCCACACATTGGGCAAATAATCGGCCATTCGGGATTTCAACCATTTATTTTCATCTCACGAAAATAACGGTCAGTCTTGAGTGATTTCAGGATTTAGAAGTAGACCCATATATATATATATATATATATATATATATATATATATATATATATATATGTATATATATATATGGCGTTTATATCACGTTATCAAAAGATGAAAATAGCAAACGCTATTTCATCGGCCCCAAAACATCTAAACATGAAAATATCGAACATTCTGAACAGCGAATTTCTTCCCATGGAAAAAATTCGCTGCTCCGAAACACACACACACAACACAAGCACATCAAACAAACAGCAACCACACACATACACTTAAATTCCTACATCTAACGCTACACTAAACTAAACATACACTACTATCTACCCACTTACCTTAACCCAAAGCCTAACATTAAGGTCCGTCACTATCGCACACTCACCTAGCCCACGCCCTAACCCTAACTCACTTAAACAGCCCCTAACCCTAAAGTCTGTCACTATCGCACACACGCCTAACCCACACCCTAACCCTAAATCACTTAACCCACCCCTAACCCTAACATACAAACAATCACGCACTTTCCTAAACCCAACCTGTAGCTTTCCACCACAGTGCTAAGAATAGCAAAGCCACAGAAACGGCCATCCAAATTCTTTCCCGAGGAAAGAATTCGCTGTTCTGCAGCTTCACTATTCTTAGCGTTTGCTGAATAGTGTTCAATATCAGAACATTCGAAGTTTTAATGCTTCGATGTTCTGATATAGACCCTATATATGTGTATATATATATATATATATATATATATATATATATATATATATATATATATATATATATATATATATATATATATACACACACACACACACACACACACACACACACACACACATATACATATACACACAGACACACATACACACACACACACACACACACACACACACACACACACACACACACACACACACACACACACACACAAACACACACGTGGACAAACCATCTGAGATGATTTTTGTTATGTTTCCATTGGTTTCAAAGACGCAGCCACATGGGTATTGTTTGTAGTCTGCCACTGGGGATCATCAGTCTTGATAACAAAATATCTCCACCTTGACCCCATTGCACTGAAGGGACTGTTTCTATAACCCCCAACTCCCTACCTCAGAAGTAGTAATGAAACTCTACAATGGTAACAGACATTAGAATAAGCTGGCTGAGGGATCCTTGATGGAATGGGAGGCAATAACCATTTGAGGTGGCTGACAGCGATGCAGGAAGACCTACTGAAAGATTCCCTGCTATTTTCAAAGGAAGGCTGGGGTGGGGAGAGAAAGGAGAAGAAAGGAAGGAATTTTCATCAGAATTTTTTTCTTTCAGAGATTGATTCTTGAGATCCACTAGATTTTATTTTGACATTCCCTTGCCATTTCTTTTTGAACTGTTCTTTCTCAGATTTCTAATTACCATATTCGAAGGATTTATGAGAAAGGGGCCTGTGTTGGAAGGATATTTCCTTTCTAATTTGGGAATAGGTTTTTAACTCCTTTCATGAGTTTATCTCTCTTGTATAATGTTTATGAACTTCAGCAGAGGTATTACTAAATAAGAAGACCTTATCCAGAAAGTCATTTAACAAATGAGCTTTCACATACTCTGGAAAGGACTGAAGTCTTATGCAAGTATGATTTTTGATAGCTGTCCCAGTTGCAGCTCACACTGCATTACAAACATATTTATGTGTGTTTAGCCAGCTGAGATGCAGAGTTAAGCTTGTCTACAATATTATATTTTAAGACCGAGTTAGGAAGACTGGCTAATGTTTGTATCATGTTACTCAAAAAAAGATAAAAGGAACTTGGACATTCAAGTTGGCAATTAATGGCTCTAAAGGCTAAGGTGGAAGAGGTATATACCTTTTTTTTCCAAACCTGACAAAAGCTCTATTGTCTATCATTACGGATTATGTTAAAAGATGGAAAGATTTTAGCACCTTTATCACAGTCTAAAGATATGACAGCAGCATCAGCAAAGGAATTTGAAGAGAGATACTTGTGCAAATTGGGGATCCTGTAAAACCTGTCCAGCTTTTTAGGGTCTGGAAGTGCCACTGTTTAACAGCCATTATTTTCTGAAGGCTCGTTAGTTGAAATAAAGGATCTAATCTAATTACTCTGCTACTCTTAGTAGCCTTTACTGATGTAACAGATGATGAAAGAAATGCAGTAAAGAAAGGCAAAAAGAAATATGTTCAGATAAAAAACAAATGGAATAATTATTAAATGATGCATTTTGTGTGTATGTGACATGTTTAGTGCTGGATTACAGGGAAGGAAAATCACCTTTTGGAAAGAAAAACATTGACATTTGGGTAGAGACCTTCTTTAAAAGTATTACAGTCCACAAAGTGTTTTCCTATTCTTTGGTGGCACAAGCAGGACTGGAGAGTACAAGATTACATTACTATAATACCAGACAGCCTGCAACAAAGTGAGATACCACTTTTGCTCCAGGAATCTCAAAAAGCACATATAAACTTGATCCAGGGATTAAACACCTCTAGACTCTAAACAACCACTTAGTGTCATTAACAATTAAAGGTAAACCATCTTCTAACATTGTTAACATTATTGCAGAGTTGTCTTTGTGACACCTGTGCATTAGCCCAATAATCAAGGAGCCTCAATCCTCAACACTAGCTCCAGTGAGGGGCATGCACATTGGGAGGATAACAAGTACACACAGAGTAAAGTACAATTTCCCTTAAGAGCACACAGAGATCACAATCGATCTGAGGCTGGTTTCTCCCTTTCTTTCCAAACCCGCAAAAAGACTTCCCACTGGCACAGCTATAGAGTGAAGTCCTTAGCCAGGGTTCCAAGCCAAGTCCTCCTAGCACTCCCTCTGTCCAACCAGTACTTCATGTCCCTGTCCCAGTAGCTGACACACACACACACACACACACACACACACACACACACACACACACACACACACACACACACACACACACACACACACACACTTTGAGATATGATTTATATACAAACACACAAACACTCCTGGGGAAGGCTGGCACAGATTCACTGTTATCCAATTAGTAAGTATGACCAGAACGTTTAAGGCTATTGGAGTGGCTTAGTGCAGTATCACTAAATGCATGCAAGTACTCTAGAGCTTAAATTATCTCTACACAAAACACAAGACAAATCTCCTCAATTCAACACAGTGCTAGTCAAGAGTTCAGAAACAGGAACTTTAAAACAATATTGTAGGATAATATGACATAAATATAGAAAACAGCTAATCTAATCTTACTATTTTCTATCTATTTCTAAGAGAAACAATGTCCTAAATAACTTACATACATACAGAGCAAAGGCAGAGTGCTGGTGATGTTTTCAGTTCTGAAGACAAATGCAAAATGCCATCTCTTTCTCTCTGAGATCTCTTAAATTGATAATACATCACTGCTGACTCATTTTAGATTACATCATTCTTGACACTTCTCTGGTTTCCAGGCTACCAGAAACTCTAAATTTACATTTCTTAGTTTTCTTAGTAAGCTTGCACCTGGCCAGGTAGCTACAGCAATAAAATACATTATACATGTAAAACCTTGCAATTAACTCTGATCTCAAAACAATAGAAGGAATACCTCATCCAGACATGCTGTCTTGGAGCTTTGAGATCAAACAGTCATAAAATGCTTTACTTTACCAGCTTTCTTCCAGCAGGGTGCACTGTGGTTACATTTTTGAAGTTCAGAACATATAGTCCGACTGGGTTGCAGAACTCATTTTCAGCAGAGGCCCAGGGAGAAATGCTCCACATACAGACATATCAGAAACTGATAAACAAATTTACGAGGTACACTTAATTTAAGTGTACCATATGCAACATGGTCAAAACATCTTTACAATGTACCTTAAAAACCTACGCATGTGGTTAACATAATAGTTTTTAGTACAATAGTGTTTGCTGAGTCTATGATCAATAATCAGGAAGAAGTAAATTGGAATATATAGACATGGCACTCTATTAGAATACAGTAAGATATGTGAGGGTTGGAGATTCAGAAAATAAGTTTCATGTTAGCAGCAAGGTTTGGATGAGATGAGTCTAGGCTTGTGATATACAAATATTAGTAAATGTCATGTCTGACGTGAGTGTAGTGAGGCCCACTCTAGTTCGTACTAGAAAGAGACAGAAAGAGAAGAAAAGAAAAGAAAAAGGGGGGACAGGTGTTGTAGCTAAGGTAAAAGTGCAGACATAGTGGGAGTTGAGACAGAATGGGGTGACATAAGGAGAGTAAGTGACAGGATGGAAAAGAAAAAGGAGGGGGTAGCTTGGAGGAGTACATGTGCAGAGCCATATGTTGTTCAGGTGTTCTTTTAAAGAGGCATTGAAGAGTGGCAGGCCCGGGATTGATCTGATGGTTGGGGGGAGGGAATTCCATAATTTTGAGATGGAGCAGGAGTATAGGCAGTGGCCTGGTCATTTTGAGGGTTTGGAGATTACTAGCAGGTTTTTGTCCTCTGATATTAGCTATTTATGAGGTGTGCAAGGTTTAACTAGCTTGTCTAGAGCAGGACAGGCTGTGGGTTTATAAATTTGGTTGTGCATGATAGATATCTGGATATACACAAGTTGGTTAGGGAGTTCCAGCCAGCTGAGTTCATGTAGTTGCTTACAGTGGTGTGTGTGATATTTGGTATTTGTGGTGAACTTTGCTATCTTATTATAGCACTGTTCCAATTTGGATTTGGAGGAGCTTTGAAGGTTGGTGAGTACAGAAGCACCAGATAACAGGGATGGGAGCAGAAAAGTTTTAGCCAGGGTAGTCTTGGTTGTAGTGGTTAGGAATTGCCTACTTCTATACAGGAGTCCTAATATTTGGCAAGTTTTCTTTATGTTTTGTTAATATGGAGGTCAAAGATAAGTTTATTATCAATAATGACACCTAGTAGTTTTGTTTCCTGTACTTTTTTCAATGACTGTGTTATCAGCTTAATAAATGTTAAATTGGGTCAGAGCCAAGGACGGTGTTTTTGGGAAGAAAGACTATAAGTTTATTTTTTGGGGGAATAAGAAAAAGATGAGCATTTGTGAGCCACAACTCAATGGTAGTGATGGATTTTTGAGTGCTAGAAAGAAGTTCTGGTAGGCTGGGTGAGGTATAGATAATAGTGGAATCATCTGCATATTGAACTCAAGTTATTAAGGCCGGGTCTAGCACTAGGCAGTCAAATCTGCCAGAACTGATCAGCAAATGACAGCAGCAGTACTGCTGTCTGTAGAAGGGATAGCATGTCCCCTTCTCTTACAAACTTAGAAAGTATGCCCCCTCCTCTTACAAACTTAGAAGGTAGGTAGAACAACAGGATGTGTTCATCGTAGGTGGGTTTTTTTAAAGGTATGAACTGTGAAACTCAAATATATGTCACTATTCATTGACTTCAATCCAATGTGATTTGTCAACCAGGGACTTTGACAGGAACAGACCAAACAAATGAGGCAAAAATCTGGGCATTGTACAAAAATCTGGACCATTGAGGGCCATGAAAGTTGAGTGAAAATGTAAAGGAAAGCGTTATACTGCCTTTCTGACAGAGCTCCCCCTAAGTCTTTTACGGCTTTGAAAGCCAACAAAACACTTAAGTGTTTGTTTTTTTTTTTTCCTTTTTCTCTATCTGTTAGTACATGGAATGGATAAGCTCCATGCACTTCAAAGAATTATGACTGGGCCGGCACTCTCAAGGTGGATTTCTTGGCATCCATGTCCGGAACACATAATAAACAGGTTAAGACTGGTGACCCAATCATAATCCTCTATGTGTGAATATGTAGTACTACATGTAGTGGTACAGTAATCCTTTACATGTACTACATGTAGTGATACAGTAATCCTTTACATGTACTACATGTAGTGATACAGTAATCCTTTACATGTACTACATGTAGTGATACAGTAATCCTTTACATGTACTACATGTAGTGATACAGTAATCCTTTACATGTACTACATGTAGTGATACAGTAATCCTTTACATGTACTACATGTAGTGATACAGTAATCCTTTACATGTACTACATGTAGTGATACAGTAATCCTTTACATGTACTACATGTAGTGATACAGTAATCCTTTACATGTACTACTGAACTGTATTACATTTCCTGTTTGAATTATTCAGACTGTAATTATATTTCACTTCACTGTAATATCTTGTATACATTTGTTTTCATACTTTCTGTACTTATGGGCTAAGATTGAAATGAGTCCATTGAGATCTGAGCTCTGCCCCAATAAACAAATTTAAATAAATAAAAAAATAGAGGAAGGGGTTTGTAATATCCTCAAGGGGTCTATGAAGATACAGTTGTCAGTTACACACAATCGAACAAGTCTCCTAGTAAACTGACAGCTTTGACACTTAAATAATATTGTGGATGTCTCACAGCAGTAAAAGGGCTACAAACCAGCAAGCTTTATAAAATGTTATACAAGCCTCTCTATTTTCTGTAGGATTTAAAAATGCTGTAAAAATCTAGCAACCACTGACTTACCATTATAATATAGGGCAAATCTAGGTAAAAATGAAAGTAATCACATTTCAGATTCTCTGCAAGGGGCCTGCGACTCACACTAATGGCATTCTATTGTGTCCCGCATAACCCATATAATTGGGACTTTTTGTGAACTGGAAGGATTAGCTATAAAACAAGATCATATTTGTATCACAGAACCCACAATGGCTATTTTATTTAGAAAATATACCAAAATATAGTAAAAAGGACAGAATAACACAGCAGGATGAAAAAAAAAACATATTTTTTGAGTTTCAATGTGGAGCTTGCCTTTAAATTGGTAGTTGCAAAAGCTCCAATATTATAAGCATCTGCATGCATACACTTTTGCTAAAGTATATAGTGTGAGTCAAAGATTAGCATTTCCAATGTTTAAGCATAATATATAATGTTATATGCAGTATGGAACAGTTAAAGCCCTAAGTATGTGTTGAAGCTGTTATGAGAAAAGAAACCGTAACAGAAAATGTACTTATATATTTCTTACATCACAAAACCATCCAAGAATGACATTAGGTGTTTGTATAAAAGTGAGCATGTCAGTAGCGTATTGTGGGAATATATTACTATCGTTTGTTAAAAACCGTCATAGCCCTACTTTTCACTTTAATGGGGAGCCAATCTACTGAGTCATTTAAGTGAAAGCAGCTTTCAGAAGCATATTCCAACAAATGCCTCTTAAAAAAGGAATGAAAACCACAATACTATTTTCTTGTAAAGTTCGTTACAGCAATATTTATCTTGTGACTGTACAGTAAAGGAGCTTTTTTTTTTTTTTTTTTTTTTAGCTTCCTGTGAAACACACAGTATTGTATGTTATAGAGGGAGAATTTCACACATATCCACTAGGGGGCACATGATCACCATACGATATACTGTTGTCCCCAACCCCAAAGTTGACCAGTAATTCAAAACTGACTTCACAAATTCTAGTAGTTTGTGTTTATCGCAGTAAAGAAAAGATCATGCAATGTTCTCAGGAGAAATTTTACCAGCAGCATTATAAACAGCAGATTTCAAAACTCACTACTGGGGTTCTGCATTTGTGCCAAATGGAGAAAGGGCAGTGAATGACGACTATGGAGAATGGGGGAATGAATGACGATTACCAATAAGTGCTTGATGCAAGAGGACTTGCTTGCCATGCCACCAGATTATCAAAAATGCAGCAGCCAGTCTGAGGAATGCAACAACATCATCCACTCTGACAAAGAGTTTGCATGCAATTAAAAATCAAACATTATCATAGCATCCAGCTGAATTATGTCCAAATGATGCCCAGTTCACTTGATCAAGCCAACAGTTAAGAACCAAAATCCAAGACAGTCAGGAAGGCAATACGACGTAGTAATTGTAAAAATAATAATTTAATGTTGCAACTTGCAAAATTCAATAAAATAGGCTCAACACGAACCTAATACACAATTCAAATGTCTACCGCTCTTTCACCTAGTAAAGTACAAGGCTTCCTTGAAAGACTTGTACTTTACCAGGTGAAAGCGCGCTATACATTTGAATTGTGTATTAGGTTCATGTTGAGCCTATTTTATTGAATTTTGCAAGTTGCAACATTAAATTATTATTTGTACAATTACTACGTCGTATTGCCTTCCTGACTGTCTTGGATTTTGGTGCTTTGAGTGGTTTGGATCATTCGTGTTTTGTGGTTCAACAGTTAAGAATCCAAACAGCTATGTCATCTTACTTGTAATCCTGGGAAACGATCCCACCTTAATCATATGCATTAACCATGATTGAACCCCTTCCCCTGCCCCTAATCCCAGTCCTACACATTAGGGTACTAAACACCCTTTCCCCAAAAGTACCTCTACACACCAGAGACACAAACATACACACAAACATAAAACTCTTCCATTACACCAGTAGAACACTCCTCTTTTCCCCTTCCCTAGCCCTTACTTAACTTGTAAATAGTTGCACAAGCACATTAAACTCCCTATGCCAAAACTTTTGAGACAGTTTTGGTATTACTCCTACTATGCTTTACTTTACTGTTGATAAAACAGAATTTGATGAAGTCATCACTTGAAAAAACCTTTACTCGACCATATACCACTACCACAAAAAATGTTCAA